>NC_091064.1:216303757-216616535 GCF_000393655.2 Nicotiana sylvestris
GATCTTTATTATAGTACTTAATGTCATTTAAATAGGAGCAAATGATTGACAAATCTACAGGGAGAGGAATGGCTGACACGTCGCCAAATACTCCTACTTTGTTTTGTTATTAGATAAGTTAGTATTAGTTGTAGTACAGATTGACTTCTCTATAACATCCCTATATAACAACACTTCACTATAAAAGTCAAGCTTTTTTGGAACCAAATTTCATATTATGTTATAATATATGTTATCTATGACAGCACTTCGCTATAACATTCAAAAATATTCGAAACAAACAAGACTGTTATAGAGATGTTTGACTATACAAAGAAAACGGCAGATTGCATTCTCTGAGCTCCACTTCGACAAACATTCAGAATAAAGATCGTCGAGCTGCCAACAATTCTAAGGATTCAAAAAGGACAACATGCATTGTTCTTCTCCCATTAGGGAGAAAAATAATACATTTAAATTTAATCTATCTCTAAAAAACAAAAAACAACTACCCCATGCCAATGGATCCTTCATAATAAACCAAGCATATCTCAAAATGGGCCTTGTCTTCGAAGCCCACAAAATATTTGGGCTGATAAGGAACTCTAAATTGGGCTCAAATAAGGTTTTCAACTTTTGGACAAACCAGGGCTTTGATACCAGTCTTGAATAAACTAAGTCCACCTAAAAGAAATACATGTGAAATCTCTCTATAACAGCCTCGTTTATTCTGATATTTTTGACAGCTATAATGAAGTGTTATTATAGAGGATATATATTCTAACAATAAAAATCAGTTCCAAGTAAAACTTGGTTTTTATAGTGAATGATTGTTATATAGAGATGTTATAGAGAGGTCTGATTGTACTACTTTCTCCGTTTGAGTTTATGTGAACCTTTTCTTTCTTGCTCTCTTCTAAAAAGAATTATCCCTTTTAATTTAGAAAAAAATTAACTTAAACTTTCAATTATACCCTCAATGAAAAGCTTTTATACCTACACAAATACTACGGCATTTTTAACATCACAACCTTCAACTAAATTATAGCCACAAAAATATTAAACTATATTAAACTAGCTTATTTAGGACCACAAATTTTAAAAATCTTTATTTCTTTCTTAAACTTCGTGTTGAATTAAATAAGTTCATGTAAATTGAAACGGAACGAGTATAATGATGATAATAATGGTATTACAACTCCACTAGATACATCATTAGTTGGAATGATAACTTATTGAGATAATAAATTATTCTAATCCCGATAGGTAAGGTACGTCTTCGGCTTAAAATAATTGTTCTCCACTATAGAATATCACAATTCTGTTGGCCCTATTATTTATTTTTTTAATTTTGTTGATAAGTAAGTTGATCCAATTATAATAGATTATCCTACATATTTTGTTGCTTATATATTTCGCTTACATTTCTTAATCAGCAAGAACAGAATTTATTTCTAATATGATGTCATCTTTGTGTTGCATAACTTGCTTCAACAACTAATTTATGTTTTTCTTTATTTTAATCCAATAAAAATATTTATGCTGTCCAAACAAATAAGCCCTTTTGTTTCTCTTTGATAAGTCAATCCTGTAATAATATGCAAACAAGAAATATATAATAATAGAATACCGCTAAAATATTGGTAATGTAGGCAAGAAACGTCAAACGCGGCTATCTTATTACCGGCTAAAATTCAGAAGCTTCCGCAAAATATACACGATAGTGATATTCAGCTAAAGCGACGAATATTCTTTCCAAACGCCGCCCCAACAAGCCACCACCGGAGGCGGATGTAGTGAACACCTAACGGGTTTAACTGAATTCATAACTCTCGACGCATAATAAAAATTCATTAAAATTGCAAAAATAGTGAATATGAACCTATAACTTTGAAACATATAATGAGTTCAATGCTAAAAACCTTAAAAGTCGAACTCATAAGATTTAAATCCTGGATCCGCCTCTGGCCACCACTACTCATTGGAGACAGAGCCCGTTTGGCCATGATTTTTTTTTCCTGAAATTTTTTCACTTTTTTTCGAAATTAGAGTTTGGCGTTAAAATTTTCAATTTTCACTTGAAGATGAATTTTGGAATTTTTCAAAAAAATAAAACATTCCAAAAAACTATTTTTCAAAATGTTTACTCAGATCATTCACAAAAATTAAAAAATAACCCAATATTCATGTCCAAACACAACTCTAATTTTCAAGTACCATTTTCACTTGAAAAATAATTCCATTTTTTCCCGGAATTTTACAATTTTTATGTCCAAACGCCCACTATAATATATATGTACTCAATATTTATACTAAATTAACAATATAAGACATCTTTTTATATGAATATCTTTAATTTCCTATGACTAGTTTTTTTAGTTATAAATATTTTAATTTATCATACTTAAGTAATATATATTTTATTTTAATTTTTAAATGAGTAAATATTTACCGTCGAGACACTAGTCAGCTTTGCAACTTGGAAACCTTATTAAATACAGGAAGTATAAGCTTATTCACTATTTTCAATTTGAATTATAAGAAGATTTTAACGTATTTATATCAATATTAGCTTCAACTCTGCGTATGTGACTTTTGCAAATTATTACTTGTTCTAATGAGATATTTTTTTACTTGAATAAAGCGGAATGACTATTGCACTGCAACTTAAATAAATGTGAGTCAATTATGTGAATTTTATACAACCGAATATAAGTGTTTTTGCAATTTTGTATTGCTGAATACAGTCAAATTGAATACGGTGAATTGAATACAATATAAATTAGTTAAGAATGAATATAACTGAATTGAATATAATATATACAGTGGAATTGAATCAAGCGATATACACCCTATTTCTTGAATTTTTGAAGTTTGAATACAACTGAATCCAATATAGTGAAATTGAATACAATGTAAAATATATAAGAATGAATACATCTGAATTAAATATAATGTATACAATCGAATTGAATGCAACCACATACATCCCATGACAAACATCAATTGCTACGAAATGTAATTAGCTAAATTATAGCTATGTCCAACAATAAGCCTCCAGATAATAGTCATTTTTGAAAATTTCCCAAAAACATAAATTGGTCCAATGTCAAAAAACATTAAAAATAATGCATAGAATTTAAATCATAAATTCGTCCCTAAGTATAATATTAATATTAGAAATGCCTTTATAGTCAAAGTTCTCTACATTAATTTTAGATAATATCGATAACTCTTTACAACACATTAAATCTAAGGCAAACATATTACTCCCTTCGGTCACCTTTACTTGACATGTATACTAAAAATAGATATTCATTTTTACTTGGCACTTTACGCATATCAAGAGAAGACATCACATTTTTTTTCTTCATGTTATACCCATAGTATTTATTACTCATTTCAAATAATTTTTTTAAATCCAATAAAATATGTATCAATTAATATGCGTATAATGGTAAATTATATACTTCATTTATTATTTTCTAAATGGCTTGAAAAGTTAAAAGATGACGAGTAAAAGTGATAGGAGAGAGTAGAAAATTAATGAATTTTACATTTACCATTTTAAATTATTCGATTCATATCTATTGGTCCAAGGAGTTTCATACGCTCACGCGTTAGTCGTTGCCCCGTACAATCCCAAAAGAAAGAATAAATCAAAGCCTTTTCCCATTCCCATATTTTAATAATGAATAAGTACGACTCCTCTAGTAATATAGCACTACCAATAAAATTAATATTACAATAAGTTGTCAGAGACGTCGGAGCTAGACTTTAAAGTTTATAAATTCAGAATTATAATTATTTTAAGTTAATGATTTCTAAATTAATAATTTATACATATATAAATTTTTAAAGCCACATATATTCAAATAAAAGCTAATGAGTTTGATCGAATCCGTAATCCAGAAAATCTTTTATTTTTTAAAGTGAGATTTTTGGCGCAAATTAATATTAATGGAGCATCAAAGTAGATACAGAATAGGGGTGGAAAAAAATGCATATTCCTAGTAAAAAAATTACAATACCTTTTTTTTAGTTTTTTACCCGGTATCCAATATTTATATTGGGCCCGATTAAATTCGAATTTGTATTAAAAAATACAAATTAAAAATAAAATATTACCCAATAAAAACGATTTCATACCAAGTGATTCGAACCCGAGACGTGCAGTTAGTGCCAATATAGAGTATAGTGAAAGAAGTAGTTTTAATATAATTCCAAAAGCGAAGACGTGGTATTTCGCAAAGGAAGTCATCTGACACACTCTCGCACAAAAGAAGCACAAGTGCCCAAACGCCTTTGCCTCTTCCTTCCCCCACCCACCCCCCTCATATACCCACCCCACCCACAAACTTTTTCACCGTTTTTCTGCTCTTTCTGACTCATCACCAATTCAATCACACAACACAGGTAATAATCTATACGTACACTTTCCAATCTCTATTGGTTTCAATCTTCTTCTGTATGTTTGTACAAAATTTTCTGTAGTTTTTTGGTTATTGAGTTTGTTTGATTCATATGGATTGAATACAGTAAGCTTCTATAGTGTTTATATGGTAGACTTTGTTTTTTCAGCTTGAAATCGGTGGTTTTTGACTTTTTTTCTGCTCTCTATAGTTAATTTTTGTAGCTTATTATGGATATGGAATTGTAAAAACTGTATTATTTCCCCTAAATTTTGCTTTTAAGATTACTTGTTAATTTATAGTGTTTGATTTTGTTCGTTTTGTTTTAGTTTTGAATCAGTTTTATGGAAATTCAATTAGGAAAGTTGGATTATGGTGTGATTAATTGTTTAATGTGATGTTCAGAGCATTCGTTTGAGATTTAAGGTGGATTGGACTGGGATTAGGGCTTGCTGGTTTAGTTTAGTGGCTGTAGGATTGTCTGCTAATTTACTGATTTATGATTGAGACTGTAGATTCAAAAATTTGAGTTTTCTATAGTCCTTCACTCATAGATTCCCACCTTGAGGTTTCATGAGCTGACCCTAGCTAGCTAGAGAATGAGGCGTAGTTGTGTTGTTGTTGTTGTTGTATTTTCGTGAGAAGCTTCAACAAGAATTTGAGAAGCTGTTTGAAATTTGAGGCAAGAGATATTGAGTTACTGAGTTTCTCTCAATTCTCTTGGAGAATTTTACATGCTCACGAAATCCTAGTGTCGTCTTGGATCAAATGCACCTCAATAAATTAGTATGAGTTGGATGAATACTGGTTAAATGGTTAATGTATTCTATATTGTGGTTTCTTATGTAAACCTGCAGTTGATCAATGTTATTTCAGATATGTAGAAAAAATTTACTTGGTTTCGGATGGTTAGAGACCTAGCTAAAATATCTGTAAGCCTGTAACTTATCTTGGAATCTTTCTTTGACCTTGAATCTTGTAAGGAGTTGCTTTTAGTATCAGTGTACTCTTGTGGAATAAGCCTACAGAAATAAATACACTATTGGACTTGGTTTATAACAAAAGATAGTTGATTGAAGATGCTTGAAGGGGATGAGATGAACCTAAAATTATGTTCCCTCTGTTCCAATTTAAACTTTTTGCTTTTCGAGATTTAAACCTTGTAATCTTGACCATGCATTTGGACATAAAATCTTTGAATTTTTCGAAATAAAATTTACATATTTGGAAACTACATAAAAAGGATTATAATTTACAATAATTAGTAATTTTAAATATTTAAAAGGCATCTGAAAAAATTACGGTCAAATATAATTCGTTTGCCTCTCGAAATCTGCCTCTCGAAATCTGAACACCTTCACATAAATTGGGATGAAGGGAGTATGAAGTAATATTGTCAAAAAAGAATCTACATCCTCCCTGAATCAATGCAGACTTAGCTAAGAATCTGACACAGCGGAAGCAATATATTTATATGGGTGATACCAACTAGGTGGGATTAAAATTTATTTGCTGTTGCGGTTGTATTAGATCTGGGCAGAGATAAGAGTGTGATTTAGACCATCTAGTTTTAGAGAACCTTATTTGCCTTAAAAAACAAGGTACTTAGCAATATTTAAATGGCAAGAGTTTGGAATGGAGATGAAGGGTTCAAAATCCCGACTAAGTTGGTATTGAGGCAAAGTTGTATGTTCATAAAAGAGAGATGTCATGACTAACTTGGCACAATCTATTGTAACTTGTAGCTCTCCTGAAGTCACTCCCTAATCTGTTAGCCGTTTTTTACCCGTGTTATCTGAATGTTTATAGTAGTGGCATTTTAGACTGGTGTTTCTGCCTAGGGTGAAATTTAGAATTTTTTTCAGGGGCATATTGAAATCAGTTTCATCCTTTGTTGGTGAATTATTAGAGGTCACATGAACAGTTCTACTGTTCTTCCAATGTCACTATTTATACATAGTTAATTAGCTCTACAACACAACATTGGCATCTCCCGTCTAATCCAATCACCTGAGATGAAAATATGGACCAAGTGAAAGGTTCACTTTCATTTTGCTAGCCTCTACAAAATGCGACTTGATTTTACATCTCTATAAACATTGTAATCTTGTCAGTTGAGTTGAAATATTGAGGTCAACTTTCATGATGCTATTTTGGTGGTTGTGCTTGGAGATAATATTTCTTTGTCATGATTTGCTACTTGCTTCACGAATTTTCGAAGTAGTCCTGCCATAAGATAGACTTACTGGTCTTTTCTAGTGAGTAATTTGTGTCTTAAAATCAGAATTAGTTGCTTCTTCCGGTCATACCAGATGTCATTTTTTTAACTTGCACTTTAGTGTATGATGTATCCCTTTGGTTTTTGAAATCTGCTGCATACCTGATAATGATAGTATTATCTTGTAATGGTGTAGAGAGAAAATGAGCAAGGGGTTAACCACTTCAGGCGGTTGACCTAGATAAATTATCAGAAATGGGTAATTGCTGCTGTTGTTGTGCTTCGAAAGGAGTGGAATTGAACGGTTCACCTTCATTCTGTCGTGTAAGTGTTATATCCTCATTCCAAATGCGATTTACCTTGTAATTTCTGAGTAGTCTAATTACAGCTTTCTGGTTTAAAGTTTCTTTGAAGATTGAAATTTATTGTTAGAGCAGAATTTGAGTTCTGGCCCCTTTGTTTCCATCTTTAGTCTTTCTGCTATCCGGGTTTTCATACTTAATTTGACCTTCAATTGGTTAGTGTTTGTAGATTAACTCCAATCTTAAACTGGAATAGCTAACTTTAGCAATTATATTGACCCACGGCTATGTTGTTGGTGTATGATATTTGCCAGAGGGTTCGTTTGTCTCTAAGGCTCTTTTTTTTATTGGAAGCAGAAATTTTGTTACGTACATATTCTCTTAACAAAATTATTTTATCTAAAAGAAAACTTAAAGAATGAATATGCCCCTTTATGCAAGGCAAGCATGAGAATGTTACTGATTAATGGAGTTCTGGAATTAGCTATTCTTGCTGTATTAGACCAAGTCTGTAAAGTTAGTGAATCGGAAGTTAAATGTGTGACATTGAATATTGAGGGACCAAAGGTGTGAAGAGGGTATGGAGATGAACCAAAGCTGGCACCTCTCTCTTGTTATTTTTACATAAAACCATGCCAACTCCACTTTTCTGAATTATAGTATGTTATAAAAATTTTAATAGGGAATAACTAGTAAATTTGGTGTGATATTTTAGGGAGAAGTCTGAAAGTAAAAAGAATTCGGGCACCAACTGATATCGTCAATTTTCAGTCTGGTGAGTGTCCACTGTCCAGAAGCATTACTCAACAATGTCTTGTTCATGCTTCATAGGTTGATAAACGTGGTTCCTGAACTCGTTCCTGTGTATGTTGCATGTTGTGGCATCATATAACAACCTGGATATAGTTAGTTGGACTGTTTGTTCTTTAATATAGGGTTCTTATCTTTCCTTTTTCCCCATCCTCCCCTGCCATTTCCATGCTTTCTATAAGCTCTTTTCAGAAAGGACCTTTGATTTCTATTGCAGTTCTATTCCCTGTATGTTACGTTATCGGTTTATTTCATTGACAAAACCTACAGTCCCTTTTTCTTCTTTTATTGTTTTAGATTTTGCAAGAGGAGATTATGATTTGTTTTGAATAAAGTCCACTATATGATCCCAAATCCATGCAAATGCTTCATCTCAATAGGGAAGTACACAGTTCCTTGATAGAGAAGCTGGTGTTTCCTAGTGCATCAGCAGTGTTTTTAATCAGGAAAGTGAGAGGATAAGGTAAAAGAAAAAGAGTTGGAATATAAGATGAGGAATTATACTTTTTAGCATTAGTAACCGAAATTCACTATTATGTGCTGAGTGCTCTCTGTTAGTGGGAAAAAACCTTTCCATTTTAATGGGATTGACTATTTCACAATCCTTCTGAATTTGTGCTGTGCCACAAAAAGACTTTTTAACTTGAAGATTTATACAGTATCCCACAGTGCCGGAAGAGCGCGAACCCTTGTCATCTCATAATGTCACTGCTGCAGCACTCTCCACTGCGCTTTTGGTTGATACAAATCTGGACACCTCAAGTCCTGACACTTATAGACCACCTCCAATGCCAATGCCTTATGAAACATATGTGGGTAGGCCCAGGACGCCACCAGGTAATCAAGATGGTATCAAGAACGACGCAGCAGTTCAGGAAACAAGCACTGAAACTGGCGTTGCACTGAACACAGCAGATGCTGTCGAAGCTGCAGAGAAGGATAATAAGGAGTCTGAAGGCATCGTGCAAGCAGACGTCCCGCTTGCTGCTCCAAAGGAAGTGGAAGATGAACTTGAGGAGTCCGAGGAACTCAAAAAATCCAATATCCTTGTATTCTTACCCCCACAAGAAGAGTGTCCCATCTGTCTTGAAGGTGACAAATAGCTTTTAGCATTGTTGCTCCCAACTCCCTGCTTCTAGCTTCAACTAGAAACTGAACAATGACTGCCTTCCTCATTGCAGAATATGATGCTGAGAATCCAAAAATGAGCACAAAATGCGAGCATCATTTTCATCTTTCATGCATTCTTGAATGGATGGAGAGAAGTGACACCTGCCCCGTTTGTGATCAGGTTTGTGTTAAATTTTAGGAACCTCACTAGATTGTGTTGACTGGTAACATGAGTTACTGCTATGATGCATCATACTTATTGTCCTCTTTTCCTTCGTTGTAGGAAACGGTTTTTAATCCTGCAATTGATGGATAACAACAAGAATTCTGCTATTGGCAGTTGGTCTCGGAAGTGACTTTTGTTGTATGCCAAGAAGTGTTGTTCAATACTTTTTGTGCCCATGGCAGTTAACAGCTTTAGCTGTAGTTTCTTCACATGTTTCTTTGTGTTTGCTTCAAATCATTCAGCTTGGTTGTGGGAAATAATTAGGATAATGGTTGAAAAGGTTTTTAAAAAAAAAAAGGAGAAAGGAACATTTGGTTTCAATACGCTTCATAGGTTCGTTTTCCATTGTGAATATCCCTTTTTATCCACGAAATATAGGTTATTCATCATTTGTAAGTTGTATTGCATTTCCAAATTTGCAAATTTTTGTGCATCTCTGTATCTCCCACCCATACACAAGTCTCCTTTTTTTTTTCCTTTGCTCTTTTTCTTTTTTTGGTCATTTGATTATGAATTGGTAGCTCTATTTTCTTTGTTTGTAAATACGCAGTATAGGAACTCCATTTTTGTGTACAAAACCGCACTTAAACATTGAAACTTTGTGCAATTTCACAGTTTTTTTTACGTATGAAGTATCCCATCCGTAGCCTTGTATATATAAAGCATTCTCCGGGGGCTAAGTTTGTCCTGTTCATTTCTTTTATTAATAATCTAGAATTCTCTGTCGAGATTCGATTAGTTTGTTCCTTTACCTTTTTCCACTTAAATACTTAGATCTAGTTTACCATGTTTTTTTTTTTGTTTTTTTTTTGCGGGAGAAATTCAAAAATAGTCGGATGGATTACAAGTGGTCATTCAAAATAGTCACAGTTTCAAAAGTAATTGAAATTTAGCCACTTTTGATGTAAAGATAAATCTGAACGAAAGCACTGATCAAAATCCGGAAAAATACTCCAGTATATTATACTGGAGTTCCAGTATAATATACTGTTCTAGTATATTATATTGGAACTTTTCACGTGTTGGAGTTCCAGCATAATATGTTGGAAGTTCATACACAGGTGCACCGATCTCTAGTACATTATGCTGGAATTTTTTGTGTTGCAGCAAAATAGTGATTATTTTTCAATGACTTTGCAAACGCTGGTTATTTTTGAATGATTAGAACGAAAATTGGCTAGCCCGTGCTACTTTTACTATTTGTCAAGTCGTATGGACTAAAAAAATAATACGCTCTTATCATTAAATTGATTTTTATCTTAATATATGACGTAATTATAGTAAATTTATGTTAATATCGAAGATATGCTGCTTCCATAATTTACCATAAGATGCACATATTTGATCTAGGTTTTTTCAGATAAAGAGACTTGTAAGGTAGAAACTAAATCCAAAAGTTTTCTGTGCACATTTCTTTTTTACGCAATTGGAATACTCCTCATTTCTACTGACAGCTTGTTTGGAGAGTTGTTAGGTACCATTTCGTAATGTATCGTATAATATTATATTGTATTGCATTATATTATTTTGATGTTTATAATATTTGGATAGATTGTATCGAGGTAAACTTACAATATTATAAAGAGAAAGTAAGGTACGAGGTAATATTATCATATAAGAAAGTAATGTAAATGATAAAATATGATAAGAAGGTAATATAAATGATAAAATATGATAAGAAGGTAATGTAAATAATAAAATATGATAAGAAGGTAATGTAAATAATAAAATATGATTATTTAATAATAATAAAGGGATGAGAAAAAAAAATAAGGAAACGATGCCGCCATAGCAAATCAGTCATTACATAAAGTGACACTTTTCGTCGTTACGTAATGACAGATTTAAACGATACGATACAATAAAATTTAAGTAACAATCAAAACAAACATTGTATTCAGTGACGGATCCAGGATCTTGGAGTCGTGGGTGCTCCGCCTCTTTATCTACAGTTGTTACGGTCAGAGGCGGATGTAGTGTTCTACCGACGGGTTCAATTGAACCCACAACCTTTTACGTAGAGTAAAAATTTATATGTAAACATTCAATAAAATTGCAAAAATAGTGGATATGAACCCATAAATTTAGAAATATATATAATGAGTTTAGTGCTAAAAATCTTAACAGTTAAACCCATAGAGTTTAAATCCTGGATCCACCTCTGGTTACAGTCACAATATATAAGTGCACAACTACGTCTTATCCCACGATGGTAAAAATATTTAACAAATATACTAAAATTAATATTATAGTTAAAAGATTTAATTTATTCACGATTATCCCTTGCGATTTCATTTTTTAAATACACAATAAGCAAACAAATATCATTTTTTGCTTATTTTACGTTTATTTTCAGAATTAACCTTCAGTGCAAAACTATTAGCTTTAGATTGAACATAAATTGAATATTTTTAATTAATTACAAAAAAGTTTAAACCATATTACCAATTTCCTTCTACAATCGCAAAAGATGGAGTTTCGTCAGCTTAGGTTTGATGGGGTTTGGGGGAAAGAAATTAAAAAAAGCAAAGGCACTTAAAAAGAAAAGAAAAATATGAAAAAGACCATTCATTTTTGGAGCCGAATGGGCCACGATATTGGGGAAGAAAACAGAAAGAGAAAGAAGAAAAATTAAAATGAAGCAAACAAAATTAAAAGAGGAATAAAAGTACTGAAGGGATTATTAATATCAAAATGGAAAAAATATTTTCAGGGATTCGATTACTGTTCCATCTAGAGATCTCTCAAGTGCACTTTCTAACCAAAGCACCCACCTGCTTATTTTGTTCCTGGGTGCTTACTAAAATTATTTGTTAATTTAATACTAATTGTTTACATAAAACAGTGGTTCCGCACCAAAAGCAAGGCTCCACGTGCATCCGCCCATGATTGTATTTAAAGTAACAAGACGATACAATACAACACGTAACAACCATCCAAACAAGCTGTAACTCGGGATTGGCTTATATCTTTTAAAGCATCAGTAATTTGACAGGTAAATATTGGAAAAATGATGGAGCAATATAACAACTTGAGGCCATAAATAAAACAAGACTACAATACCATCTTGTCACACCTCCTTTTTCACCTACACCCCTGCTAAGGGACGTAAAAGGAGTTTTTCCAATTAAAGGACAATCGAAACGGGATTTATTTAAAGGTTCAGAGTCGCCACTTGGGAGATTTGCGGTGTCCCAAGTCACCGGTTGAATCCCGAATCGAGGAAAAGAATGACTCTGTTTAACAGTCTGCGCACTAGAAATTCGGATAAGGAATTCTGTTAACCCGGGAGAAGGTGTTAGACATTCCCGAGTTTCGTGGTTCTAACACGGTCGCTCAACTGTCATATTCGGCTTGATTATCTGATTTTATACAATTATGAACCTACGTGCAAATTTTAACTGTTTACCACTTTTGTTATTATTTATTCAAAGAATTACAACGTCGTGAGAATGCATCTCGAATTGCGCCACATAAATGTACCCGCAATTTTCGATACGTTCCAACTTTGTTGAGATTTGGATTTGGGTCACACAAATGTGCACTCGATTTTAGGAAGATAACATTATTAAATACGCGCCTAAAGATACTAACACGTTGTTATTTTGAGAAAAGCCGTAAAGTTCGCTATGCGACCTGTCTCGAAATCTAAGTATTTTAATACGAACCTTGAAAGAAGGCCTCGCAAGTTAGGCATTTTATTTGGCGAGGTTCATCTCATTTGTTTTAAAAGGGTATCCTAAAGCAAGCTATAATTTTCTACTTAACTTGTCTCTAATAATAAAAATAAAACCTAACTAATTGTTATCTTTTAAGAAGTACTACATCTAAACCTGCAAACTCCAAACAGTCTGCGTGAGAGAATCATAATCCAGGCCCAACACAAACTGGACCAATCGCAGATATGGGTCCAGGCCCCAAACGGATATGCATGTCAGACCCAAACCCGAGCCATTTATTTCGGCCTTGAAGCTTACACTTTATGCAAAGGGGCTGTCGAGCCCCAACCGTCAAATTAATCAATGCTTCAGTTCAATTGTGCACAAGTGTTCATTGAAAGTTTTAAACCATAAAGTTTAATGAACTAATTCAACGAATAATTTTTCTGATTTTTTACCCCAGCCCTTATGCTAACCAAAATTACCAACTCGAGTTCATGTGTCTATCAGATTTAGAGCCGTTGTTCATGCTAGGAATTAACACGGACAATCATGGAAAAGCTTAACTTGTTGAGGTGATTAGCTACTATACCATGTTGTTCGTACAATTAGTCATGTCTAATTTTATACCCGTTTGTGATCCCAACACCCTAAATATGGAAGCTATAGTAATTGACTATTACGATCCAGATTTACCTTTACATTAACATCACAGTTAACTGAATTAACTATAGCAAATCCGAGTAGCTCATACAGTCCAATACATATTCATGGTCATATAATCAATGATCCACAGTCTCTCTAGTTTAATTACAAGACAAATTTCAGAAATTCTAATCGATACTAATGCGTATTTGAAATCTATAACTACAAGCTATACTAATAGTGAAATACAGAAGCAAATTCATAAGATAGCAGTGCCTCGTCATTTGATTTCATAATCGTTCAGATACATCGAATGAAACTTCAAGGCATTAGAGACAACAAGGTACCTGGTATTGATAATATAAGAAGAGGAAGAAGAGGGTCAGCAGCAGTAGCAACAACAAAAATGGCAACCAGCAGTGCAACCACAAATAGCCAGCAACTATATACTTCCCCAAGTATAGAGCAGGAGTAAAAGGAAGACAGTTCTAGCTAATTTCAAATCCTAAACCAGACAAATAATGAAAAATAGCTATTCTTTTTTCAACTTTTTCAAGCTTTTTAGAATTCAATTTTTTCTTCCAATTGAGTATTCAAGTTTCAGTTTTTTTAGTCCCCCCTAGTCTCCAGACCTGATCCCCCTCTTATACAGTCCTGCCCTCCTTTCCAACTTACTGCCCGACCCCCTCCTCCCACTAAAATCTGAATCATTCCACTTTAAACCCACTAAGGAAAAACTTTTCCTTATTTTCAGCCTCCTCATTCCCTTTTGTTCCCCATTAATACTAATCAATTCATTAGTTTAATGGTATTTCAATACTTAGTGGACAGAACACTCAAACCACCCATCTCTCCCTATTTTCAATTCCCAAATTACTCCCCTAAAATCCCTGAAATTGCAGCTATAACCAATGCTCAATGCTCCTAAGTTCTGAATGTAGCCTTATGATTCACTACTATCTAGTTGACATTATCATACCAATACTGAATTCAAATCATTTGTCAGATTCATTTCAGACCCTAGACAGTAGGATTCGATTCATCAATTGCTTAACTTGAATCAAACAACAACAAAAATAAAGGCTAAGGCTATTAATGACCCAGAACACCCTTACAGGGCATGATACAACAGGTTTAGGTGACAACCAAAATAGCAGCTGTGATGAAGCAGTTCGATTGACCAAGCAATTCAGAACATTTCAAATGATCAAGCAAAAACAATGTGACGAACTGAATAAGCCCATAGGCTCAGTACTAAGTTCAACTGTACCAACAGGCTCGTTTCAACACAACATTTAGGACATAAACGAAGTAGGAGGGGAAACAGACTAGCATGAACCATGAAATCAAAACCAACATTACACTACTATCATGTTAAATTAACATTCAGGCCTACCGGACTAATCGACGACACTTATTCAATCGATTACACAAATTATAACACATAACAATTACAACAAACAGAAGCAAATGATAGAATTGGACCAAATAACAGGTCTGGTGGAGAAGGACAAAATCAAACGACAACAATTGAAAAACCCATAAAACTACACTCAACAAAGTAAACAGAATAATCAAAACCAAAAACGGAATAAACAAAACAAAGAAAAATACCTCCAGAACTCGGAAACATGGGCAACCCTAATTTAAAACCAAACTCGAACTGTTTGAGGTCAAACGGACCTTAATCGAGTGTTCTCAACTGAGAACACTTCGACTAAGGTCCACTAGACATCCAACTTCTTTTGATTTAGACAGATTTCAGTCTTTGGTTTTCTAGGGTTCTTGGGGGTTCGATTTGGGGTTCGAGTGTTTCCAGCCAGATTCGAACCAAACCCATGGTGGTTTGGTGACGAGGGAGGTCAGGGACATGTCTGGTATGAGTTTGGGATTGGTTGGGGTAGATCTAGTTTTGCTCGAATCTTCGATTGAAGATTCAAGGGGTTTGAGGGTTATTCGAGGCCAATGGGTACTGGATCTGCAACGAGGGTGGTCAGATGGCTTAGGGGTGTTAATTTGGTAGTCATCGGAAGAGGTGAGGTTTTAGGCTGATTCTTCGCGTTAAGATTCGAGACGTTGGGTATTGATTCGAGAGAAACTGATACAAGATCTGGAAAGAGGATGTCGTGGGGAGGCTATGGTGAAATTTTGGGCGTGTTTGGACCACCGAAACCGCCGTGAGGCGATTTCCGGTGGGCGGAGGACGGTGGTTGAAGGTGGAGGACATGTTTGGTCTCTGAAGATCAGAGACGAAGGTGGAAGGGGGGGTATGGCTTTGGGGGCGTAGGGTAAGAGATTAGTCTTATATACGGAGGGGGTGTTTCAATCTCGGCCGTTAGATCAATTAAGATCAACGGCCAGGATCAATGAGGTTAAACCATACGTCTTCATTTGGTTTAAGTAGGGGGGTCGGGCTGAATCGGATAATGGGTCGGGGGTCGGGTTTGGTCAAAGCTTTGGGACCGTTTGATCAGCTGAGATCAACGGTCCAGATTGAGACGCCTGAAACGGTGTCGTTTGATAGAGGCTGGAGACGGGTTAGATTGGACCTGGACATGAGGTGTGACTTTGGGCCTGAACATTTCCCTTTTTAACACTGGCCCAGTCCGGTTTCTTACCCTTAAAACTTGTTCCTTCTTTTTCTTTTATTTTCTTTTCTTTTTAAAAAACTAAAATTCTAAGTTGAATTATAAATTAACTTATTAAAATACTAATTAGCTCTTAATAATAATTATCAAACATGATTAAGTACAGTCACACCTCCTTTTTCCGCCCCGCGAGGGTACATGAGTTTTTTCCAATTAAAGGACAATCGAACGGGATTTGTTTAATTATTTCAGAGTCGCCACTTGGGAGATTTAGGGTGTCCCAAGTCACCGGTTTAATCCCGAATCGAGGAAAAGAATGACTCTGTATTACAGTCCGCGAACCAGAAATCCGGATAAGAAATTCTGTTAACCCGGGAGAAGGTGTTAGGCATTCCCGAGTTCCGTGGTTCTAGCACGGTCGCTCAACTGTTATATTCGGCTTATTTATTTGATTTTTAACAATTATGCACTTATAAGCAAGTTATAACCCTTTTACCTCTTTTATTATTATTATTATTATTATTATTATTATTATTATTATTATTATTATTTTTAACACAAGAATTGCAACGTTATGAAAACGCATCTCGAACCACGTCACAACCAGTGTACACGTGATTTGTTGACGCATTTTGATTTCGTTGGGATTTGGATTTGGATCACATCAATGTACACCCAGGTTTAAGAAGGTAACATTATTTAAAGTACGCGCCTAAAGAGACTAGCACATTGTTGTTTTGGGAAAGGGCCGTGAAACTCGCTAGCGGCCGATCCCGAGTTCTAAGCAATTAATATATATACATTTGTGAGGGCCCTGCAATCTTTGCGTTTTACTCGGCGAGGCTCATCTCGTTCTTATTATTAAAAGGGAAATCCTAAAAGTGACTATGGTTTTCTATTAAATTTGTCTCTAAACATGAAAGAAGTCAAAGTCCTAATTAGTTTACATGCTTGAAAAGTCTGGGCCTTTTAATAATTTTTGCATATTTGATTAGTTCTGAAATGTCGTTACAAAGTAAAAACATACAGGAATCCTGGCATGATTCGAGCCACAAGAAATCGTTAACTCACCAAATTACGCCTGCCTATCCTTACTTGTTACTTTAACTAACAACCTTAGACCTACAACTACGCTTCTTTTTCCTTAAAATGTTGTAGTACTTTTTTAAGTAACAATTGATGGTAAGATTAATGCTAAGATCTAGTTGACCAAGAACTCAAACAATCATGCTATAATCCAAGATTAGTTAACAACCTACTAGATATTTCAGGGATCAAACCACAAGTGCTATTTTACAAATCATCGGAAGTTATATCCAACATCCATTACATGGTCAAGTTCTGATTGAATACGAGCTAAACTACGTTATTCCAATAACATGATCTAACGCATAGCAATTTTCTGCAGCCCATTACAAACAACTAAAATGACGAGACTATTTTTTTACAAATTACAGAATCAATAATGCTTTAAGGAACTTAATAAAACAGTAACAACAAGTTTCAAACAAACAGATTGCTTTTCTGGTTTTCATTTCAACTTCAACTTTTCACATGAATTCATGCTTCACATTTTCAGCTTACAACAACCATGTTAAAGTTGTGTACCTGGTATTGGAAACAAGAACAAAGTAGAAAAGAAATCAGCAGTAGTAGTAGTAGCATAACAGCAGATTCAGAAACACAGCAACAACCAGTGAAGCCAATAAGAACCAGTAATAGACACCCCGTGGCAGATTTAAAGAAAACCAGGCAGAAAATCAAGCAGTAACCCAATGGAACAGTGCTCAACCAATAGAAAACTGGGAAATACCAAGCTGAAATCCAACAGTACCAAAAGAACACAGACAGATGCAAGAAAACAATAATTTCTGATTTGTCAAACACCCAAAAGAAAAAGACAAGCTGAAGCTCTTTGATGTAAAGCTTAGCCTTATGAGGATCAACCAACCCACTGACTTAGCAAGGTAATAGCACAGCCTATATGCCCTCTATTTCTCTAGAGTTTTAGTTTAAATCTCTAGCTTCAACACTCTTGTTTTTCTCTGGCTTCTCAGGATAAAAAAACCAGCCCCCTTTTTTGTTCTAAATGAGCCTATTTATAGGCAAAGTAGGCAAGCACCAAGCTGCCTTGATACCTTAACTCTGCCCATACCCCTTAAACAACTAAAGCTAATCAGAAAATGCCCATGATATTCCTGACAGCCCCCATACCGCATGTTTTTCTCTTTTTAATCAAAGTTATGGGTATTTTAACTTATTTTAATCAACCTCCCCATGCCATTAAGTCTTGTTCCCCACTATTCTTAAACAATGTATCAGTTTAATGGTATTTTAATACCCTATTGACAGCCATTCAAAGTAAACCATTTTCAGACTCCTTTAAATCCAAATATACCCTCTTAAAAGTCCCTGAAACTGCTGCCTTACACCCCTGTTTCAATTTGTATTAATCCCTTCAGCTATAACCAATTCAAACTTTGCTAACTAACAATTTGGACCCTAACTATCCAACAAACTACAACCTATAACCAATTCGCAACTGAATTCAGACAAATGACTTAATCAGAATTAAGCAGGATGGATCAAATTATTACCATTCAAGATTGTAAAACTAATCGATGACATATATCGAATCGACTACGCGAATTACAACACATACAATCGATAGCAAATAGTTAAACTCGAACAAGTACAGAGGTGATTTCATATTGATAGACACAGGGATCAATTGACAAAAATTGAAAAAATTAATAAAACCACCTTAAACGAAGAAAAAAAAACATATATAAACAAACACCAACGGAACAAACAGGAAAGGAAAAATTACCTCAGAAGCTTAAGAACAAAATGACCCATGCTCGAACTGGACTCGACCTTTTTGATGTCGAACGGACTTTAATTGAAGTGTCCTCAACTGAGAACACCTCGATTAAGGTCCATTAGACTCCCCCCATTCTTCCTTTAAACTGGACGGACCCCCATGGTTTTGAGTTCTAGGGTTCATACGGTCCGACTTGAGGCTCGAAGGTTTCTACCTAGATTCGAACCAAACCAAGCTTGGTTTGGTTACGAGTGAGGCCAGGGGAGTGAGTGGTGTGAATTTGGGGTCGGTTGGTGTAGATCAGGTTTTTGCTCGAACCTTCAAATGAAGATTCGAGACATTCAGGGAAGATTCGAGGTAAGCTGAGTGTGGATTTGGAGAGAGGGGATCATGGTGGTTCAGGGGTGTTAGTTTCATGGCCAGCGACGCCGTTGCCGCCGGCTTTCAGGCGAAGGGGTAGGGTGGCGGCTAGGGTTTTTCATGGGAACTTGTCTCTGAGTTTGAAAGAGACGAAGGAGTGAGAGAGGGGGGGCGGTTGGTTTGGGGGGCGTGAGGTGAGAGATTGCGCCTTTTATACGGGGGAGGGAATTGATCCTGGGCCGTTCGATCTGATGAGATCAATGGCCCAGATCAATACACTTAAAGGGAACGGTGTCGTTTGGTTTTAGTTGGGGGTCGGTTCGAACCGGGTGATGGGTCGGGTATAGGGAACGGGTATAAAAGATGTGATCTTGGCCATTGATCCATTCGAGATCAACGGTCCCGCTCAACTGTGACAGAAACGGTGCCGTTCGGGCACCTCTGAGGAGACAGACCGGTTTAATGCATTGGGCCAGCTTGTTTGGGCCTACTTTTCATTTTAATTTTTGGCCCAAACCGAGTATTCTTTATTATTTTCAACTCCTTTTCTTTTTCTACTTTTAATTAACAATCAATAAAATTCTAAAAATAATTTATAAAACGAAAATTAGCCTACAAAAATGTTAATTAAACCTTAACAACAATTAACACACAAGATCAAACATTTAATTAAAAAATAAAATTACACAACGGCACACATAAATGACAAAATGCAACAAAATACATTTTTTGTGATTTTCTTTCTTTTAAAATAAAACTTGGTTTAATTAATTCCAAAATGTACAATTAAATCTTGAATGTGCATGCAACATGAATTTTTGTATTTTTTAATTAATCACAACAAGGGTAAACATTTACGGACAAAATAATTACCAAAATGTCATGCAAATTCTCCAAATTGTACACAGATGAAATTTGTTTTTTTTTTTTGATTTCTTTTTGGAGTAGTTTTCGTGAAGCAAAAATCACGTGCTCACAGCTGCCCCTCTTTGTTTGAAAACACAAAGAGTTTTCGTGCAAAGATAAAGTGAGCAGATACGAGCGATTTTTGCCCCTCCGAGCACTCCGTGTGAAGAATTTTTTGAAAAAGATTTAACCGAACCTTTGCTTCAAAGGTTTCCTACATATCCCTGGCTAGAAGAGAATCAGGTTAATATAGTTCGGGAATTTTTGGTAGCTGGGCCTACCATGTGACTGCAATGTTACTGCTGTTGCATGTTGTTGCTACTGCTTTTCGATCTCCTTATTACACAGTGCCAAAAGAAACTAGAGGCTAGACTAAACTAGGAATTACAAGATCTTATCTATCCTCCACGCTCCCTGGTTGCTTTACTTTCTTGTCGGCTTGTGTTTCCTCTGGTGTCTTTCTTTCGAAAACTGCTGGGGATGACACTGGCCTCTTGCTTTTCTGAACACAAGTTTTATTATTCCGCTCTGTCTGTTGGGGACACTGCTTCCTACATTAAAGCTTGTTATACTGGAGATTTTTTGTTGCAACCCTCCTCATTACTGACTTCTGTTTGATCTTGAAAGGTATTCCTCTATTCTGCAGGCGAGCTCCTGACTTCTTCAATTTATAATTTTAACAACCTCCATTCTACAGACGGACTCCTGACTTCTTCAATTTATAATTTTAACAACCTCCATTTTACAGGCGGGCTCCTGACTTCAATAACTTCTTAAAGTTTTAACACCTCAATTCTCCAGGCGGGCTCCTGACTTCAACAACTTCTTAAAATTTTAACACCTTCATTCTCCAGGCGGGCTCCTGACTTCTTCAACTTAAAATTTTAATACCTCCATTCTCCAGACGGGCTCCTGACTTCAACAACTTCTTAAACTTTAACACCTCCATTCTCCAGGCGGGCTCCTGACTTCTTCCATTTGTATCTTCCTCTTTCAACTGCCTCCTTCAAAAACTAGTGTCTTATTCCTCCGAAAACTGCTGGGGACAACACCAGTGTTTTATACCTAACTAGGTTATTTTCCTTCTTCGCCGACTACTTCCATTTGGAACTACCTTCCTCAAGCTAGTGTCTTCACTTTTCTGGAACCTGCCGGGGATAACACTGCTGGGGAATTATCTTCCCTTTCTAAGACTAGTTATTTTCCTCTCTTTAAGAATGGTGGGGATGATGCTGATTCAAAGACCACTACTCTTACAACTTGGGTTATCTTGCTTCTTATAAGATTGCTTTCTTTAAAACTTGTATTCTTTCTCCCGTAAACTGCGGGGGATTCCATTTCCTTCAAAACTTGTGTTATCTTCCATCTTCCCCAAACGGGTATTTGATTTCAAGAAAATTTTCGCAATGAGAAAAACAATTCTGCCCCAGTTTGATACTCTTCTTTGTGGCCATGCCTTCCTGCTGTCAACAACATTTCATTTCCCTGCTTCAAATCAAAGAAAAATTTGTTAGTTTAAAACGTGGTGAGTGGTCATGCCATTCCTGCCGGGGATGGTTTTTCTTTTCTCCCTTTCCCTGCTTTGCTTTTTATTACAACACTTGCTGGGGATGATATTATTTGTTGGGGATGATATTCCTACTGGGGATGGTTTTTCTTTTCTTCTTCTTCCCCGCCATGTGTTGTCCGACCATTGCGGGACTTGGTCGAGAATCTGTCGGAGTTGTTCCTATATCCCGCAAATCTGCTAGGGATTCTCATAACCTTTTAATGGTTGCTTTTCCATTTTTCTCCAACTTCCCCTGGAAATTTGGTCCTCTTGGGATCTAGCCTCATTCATCATTCGGTCTTCCGACCAACTTCTTTTCACTTTGTCGCCTTATCTTTGGCCTGTCCTATTCACATTTTGTTTTTCACCATTTTGGCAACTGGTAGTAAGCTCTGAAAATCTTTTTTAAAAACAAACTGCTTGGGAGGTAAAGTCTTTTAAACCAAGAAATGAAAAAGTGATGAATAGGAAAAGAAGAAATCTTTCTGAACAAGTGTTGGGGAAAAGGAAAGAAAAGAACTTATCTGAATGATATAATCGATCCCAACGATCATGTCGTGCATTCCGGATTAATCAACCCAGTCTATTTGTATCAATCAACCCTTCGGACAGCCTCATGTTGCCGGGGATAAACAAGCATTCAACTATTTGCCAAATGTGGATCCTTTCCGCCAATTCTGTCTTGTCGCCTCATAGTGCCCTTCGAGGGGTTTTCACTAATAAGACTCTCTCGTTTCTCTCAACTCTCGTCGTCTTATGGTGCCTGTGAAGGTTTTCACCGATAAAACTCTCTCGTTTTATTTCTCTCATCTTTCATCGCCTTATGGTGCATGTGAAGGTTTTCACCAATAAGACTCTCTCATTTTATTTTATTTTTCAGCTGGGGATCGGAGTGTTACCGATATGACTCTCTCTGTCGGGGATTCTTTCGGCTATCAATTCATCTCCAGTTTATGATCCTCCTCTTTGTTGGGGCTCAGAGTGTTGTTCCCGACTTCCGTTTGCATGACTTGACACTTCTCGGATACTGATCGGGAAGTCCTTTTTTGGACATCAATATAGGTTTTTGTGTATGGCTAAAAGGAAAAGGGGTATCAAAATTTAAAAATAATTTTGATGGGAAAAACAGTACAACTCTTGGAATCAAACTTTCTTTCCAAAATTACAAATACAAACTTCTGCCCCAGTTTTTCTTGCTTGGGGATTTTTATTTTTTGTTACACTATGACCGAGCCGTGAGGAGCCTACGTATCCTTCTTTGAGGAATCAGGTCAAACGTAGTTCCCAATTCCTTTGTTTTTCTTGTGATTTTTCTTTTGTCTTTATTATCATTGTTTTTTTTCATTTTAATTACTGATTCCAAAAGAGGGATATGAAAGAATAAATAAGGATCAAAAGGGGAAACAAAGGATAAAGTGTTTGGATAGAAGAAAGAATTGCCTCCGTCATTTCATTCTTCGATAAATGCCAACCACAAACAACAATTACAATCAAAAGAAATCATATATAATATCTCTTAACTGTGTCAGAATTGATAGCCATGTCGACGCATTTCCCGTCGATATCTGTTAAACATAAGGCGCCATTGGACAACACCCTGGTTATAATGAATGGTCCTTGCCAATTCGGGGCGAACTTGCCTTTTGCTTCGGCCTGATGTGGCAGGATTTGTTTCAACACCTGCTGCCCCACCTCAAATTTTCTGGGGCGCACCCTTTTGTTGTATGCTCTTGCCATTCTCCTTTGATACAACTGGCCATGACACACAGCTGCCAGTCTCTTTTCATCAATCAAGCTCAACTGCTCCAAACGAGTTTTGACTCACTCGTCATCATCAATCTCAGCTTCAGCGACAATCTGAAGGGATGGAATTTCGATTTCCGTCGGTATTACTGCTTCGATTCCATACACCAACAAATAGGGAGTGGCCCCTACTGAAGTCCGAACAGTAGTGCGATAACCCAACAATGCAAATGGTAATTTCTCATGCCATTGTCTGGACCCTTCTACCATCTTCCTTAGTATCTTCTTGATGTTCTTGTTGGCTTCTTCAACTGCTCCATTCGCCTTGGGACGATATGGTGTGGAATTACGGTGTGTAATCTTAAACTGTTGACATACCTCTTTTATCAAATTGCTGTTAAGATTAGCACCATTATCCGTGATGATCACTTTTGGGACCCCAAATCTACAGATGATATGGGAGTGAACAAAATCCACTACTGCCTTCTTGGTTACCGACTTGAAAGTTTTAGCTTCAACCCACTTAGTAAAATAGTCGATGGTCACCAGAATGAACCTATGACCGTTGGTAGCTGCCGGCTCAATAGATCCAATGACATCAATGCCCCATGCAACAAATGGCCAGGGCGCTGACATTGTATGCAATTCTGTCGGTGGAGAATGAATCAAATCTCTGTGTATCTGACATTGATGGCATTTCCGCATGAAATTGATACAATCATGCTCCATAGTGAGCCAATAATACCCTGCTCGAAGAATCTTCTTCGCCAATACATATTCGCTCATATGTGGCCCACAAACTCCGGCATGTACCTCTGTCATAACTGTCGTGGCTTGACTGGCATCTATACATCTCATCAATCCCAAAGCTGGGGTTCTTTTGTACAACACTCCTCAATTGAGGAAGAATCCAATTGACAATCGCCGAATAGCTCTTTTTTGATCTCCGGTGGCCTGCTCCGGGTATATCCCCATCCTGAGGTACTCCTTGACGTCATAAAACCATGGTTGGCCATCCACTTCTTCCTCTACCATGTTGCAATAAGCATGTTGATCACGAACCTGGATGTACAACGGGTCAACATGAATTTTGTCTGGGTGGTGCAACATCGATGCTAAAGTGGCCAATGCATCGGCAACCTCATTATGAACTCTCGGGATGTGTCTGAACTCCACTGATCGAAATCGCTTGCTCAGATCGTGCAAACATTGTCGATATGTTATGAGCTTCAAATCTCGTGTTTCCCATTCACCCTGAATCTGATGCACTAGGAGGTCCGAGTCTCCCAAGACCAAAACATCCTGGACATCCATGTCTGCAGCTAGTCGCAGACCCAAAATGCATGCCTCATACTCAGCCATATTGTTGGTATAATAGAAACGCAGCTGAGCTGTAACAGGATAATGACGTCCTGTTTCAGAAATAAGTATCGCTCATATTCCAACTCCCTTCGCATTTGTGGCTCTATCAAAGAAAAGCTTCTAACCTGGTTCCTCAGGTAATTCCAACTCATCTATATGCATTACTTCCTCGTCAGGAAAATACGTCCTCAACGTCTCGTATTCTTCATCAACAGGATTCTTAGCCAAGTGATCGGCCAGCGCTTGGGCCTTCATGGATGTCCTCGTCACATAGATGATGTCAAACTCCGTGAGTAATATTTTCCATTTCGCTAACCTCCCTGTGGGCATAGGCTTCTGGAAAATATACTTTAGTGGATCCAAGCGGGAAATGAGATAAGTGGTATATGAGGACAAATAATGCTTCAATTTCTGGGCCACCCAAGTTAGGGCGCAACATGTCTTCTCGAGTTGAGTGTACTTAATCTCATATACTGTAAACTTCTTGCTGAGATAATAGATGGCTTGCTCCTTCCTTCCTGTAATATCGTGTTGCCCCAACACGCAGCCAAACGAATTCTCCAGGACCGTTAAATAAAGGATTAACGGTCTCCCCGACTTAGGTGGAACCAACACAGGTGGATTTGATAAATATCCTTTGATCTGGTCAAATGCCTCCTGACATTCTGCCGTCCATTCTATCGCAATATCCTTCTTCAGTAGCCGAAAAATGGGTTCACAGGTTGCCGTGAGTTGAGCAATAAATCTGCTGATGTAATTCAACCTTTCCAACAGACTCATTACTTCTGTCTTGTTCTTCGGCGATGGAAAATCTTGGATAGATTTGATTTTTGACGGGTCCAACTCAATACCTCGCCGACTGACGATGAATCCCAACAGCTTTCCAGATGGAACTCCAAATGCACATTTGGCCGGGTTGAGCTTAATATCATACCTTCGAAGTCTTTGAAAAAACTTCCTTAGGTCTGCTACGTGGTCTTCCTGATGCTTGGATTTTATGATCACATCGTCCACGTATACCTCAATTTCTTTGTGGATCATGTCATGAAACACAGTAGTCATTGCTCTCATGTACGTTGCCCCAGCATTCTTCAAACCAAATGGCATTACCCGGTAGCAATAAGTTCCCCACGGCGTAATGAATGTCATCTTTTCCGCATCTTCTTCATCCATCAGAATCTGATGATACCTAGCATAGCAATCTACAAAAGATCCGAGCTCACGCCCGGCACAATTGTCGATCAAGATATGGATGTTGGTAAAGGAAAGTTGTCCTTTGGGCTTGCCCTATTCAGATTGCGGTAATCGACACACACCCTGATCTTCCCATCTTTCTTCGGCACCGGCACCACATTATCCAACCAATCAGGATATCGAGTGACACCGATAACCTTTGCTTGCAACTGCTTGGTTACTTCCTCTTTAATCTTTACACTCATATCCTTCTTGAACTTTCTCAATTTCTGCTTGACGGGAGGGCATACTGGGTCAGTGAGCAATTTATGGACCATTAAATCCGTGCTTAACCCCGGCATATCGTCATATGACCCAGCAAATACATCTTTGAATTCAATAAGTGTTTTGATCAATTCCTCCCTGATATTTGGTGCAATGTGGATGCTTATTTTAGTTTCTCTGATATCGCCGACACCCCTTAAATTGATGTCTTCTGTGTCATTTAAGTTGGGCCTGGATTTTTCTTCAAACTGGCTTAACTCCCTGTTTATCTCCTCGAAGGCTTCATCCTCATCGTATTCCGATTCATTATCATAATCGACCTCTTGTATGGTTAATTCGGAATCAGATTGATCTTTTAGACTAGGTTGAAGATCCGTTGTGCATACCATGTCGTTAAGACCAGTATGAAAAGAACTGTTCAGAAAAAGAAAAGAAAGAAACAAAAATTAAAAATAAAAATAAAATAAGGAGTGAAAAAGAAACTTCTCATTTTATTGAATCATGGGATAACAAGGTTTCACACTTTGTTGAGAAATACTAATAATAAAAGGGAATCCGGATTACAACCCTGGAATAATCCAGAAAACAAAAAGGAAAATCAGAGCCAACTACCAGGACTCCCTCTAAGTAGGAAGAGGAGTAGCTGTCCAATTGTTGACATTGGCCCTAGGCCCAACAAACTGTATGTCTGCTTTACTGGAACCCTCTCCAGCCTCTATCATGTTGACATCTACGAACATTCTTTCAAAGCCCTCATTCAAATCTCCATCCGGCCCGATCAAGGGTCCAAGAACTTTCGGGACTAGTAACTTTCTGCACCCTGCTTTGACAAATGATCTGGACAGGCGTGGGATTGGCTTAGGAAAGACCCAAACTCTTTTCTTCAACTTGCGGGCCCGCTTTACATCCGCTGCAGTAGGCCTGAATCCTAACCCAAAAGTATCCAGGTTCTTGGGCAAAGAAACTGGCCGGACCATTCCCTGCAGATCAATCCCCAAACCTTTTCCTGGTACAAACCCACTGTTCAACATCTCTGAGGCTATCATGAAGGCTGCAGCTGTGATCCTGGGAAGTGGAAGGCCCCCACCCTCAGGAATCTTGTCTACTGAGACCGCATCAAAAACCTGATAAACCCATGGGCCCTTGTCATCGTCGGTTTCTATGAAGGGCACAATAGCATCACTGACAGCATGTGTACCGTTATCCCCGTGTACCACAATCTCTTGTCTATCCCATTCAAATTTGACCATTTGATATAGCGTAGAAGGCACTGTTTTAGCTGCGTGGATCTAGGGTCGTCCTAACAAAAGATTGTACGACACCGCCACATCTATCACTTGAAATTCCATGGTGAACTCGATTGGACCAATGGTTAATTCCAGTACGATATCATAGTCAGTACCGCTCCCATCAAAACCTCGAATGCAGACGTTGTTCTTGTGGATCCTATCATCAGCAACCTTTAGTTTGTTCAGAGTGGCCAAAGGACAGATATTTGCACTTGATCCATTATCAATTAGTACTCGAGTGACCACCGAGTCTTCGCATTTTACCGTCAAGTAGAGTGCCCTGTTGTGTTCTGTACCCTCTACCGGTAACTCATCGTCAGAGAATGTTAGTCGGTTTACTTCGAAGATCTTGTGCACTATTTTCTCCAAATGGTTCACTGAGAGCTTGTCCGGGACATGGGCTTCGTTCAGAATCTTCATTAAGGCCTGACAATGATCGCTTGAATGGATCAACAAGGATAGCAATGAAATCTGGGCTGGGGTTTTTCTCAACTGCTCTATAATTGAGTAGTCCTGGGCCTTCATCTTCTTCAAAAACTCTTCTGCTTCTTCCTCCGTTACTGGCTTCTTTATTGTTACAGGATTGGTCCTTCTCAATTCTGCGGGAACAAAACACCTTCCCGAATGAGTTAACCCCTGAGCCTCGTATACCTCTTCCACAACCTCCTTTCCCTTATGCATCACTGTCACTTGACTGTAGCTCCATGGCACAGCTTTCTCATTTGTTATCGGCAACTGCATTACTGGCCTGATAATAACTGGTTCTATGCGGACTCCCTTCACCACCAACACTGGTGTGCTTGATACTCCTTGCAGCACTGCCTTGACTGACTCTAGTTTCTTTGCAGCAACAGACGAACCTTTCCCCACTACCACAAATGGCTTGTCATCTATCTTTCCCAACTGTACCACCGCCTTTCCACGGGTCGAATTTTCGTTTGGACTGGCACGAATCATCATTACCGTTTGTGAGGGTGTTTTAAGTTTCCCTCCTTCGTGCACTAGTTCGATCATGTGGGCCTCATGGTGCATTGGTAGCGGGTTTTCATTGATGTTGGGTGACTCTGGTGCCTGAACCTCGATCCTATTTGTGTCAATAAGATCTTGTACGACAGTTTTCAATTTCCAACACTTCTCAGTATCATGCCCGGGAGCCCCCGAACAATATTCACAGCTTACTGAGTGGTCTAGATTTTTGGGAAGGGGATTTGGCAATTTGGGTTCAACAGGGCTTAATAGGCCTATCTGCCTCAACTTGTGGAACAGAGTAGTATAGGTTTCTCCCAACGAAGTGAGTGTTCTTGGCTTCTACATCCTTTTATTCCTGAAAGCTTGATTTCCGCGGAAGCTTGGCCCTGAAGGATTCCTGTAGGCCCTTGGTGGGGGATATGTGTTTTGTGGAGGGGGATATGTATGTTGGGGAGCCGGCGTACGCCATTGCGGATGAGCCGGAGGCTGGGTGTAAGTTTGGGCGTGATGGACGGAAAAATGTGGCTCTTGTGGTGGATAATAAGGTTGTGGAGGATTATATGGAGTGTGTGGATAGCTTGGGTAATGGGGTCTGGGTTGGTAGCGAGGGGAGGGACCCTCTTGATCTGGACCAAGTACCTGCTTTGACTGTTGCAACCTCCTCTCTCTTCTTTTTCCCAAGCGCACCCCCGTGCCGCTTTGGATAGCCTGAGTTGTGTCCTTGATTGCCGAATAACTCATTATCTTGTTGGACCTGAGTCTCTTCAACCATGCCACCCATTTTTACTACTTCATTAAAAGATTTACCGACTGACGTCACCAAGTGACCAAAGTAAGTTGGCTCCAAAGTTTGTAAGAAGTAGTCCACCATTTCACCTTCCCTCATTGGCGGATCGACTCTTGCTGCATGTTCCCTCCAACGGAATCTGAATTCCCTGAAGCTCTCTCCAAGCTTTTTCTCAAGTTTTAACAGTGTGAGACGGTCCGGGACGATCTCAAGGTTATACTGGAAGTGACCTGCAAATGCTTGTGCTAGATCGTCCCAGGTATACCACCTGCTAGGATCCTGCCTCGTGTACCATTCGAGTGCGGACCCGCTTAAACTTTGACCAAAATAAGCTATCAGGAGCTCATCCTTTCCACCTTCTCCTCTCATCTTACTACAGAAACCTCGTAGATGTGCCATGGGATCACCATGTCCCTCGTATAGATCAAACTTGGGCATCTTAAAGCCTGCCGGCAATTGAACATCGGGGAAAGGACACATATCTTTGTAGGCCACACTAACTTGGCTGCCCAATCCATGCATACTCCTGAAGGATTGTTCCAGGCTTTTCATTTTACGAAGCATTTCATCCTGCTCCGGATTCTTAGCCGACCTCTCAGTTTCTGCCGGGAGTTGGAGGTGAGGGGTGTAAGTGTATGGCTCAGGTGCTTTAAAGGTTGGTTCAGGGGGATAATACTGGTTATCATGAGCCTGAAACAACGGCTCGCTGGAGGACCTTTGCAGTATGGCGGGTGGAGGTGCCCCGAAGACAGGGACAGTTGGCGGAGGAGGGTTTTGTTTGGGTGGTGGAGCTTGGGGATTATAGGAAGTTTCCCCTTGATAGTATTGGGCAATGGGGAAGCCCGTTGATGGACCAGTGGTAGGGTGTTCTGGAGTCCGAGCCGGTAAGAGGGTAGGAGTAGGTGGAATGGTTGGTGATGTTTGTCCCCTAGCCCAGGCTAGGTGCATCCCCTCTATCTCTTGTCTCAACTTGTCTACATCCTCTTTCATCATTTGCATCTCTGTCTTTTCCTCCTCAACACTTTTGTCCGAACTAGACATACTTCTCAGAACGGGCCCTTTAGATCTTGTTTGGTAGTGGTACCCTGCCAGAACGTTCTAACGAGCTAACTGTTTCGAAACTTCTTTCTCTGGTATAAATAACAAACTTGTTAGCGTTAGAGTTTAACACATAGTGCAATTTTGCATTGGGGAATGCAATGTTCCTAGGCAGTTTCACCATTTCTAACATGTTTTTGCTTTGACTGCATGCGTCATTACGGCTTATGTCCTTTCTTCATTCACTTTGCCTTTTCTTTTTTCTTTTTAGTGGTGGTAGAATCTTATGTGGATTGCCTACGTATCATGTCCCCGCATGAATCAGACCGGGCATAGTTCTGCCAAAAGTAAAAATAAAGAAAAAAAAATCTTCGTTTTTTTTTCATTTCAGGTATGCTATTACAAGCTACTCATTTGAAAAAAAAAGACAAACAAAATACAGACTCCACACTTATTAACATTGTTTGATATGTAATGAGAATAGAGGGGTAGACCACAGACTCTTAAAAACAACAAGTGCAGACTTGAATTAGGGATACATTAATGCCTTGAATTTTGGTGCCCACGAGGCATCGTTCGACCTTTCCGTGGGCTTTGGGGCCAGACCTCTTTGCAAGCTTTTTAATTCTTCCATAATCCGGTGGACATAACCGGTGTCGTGGGGCATTTCCTCACATGCTAAGCACTTCGTAGTGATGTAGTGCCCAATCTCATCGATCCTACCCCTGATTCTATCCCTTTCCATACACAGCTGTTCTATTCGTTGATTCTTTATACTTGAGTGTTGTCAACGAGCTGATCTTGGAACCTCTCCATTTGTTCTTCCATTCGGGCTATTGAATCATAGCAGCGCTCCCTGTCCGTTCTAGCATCTCGGGCTTATTTAAAGACCCGATCTCTGAGAGTAGAATTTGTTTCTCTCAATATTGCAATGCTCCCTTCATAATCCCTTCTCACTTGCCATAGGTGTTTTTTCCGTGCTGCTGTACCTTTTGCCCATCTGGCCCGCATTCTTGCTATGCTAGCCTCAGATCTTTCCAAGTCTTTTCGGCTTTCAATGACCTGATTCCTTAACCCTACTATCAACCTTTTATCGGACTGGCTCCTCCGTTGGTTGTCGGCATCCATTATGACTTGTCGGTTTTGAGCTCTAAGGGAGTCATTCTCTTGGGCTGATTTCTTTCTGTCCCCTTCATTGGCTGCGGTCTGAACTTCTTTTTCAAACGGAAGATCTATGACCTGCTGTTTCAGCTTGCCTATTGTGGCCCTGTATTCTTTTTCCTTTGCCAACCAGTCCCAATGCTCTTGTGAGGACTTGGAAAATTCTTGAAGGTGAGGTCTTTTAGCCGGCCTTCCAGACGACACTTCCCCTTTGTACCAAGCCTGATATCCGGGTGAAACTTCCCCTCTTGCCTGATTCAGTACACAAGTATTAGCCTCTAAGTATTGACATTGGCTCCAAATCTGGCGGACCCTTGCTTCAGGAAACTGGCCATCGGAACTGATCTCAATCACTTGGGTGCATAGATCCTTATCTTTCGGCACTATCTGACACCTCCCAAGTTGCCTCAAAACCCGATACGGCGCATAAGGTTGAATGCTCTTAAGTCCCATCAAGAGAAAATATGGCCTAGCTGTTGGCATGTATATGACTTCGTCGATCGGTAACCATCCCAGTGTCCACTGTATTTGACTGGCGTTGAGGGTCCGGAATATGAGGTCCATGTCGAGACTCCTTCAGGTAGGTGGACCTCATTAATTCTGGTGTAGAACTCCTCTATGCAGGTTTTCTCAGAAGATCCATGGCTCAGGAACTCGGCTCGGTGACATAGGTGTTCGGTCATCCACATTTGCAATAACAAGTTACACCCTTCGAAAAAGTTCCCTCTGGCTCTGCAGGCCGTGAGAGCTCGGAACATATCAGATACAATCATGGGCGCAAATGTTCTATCATTTTGAGTGAGCAAAGTACTGACGACCCCAGCAATCTTTATGTCAATATTCCCATATTTTCTTGGTAACACTAAAATCCCTAAGAAGGTTAGCATGAAAGCAACCCGTCTATGTTCATCCCACTTTCGACGGTTACTTTTGCTGCACAACTTGTTTTCTGGCTTGTCGAACCCTCCTATGTGGCTGTATCTTTGGTATATGAAGCTCAGAGTGCAAAAACCTTTTGCCAAGTCAGGGTTATGGATTGTTCTGACTATCTTCAATGAGTCCAAAAACCAGTGCACCGCTACGGCTCTTGGAGCAACCAGGTATTTATGCCTCAACGGAACCTCAGCACTGCCGATGTACCCTGCTATTTCTTCTAAAGTTGGGGTGAGTTCAAAGACCGAGAAGTGGAAGACATTGTGCATAGGGTCCCATTAAGGGACCAGTGCCCTTATAATATCCCCTCGAGGCCTGATACCCAACAAACTCGTGAGACCTTTCAGATGTTTCTTGACTTCGTCACGCCCTTCTTTGCCTAAATCATTCCACCATAGCCGCAACTGGAGGGGGATTTTATTCATGATTGAAAAAGGTTCATTTTGAGTCGTGCTCATTCTGCATATTTATTAATATGATTAAAGAAAATAAAATTTATTTGACTCAAAATGATTTGATTATTTTCCTAAAAAAACAGATTTTCCGAACACGACCTTTCAGCACTTCAGGGACGAAGATTTTAAGGTTGTGCGAGTTAACCAATTAATAATGAAAATAAAAAAATGACAGAAGTGGCCGTTTATACAAAGTCAGCCTTCCGGCGTCCCTTTTGGGAACATTCGGCTATTTTTGATAAAAACAGCATCACCCGACTCTATGACGAAAAATTAAAATTTTTGACATTTTTTGGGCTATTTTTTGTAAAAATGGGAGGTTGAATCCGACGGGGGTTGCCTACGTATCTCACGCCCTGTGAGAATCAAACCGGCGTAGTTCGCCCCATATAAACTAAACTTTGTAAACAATACTCCTTTCTTTTCCAATAAATCAAACTAAAAAAAATTCAAAATTTCGGTAGGGTTTTGACACTACTTGGATATTGGTTCTATTTTTTTTTTAAAAAAAGTAGTTATCTCCCTACACTGCTATATACTTTTTTTCTCTTTTTTTTTCTCAAAAATTCCTGATTTCAGAAGCCGGCCAGCATGCAGATTTGAAGCAAATAAATGTGCAAAACAAACAAGATGCAGCAGGATGGTCTTTTCATTTCAGGTTGCTTGTCGTAGACGGACTCAACCCCTGTGTTGAGTCCCCTAAGCCAAATGCAACATGATGCAAATAAACGTTCCTACTAGGGATCCAACATGAAGTCAAGTTATTCTAGGTTCAACCTAGGTATATGTTCTAGACAGTGTGCCCGAGCGGACAACTCGAGTTGAGGAAGGAGCTCCTTTCCGGGAACCAAAAGGTCAGCCGGCTTAGAAACTTTCCGAGCCTCTTTTATTTAGGGTATGACACTAACATAATAGGGAGTCTCAACCAGTAAGCACATCCCCGGAGGTGAAAAGAGAAGGTTTTAGCACAGTTTATATGTACAGTTCAAATAATATCAAAGCGGTAAAAAAACATCATTTTGCACGTTTAGGCCAAAACATGTAATAAGATCAAATAAAGCCAAATATAGCAATTTATCTAAGCTCGAATTCTGAACCATGAACTAGAGATTCTGGGTTACGTTCCCCAGCAGAGTCGTCAGAGCTGTCACACCTTCTTTTTCCGCCCTGCGAGGGTACAAGAGTTTTTTCCAATTAAAGGACAATCAAACGGGATTTGTTTAATTATTTCAGAGTCTCCACTTGGGAGATTTAGGGTGTCCCAAGTCACCGGTTTAATCCCGAATCGAGGAAAAGAATGACTCTGTATTACAGTCCGCGAACCAGAAATTCGGATAAGGAATTCTGTTAACCCGGGAGAAGGTGTTAGGCATTCCCGAGTTCCGTGGTTCTAGCACGGTCGCTCAACTGTTATATTCGGCTTATTTATTTGATTTTTAACAATTATGCATTTATAAGCAAGTTATAACTCTTTTACCTCTTTTATTATTATTATTATTATTATTATTATTATTATTATTATTATTATTATTATTATTATTATTATTAACACAAGAATTGCAACGTTGTGAAAACACATCTCGAACCACTTCACAACCAGTGTACACGTGATTTGTTGACGCATTTTGATTTCGTTGGGATTTGGATTTGGGTCACATCAATGTACACCCAGGTTTAAGAAGGTAACATTATTTAAAGTACGCGCCTAAAGAGACTAGCACATTGTTGTTTTGGGAAAGAGCCGTGAAACTCGCTAGCGGCCGATCCCGAGTTCTAAGCAATTAATATATATACATTTGTGAGGGCCCTTCAATCTTTGCGTTTTACTCGGCGAGGCTCATCTCGTTCTTATTATTAAAAGGGCAATCCTAAAAGTGACTATGGTTTTCTATTAAATTTGTCTCTAAACATGAAAGAAGTCAAAGTCCTAATTAGTTTACATGCTTGAAAAGTCCGGGCCTTTTAATAATTTTTGCATATTTGATTAGTTCCGAAATGTCGTTACAAAGTAAAAACATACAGGAATCCTGGCATGATTCGAGCCACAAGAAATCGCTAACTCACCAAATCACGCCTGCCTATCCTTACTTGTTACTTTAACTAACAACCTTAGACTTACAACTACACTTCTTTTTCCTTAAAACGTTGCAGTACTTTTTTAAGTAACAATTGATGGTATGATTAATGCTAAGATCTAGTTGACCAAGAACTCAAACAATCATGCTATAATCCAAGATTAGTTAACAACCTACTAGATATTTCAGGGATCAAACCACAAGTGCTACTTTACAAATTATCGGAAGTTATATCCAACATCCATTACATGGTCAAGTTCTGATTGAATACGAGCTAAACTACGTTATTCCAATAACATGATCTAACGCATAGCAATTTTCTGCAGCCCATTACAAACAACTAAAATGACGAGACTATTTTTTTACAAATTACAGAATCAATAATGCTTTAAGGAACTTAATAAAACAATAACAACAAGTTTCAAACAAACAGATTGCTTTTCTGGTTTTCATTTCAACTTCAACTTTTCACATGAATTCATGCTTCACATTTTCAGCTTACAACAGCCATGTTAAAGTCGTGTACTTGGTATTGGAAACAAGAACATAGTAGAAAAGAAATCAGCAGTAGTAGCAGTAGCACAACAGCAGATTCAGCAACACAGCAACAACCAGTGAAGCCAATAAGAACCAGTAATAGACACCCCGTGGCAGATTTAAAGAAAACCAGGCAGAAAATCAAGCAGTAACCCAATGGAACAGTGCTCAACCAATAGAAAACTGGGAAATACCAAGCTAAAATCCAACAGTACCAAAAGAACACAGACAGATTCAAGAAAACAGTAATTTCTGATTTGTCAAACACCCAAAAGAAAAAGACAAGCTGAAGCTCTTTGATGTAAAGCTTAGCCTTATGAGGATCAACCAACCCACTGACTTAGCAAGGTAATAGCACAGCCTATATGCCATCTATTTCTCTAGAGTTTTAGGTTAAATCTCCAGCTTCAACGCTCTTGTTTTTCTCTGGCTTCTCAGGATCTAAACACCAGCCCCCCTTTTTGTTCTAAATGAGCCTATTTATAGGCAAAGTACGCAAGCACCAGGCTGCCTTGATACCTTAACTCTGCCCATACCCCTTAAAAAACTAAAACTAATTAGAAAATGCCCATGATATTCCTGACAGCCCCCATACCGCATGCTTTTCTTTTTTTAATCAAAGTTATGGGTATTTTAACTTATTTTAATCAACCTCTCCATGCCATTAAGTCTTGTTCCCCACTATTCTTAAATAATGTATTCGTTTAATGGTATTTTAATACCCTATTGACAGCCATTCAAATTAAACCGTTTTCAGACTCCTTTAAATCCAAAAATACCCTCTTAAAAGTCCCTGAAACTGTTGCCTTACCCCACTGTTTCAATCTGTATTAATCCCTTCAACTATAACCAATTCAAACTTAGCTAACTAACAATTTGGACCCTAACTATCCAACAAACTACAACCTATAACCAGTTCGCAACTGAATTCAGACAAATGACTTAATCAGAATTTAGCAGGATGGATCAAATTATTACCATTCAAGACTGTAAAACTAATCGACGACATATATCGAATCGACTACGCGAATTACAACACATACAATCGATAGCAAATAGTTAAACTCGAACAAGTACATAGGTGATTTCATATTGATAGACACAGGGATCAATTGACAAAAATTGAAAAATTAAATAAAACCACCTTAAACGAAGAAAAAAAACAGATATAAACAAACACCAACGGAACAAACGGGAAAGGAAAAATTACCTCAGAAGCTTAAGAACAAAATGACCAATGCTCGAACTGGACTCGACCTCTTTGAGGTCGAACGGACTTTAATTGAAGTGTCCTCAACTGAGAACACCTCAATTAAGTTCCATTAGACCCCCCATTCTTCCTTTAAACTGGACGAACCCCCATGGTTTTGAGTTCTAGGGTTCATACGGTCCGACTTGAGGCTCGAAGGTTTCTACCTAGATTCGAACCAAACCAAGCTTGGTTTGGTTACGAGTGAGGCCAGGGGAGTGAGTGGTGTGAATTTGGGGTCGGTTGGTGTAGATCAGGTTTTTGCTCGAACCTTCAAATGAAGATTCGAGACTTTCGGGGAAGATTTGAGGTAAGCTGAGTGTGGATTTGGAGAGAGGGGATCATATTGGTTCATGGGTGTTAGTTTCATGGCCAGCGGCGCCGTTGCCGCCGGCTTTCAGGCGAAGGGGTGAGGTGGCGGCTAGGGTTTTTCATGGGAACCTGTCTCTGAGTTTGAGAGAGACGAAGGAGTGAGAGAGGGGGGGTTTGGTTTGAGGGGCGTGGGGTGAGAGATTGCGGCTTTTATACGGGGGAGGGAATTGATCCTGGGCCGTTTGATCTGATGAGATCAATGGCCCGGATCAATACACTTAAAGGGAACGGTGTCGTTTGGTTTTAGTTGGGGGTCGGTTCGAACCGGGTGATGGGTCGGGTACAGGGAACGGGTATGAAAGATGTGATCTTGGCCGTTGATCCATTCGAGATCAATGGCCCCGCTCAACTGTGACAGAAACGGTGCCGTTCGGGCACCTCTGAGGAGACGGACCGGTTTAATGCATTGGGCCAGCTCATTTGGGCCTAATTTTCATTTTAATTTTTGGCCCAAACAAAGTATTCTTTATTATTTTCAACTCTTTTTCTTTTTCTACTTTTAATTAACAATCAATAAAATTCTAAAAATAATTTGTAAAACCAAAATTAACCTACAAAAATGTTAATTAAACCTTAACAACAATTAACACACAAGGTCAAACATTTAATTAAAAAATAAAATTACACAACGGCACACATAAATGACAAAATGCAACAAAATACATTTTTTTGTGATTTTCTTTCTTTTAAAATAAAACATGGTTTAATTAATTCCAAAATGTACAATTAAATCTTGAATGTGCATGCAACATGCATTATTGTATTTTTTAATTAATCACAACAAGGTTAAACATTTACGGACGAAATAATTACCAAAATGTCACGCAAATTCTCCAAATTGTACACATATGAAATTTGTTTTTTTATTTTTGATTTCTTTTGGAATAGTTTTCGTGAAGCAAAAATCACTGCTTACAAGTACCAATTAAAATATGTGATCACACAACTAGACCTTAAATGCCTAAAATGCAAAGTACATTATTTTTGTGATTTTATTCTTAACTTAACAAATAAACAGGCACGAACGAATGCAAACAATACAAAAATTCACAACAATTGCAAATAACACAAAATTTATTTTATTTTGAATTTTCTGGGAGTAATTCTCGTAGGGCAAAAATCACGTGCTCACAGCTGCCCCTCTTTGTCCGGAAACACGAAGAGTTTTCGTTCAAAGATAAAGTGAGTGGATACGAGCGATTTTTGTCTGTTTGAATACTCCGTGGGAAGCATTTTTTGAAAGATTTGACCGAACATCTGCTTTAAAGGTTTCCTACATATCCTTGGCTATAAAGGAAGCAGGTCAATGTAGTTCCGGAAGTTTTGGGTAGTTGGGACCACCCTGGTACTGTCTTTTGCTGTTACTGTTGTTGTTGCTGATGTTACCACTTACTGACCTCCTTATTACACCTTGAAGAAAGATAAAAAAGTTATACTAAGCTATGATCTATGAATTACAAAGATTTATTCTCGAGCTTGGTCATGTGATTGTTGTTGCCTTGTTGCCTTGTGTTTCCTCTGGTATTTCTTTACTTCTAATTTGACTTGTATTCTCCCTTGATCGCCGATCTCGAACTGTTTATTTCCTTCTGGCGAGCTTCGCATTATTTTCCTTTTGAATCTTGAACTGCCCTCCTCTGTTGGGGATTTTTGTTGTTTCCCGTTGGGGATTTTTTGTTGTATTCCTCCGCTTTACTGACTTCAACTCCAATTACTTCTTAAAATATAACACCTCCATTCTCCAGGCGGGCTCCTGACTTCAACAATCTCCATTCTCCAGGCGGGCTCCTGACTTCAACAAATTCTTAAAATGTAACACCTCCATTATCCAGGCGGGCTCCTGACTTCAACAACTACTTAAAATGTAACACCTCCATTCTCCAGGTGGGCTCCTGACTTCAACAATTTCTTAAAATGTAACACCTCCATTATCCAGGCGGGCTCCTGACTTCAACACTTTCTTAAAATGTAACACCTCTATTATCCAGGCGGGCTCCTGACTTCAACAACTTCTTAAAATGTAACATCTCCATTCTCCAGGCGGGCTCCTGACTTCCTCAGCAACTTTGAAAATAATTCAGCCTACATTCTCCAGGCGGGCTCCTGACTTCTTTAACTTGAATCATCTTCTTTCAACTGCTTCCCTCAAAACTGGTGTCTTATTCCTCCGAAAACTGCTGGGGACAACACCGGTGTTTTATTCACAACTATGTTATTTTCCTTCTTCACAGAGTACTTTCTTTAAAGCTGGCCTTCCTTCCACTTGGAACTACTTTCCTCAAGCTGGTGTTCTCACTTCTCTGAAACCTGCTGGGAATAACACTGCTGGGGAATTATCTTCCTCCTTTGAGACTAGTTACTTTCCTCCCTTTAACGATGGTGGGGATGATATTGATTCAAAGACCACTACCCTTAAAACTTGGGTTATCTTGCTTCTTCCAAGATTTCTTTCTTTAAAATTTGTATTCTTTCTCCCGTAAACAGCGGGGGATTCCACTTCCTTCAAAACTTGTGTTATCTTCCATCTTCCCCAAGTGGGTATCTGATTTCAAGAAAATTTCCGCAACGAGAGAAAATTTGCTGCCCCAGTTTGATAATCTTTTTTGTGGCCACGTCTTCCCGCTGTCAATAACATTTCCTTTCCCTACTTCAAATCAAAGAAAAATTTGTTAGTTTAAAACCTGGTGAGTGGTCGTGCCACTCCTGCCGGGGATGGTTTTTTCCTTCTCCCTTTCCCTGCTTTGCGTTTTATTACAAAACTTGCTGGTGATGATATTATTTGCTGATGATGATACTCCTGCTGGGGATGATTTTTCTTTTCTCTTCCTTCCCCGCTATGTGTTGTCCGACCATTGCGGAACTTGGTCGAGAATCTGTCGGAGTTGTTCATGTATCTCGCAAATCAACTGGGGATCCTCATAACCTTTTAACTGTTGCTTTTCCGTTTTTCTCCAACTTCCCCTGGAAATTTGGTCCTCTTGGGATCTATACCCATTCATCGTTTGGTCTTTCGACCAACTTCTTTTCGCTTTGTCGCCTTATCTTTGGCATGTCCTATTCGCATTTTGCTTGGCACCACTTTAGCAACTGGAAGTAAGCTCTGAAAATCCTTTTCAAAAACAAATTGCTGGGGAGGTGAAGTCTTTAAACCAAGAAATGAAAAAGTGATGATTTCAAAAAATAGAAAAAGAAGAAGTCTTTCTGAACAAATACTGGGGAAAAAGAAAGAAAAAAACTTATCTGAATGATACAACCGATCCCAACGATCATGTCGTGCATTCCGGATTAATCAACCCAGTCTATTTGTATCAATCAATCTTTTGGACGGCCTCATCTTGCTAGGGATAAACAAACACTCAACTCTTTGCCAAATGCGGACCCTTTCCGCCAATCTTGCTTTGTCGCCTCATAGTGCCCTTCGAGGGGTTTTCACTAATAAGACTCTCTCATTTCTCTCAACTCCCATCGCCTTATGGTGCCTGTGAAGGTTTTCACCGATAAGACTCTCTCATTTTATTTCTCTCAACTTTCGTCGCCTTATGGTGCCTGTGAAGGTTTTCACCGATAAGACTCTCTCATTTTATTTTATCTTTTCAGCTGGGAGTGTTGCCGATATGACTCTCTCTACTGGGGATTCTTTTCGGCTATCAATTCATTTCTAGTTTGTGGTCCTCTTCTCTGTTGGGGATCAGAGTGTTATTCCCGACTTCCGTTTGTGTGACTTGGCACCTCTCGGATACTGATCGGGAGGTCTTTTTTGGACATCAATATGGGTTTTTGTGTATGGCTAAAAGAAAAAGGGTAAAAGGTTCAAAATAATTTTGATGGGTAAAACATTACAACCCTTGAAATCAACTTTCTTTTCCCAAAATTATAAACGCAACTTCTGCCCCAGTTTTCTTGCTTGGGGATTTTTATTTTTTGTTATACTATGTTACATTATGCACACTATGTTACACTATGACCGAGCCGTGAGGCGCCTATGTATCCTTCTTTGAGGAATCAGGTCAAACGTAGTTCCCAATTCCTTTATTTTCTTGCAACTTTCTTTTGCCTTTATTATCATTATTTTTCTCTTTTCTTTTTCTTTCATTTTAATTACTGATCCCAAAAGAGGGATATGAAAGAATAAATAAGGTTTAAAAGGGGAAGCAAAGGTTAAAGTGTTTGGATAGAAGAAAGAATTGCCTCCGTCATTTCATTCTCCGATAAATGTCAAGTACAAACAACAACAATTACAACTAAAAGAAATCATACATAATATCTCTTAACTGCGTCAGAATTGATAGCCATGTCGACGCATCTCCCTTCAATATCTGTTAAACATAAAGCGCCATTGGACAACACTCTGGTTACAATGAATGGCCCTTGCCAATTCGGGGCGAACTTGCCCTTTGCCTCAGCCTGATGTGGGAGGATGCGTTTCAGCACTTGCTGGCCCACTTCAAACTTCCGGGGACGCACCTTTTTGTTGTATGCTCTTGCCATTCTCTTTTGATATAACTGGTCATGACACACAACTGCCAATCTCTTTTCATCAATCAAGTTCAACTGCTCCAAATGGGTTTTGACCCATTCGTTATCATCAATCTCAGTTTCAGCGACAATCCGAAGGGATAGAATTTCAACTTCTGTCGGTATTACTACTTCAGTTCCATATACCAACAAATAAGGAGTTGTCCCTACCGAAGTACGGACAGTAGTGCGATAATCCAACAATGCAAATGGTAATTTTTCATGCCATTGCCTCGAACCTTCTACCATTTTCCGAAGTATCTTCTTTATGTTTTTGTTGGGTGCTTCAACTGCTCCATTCGCCTTGGGACGATATGGGGTGGAATTGCAGTGTGCAATCTAAAACTGTTGACATACCTCTTTCATCAAATTGTTGTTAAGATTAGCACCATTATCCGTGATGATCACTTTTAGGACCCCAAATCTACAGATGATATGGGAGTGAACAAAATCCACCACTGCCTTCTTGGTTACCGACTTGAAAGTTTTAGCTTCAACCCACTTAGTGAAATAGTCGATAGTCACTAGAATGAACCTATGACCGTTGGTAGCTGCCGGCTCAATAGGTCCAATGACATCCATGCCCCATGCAACAAATGGCCATGGTGCTGACATTGTATGCAATTCTGTCGGCGGAGAATGAATCAAATCTCCGTATATCTGACATTGATGGCATTTCCGCACGAAATTGATACAATCGCGCTCCATAGTGAGCCAATAGTACCCTGCTCGAAGAATTCTTCTTCGCCAACACATATTCGCTCATATGTGGCCCACAAACTCCAGCATGTACCTCTGTCATAACTGTCATGGCTTGACTAGCATTTATACATCTCAGCAATCCCAAATCTGGGGTTCTTTTGTACAACACTCCTCCACTGAGGAAGAAACCATTTGTCAATCGCTGAATGGCTCTCTTTTGATCTCCGGTGGCCTACTCCGGGTATATCCCCATCCTGAGGTACTCCTTGACATCATAAAACCATGGCTCGCCATCCATTTCTTCCTCTATCATGTTGCAATAAGCATGCTGATCACGAACCTGGATATGCAACGAGTCAACATGAATTTTGTCTAGGTGATGCAACATCGATGCTAAAGTGGCCAATGCATCGGCAACCTCATTGTGAACTCTTGGGATGTGTCTGAACTCCACTGATCGAAATCGCTTGCTCAGATCGTGCAAACATTGTCGATATGGTATGAGCTTCAAATCCCGTGTTTCCCATTCACCCTGAATCTGATGCACCAGGAGGTCCGAGTCTCCCAAGACCAAGACGTCCTGGACATCCATGTCCGCACCTAACCTTAAACCCAGAATGCATGCCTCATACTCAGCCATGTTGTTGGTACAATAGAAACGCAGCTGAGCCGTAACAGGATAATGACGTCTTGTTTCAAAAATAAGTACCGCTCCTATTCCAACTCCCTTCGCATTTGCGGCTCCATCAAAGAAGAGCTTCCAACCTGGTTCCTCAGGTAATTCCAACTCATCTATATGCATCACTTCTTCGTCAGGAAAATACGTCCTCAACGGCTCGTATTCTTCATCAACAGGATTCTCAGCCAAGTGATCGGCCAGTGCTTGGGCTTTCCTAGCCGTCCTCATCACATAGACGATGTCGAACTCCATGAGTAATATTTGTCATTTCGCTAACCTCCCTGTGGGCATAGGCTTTTGGAAAATATACTTCAGTGGATCCAAGCGTGAAATGAGATAAGTAGTATATGATGACAGATAATGCTTCAATTTCTGGGCCACCCAAGTTAGGGCGCAACATGTCTTCTCGAGTTGAGTGTACTTAACCTCATATACTGTAAACTTCTTGCTAAGATAATAGATGGCTTGCTCCTTCCTTCCTGTAATGTTGTGTTGCCCCAGTACGCAGCCAAACGAATTCTCCAGGACCGTTAGATAAAGAATTAACGGTCTCCCCGGCTCAGGTGGAACCAACACAGGTGGATTTGATAAATATCCTTTGATTTGGTCAAATGCCTACTGACATTCTGCCGTCTATTCTATCGCGACATCCTTCTTCAGTAGCCGAAAGATAGGTTCACAAGTTGTTGTGAGTTGAGCAATAAACATGCTGATATAATTCAACCTTCCCAACAGACTCATTACTTCCATTTTGTTCTTCGGCGGTGGCAAATCTTGGATGGATTTGATCTTTAACGGGTCCAACTCAATGCCTCGCTGACTGACGATGAATCCCAACAATTTTCCAGATGGAACACCAAATGCACATTTGGCCGGGTTGAGCTTAATATCGTACCTTCGAAGTCTTTGAAAAAACTTCCTTAGGTCGGTTACGTGGCCCTCTCGATGCTTGGACTTTATGATCACATCGTCCACGTATACCTCAATCTCTTTGTGTATCATGTCATGAAACACAGTAGTCATTGCTCTCATGTATGTTGCCTCAGTGTTCTTCAAACCAAATGGCATTACCCAGTAGCAATAAGTCCCCCACGGCATAATGAATGCCGTCTTTTCCGTATCTTCTTTATCCATCAGAATTTGATGATACCCAGCATAGCAATCTACAAAAGATCCGATCTCATGTCCGGCACAATTGTCGATCAAGATATGGATTTTGGGTAATGGAAAGTTGTCCTTTGGGCTTGACCTATTTAGATTGTGGTAATCGACACACACCCTGATCTTCCCATCTCTCTTCGGCATCGGTACCACATTAGACAACCAATCAGGATATTGAGTGACCCGAATAACTTTTGCTTGCAGTTGCTTGGTTACTTCCTCTTTAATCTTCACACTCATATCCGTCTTGAACTTCCTCAATTTCTGCTTGACGGAGGGCATGCCGTGTCAGTGGGCAATTTGTGAACCACTAAATCCGTGCTTAACTCTGGCATGTCATAATCGACCTCTTATATAGTTAGTTCGGAATCAGATTGATCTTTAGACTATGTTGAAGATCCATTGTGCATGCCATGTCATTAGAACCAGTATGAAAAGAACTGTTCAGAAAGAGAGAAAAAGAAAACAGAATTAAAATAAAAACAAAAATAAAGAGAGAATTTTTACTTTATTAAACTGCGGGATAACAGAGTTTCACACTTTTGTCGAATACAAAAATAAAAAACTGGATTACAACTCTGTATAATCCAAAACACAAGAAAGAAAATCCAAAGCCTACTACCAAGACTCCCTCCGGGTAGGAAGATGAGTAATTGTCCAATTGTTGACCTTAGCCCTATGCCCCACAAACTGTATGTCTGCCTTACTAGAACCCTCTCCAGCTTCTATCATGTTGACATCAGCGAACATCCTTTCAAATCCCTCATTCAAATCTCCATCTGGCCCGATCAGTGGTCCGAGAACTTTCGGGACCGACAACTTTCTGAAACCTGCTCTGACAAATGATCTAGATAGGCGTGGGATTGGCTTAGGAAGGACCCAGACTCTTTTCTTCAACTTGCGGGCCCGCTTTACATCCGCTGCAGTAGGCTTGAATCCTAGGCCAAAAGTATCCAGGTTCTTGGGCAAAGAAACTGGCTGGACAATTCCCTGCAGATCAATCCCCAAACCTTTTCCTGGCACAAACCCGCTGTTTAACATCTCTGAGGCTATCATGAAGGTCGCAACTGCGATTCTGGGAAGTGTAAGGCCCCCACCCTCAAGAATTTTGTCTACTGAGACTGCGTCAAAAACCTGATAAACCCATGGGCCCTTGTCATCGTCGGTTTCTATGAATGGTACAATGGCATCACTGACGGCCTGTGTACCGTCATCCCCATGTACCACAATCTCTTGTCTATACCATTCAAATTTGACCATCTGATGCAGTGTAGAGGGCACTGCTTTGGCTGCATGGATCCAGGGTCGTCCCAACAGAAGATTATACGACACCGCCACATCTATCACTTGAAATTCCATGGTGAACTCGACCGGACCAATTGTCAATTCTAGTATGATATCACCCACTGTGTCAGTATCGCCCCCATCAAAATCTCGGACGCAGACGCTGTTCTTATGAATCCTATCATCATCAACCTTCAGTTTGTTCAGAGTGGCCAAAGGACAGATATTGGCACTGGACCCATTATCAATCAGTACTCGAGTGACCACCGAGTCTTCGCATTTCACAGTCAGGTAGAGTGCTCTGTTGTGTTCTGTACCCTCTACTAGCAACTCATCATCAGAAAATGTCACTCGGTTTACCTTGAAGATTTTGTGCACTATTTTCTCCAAATGGTTCAATGAGAGCTTGTCCGAAACATGGGCTTCGTTCAGAATCTTCATTAATGCCCGACAATGATCGCTTGAATGGATCAACAAGGATAACAACAAAATCTGGGCTGGGGTCTTCCTCAACTGCTCTATAATGGAATAGTCCTGTGCTTTCATCTTCTTCAAAAACTCCTCTGCTTCCTCCTCCGTCACTGGCTTCTTTATTGTTACAGAACTGGCCCTTCTCAATTATGTGGGAACAAAACACCTTCCTGAACGAGTTAACCCCTGGGCCTCGCATACTTCTTCCATAACCTCCTTCCCCTTATGCATCACTATCACTTGACTGTAGCTCCATGGCATAACTTTCTCACTTGTTATCGGCAACTGCATTACTGGCCTGATAACAACTGGTTCTACGCGGGCCCTTTTCACTACCAACACTGGTGTGCTTGATACTCCCTGTAGCATTACCGGTTCTGGCTTCTTCGTAATAACAGACGAACCTTTCCTTATTACCACAACTGGCTTGTCATATACCCTTCCCAACTGTACCACTGCCTTTCCACTGGTCGGTTTTTCGCTTCGACTGACATGAATCATCATTACCGTTTGTGAGGGTTTTTTGGGCTTCCCTCCTTCGTGCACTAGTTTGATCATGTGGGCCTCATGGTGCACCGGTAAAGGATTTTCATTGATGTTGGGTGCCTCTGGTGCCTGAACCTCGATCCTATTTGTGTCAATAAGATCTTGTACGACAGTCTTCAATTTCCAACACATCTCAGTATCATGCCCGGGAGCCCCCGAACAATATTCACAACTTACTGAGTGGTCCAGATTTTTGGGAAGGGGATTTGGCAATTTGGGCTCAACAGGACTTAACAGGCCTAATTGCCTCAACTTGTGAAACAGAGTAGTATAGGTTTCTCCCAGTGGAGTGAATGTTCTCGGCCTCTGCACCCTCTCGTTCTTGAAAGCCTGATTTCCGTAGAAGCTTGGCCCTGAAGGATTCCTGTAGGCCCTTGGTGGTGGGTATGTGCTTTGCGGAGGTGGGTATGTGTTTTGTGGAGGTGGATATGTATTCTGGGGAAACTGCGCACGCTATTGCGGGCGAGCCGGAGGCTGGGTGTATGTTTGGGCATGATGGACGGAGAAATGTGGCTCTTGTGGTAGATAATAGGGTTGTGGAGGGTTGTATGGAGTGTGTGGATAATTTGGGTAATGGGGTCTGGGTTGGTAGCGAGGGGAAGGACCTCTGGATTTGGACCAAGTACCTGCTTCGACTGTTGCGACCTCCTATCTCTTCTTTTTCCCGAGCGCACCTCCTGTGCCGCTTTGGATAGCCTGAGTTGTGTACTTGATCACCGAATAACTCATTATCTTGTTGGACATGAGTCCCTCTTCAACCATGCCGCCCATTTTTACTACTTCATTGAAAGATTTACCAACTGACGTCACCAGGTGACCAAAGTAAGTTGGCTCTAAAGTTTGTAAGAAGTAGTCCACCATTTCACCTTCCCTCATTGGTGGATCGACTCTTGCTGCTTGTTCTCTCCAACGAAATCTGAATTCTCTGAAGCTCTCTCCAGGCTTTTTCTCAAGTTTCAACAGTGTGAGACGGTTAGGGACGATCTCAAGGTTATACTGGAAGTGACCTACAAATGCTTGTGCTAGATCATCCCAGGTATACCACCTACTAGGATCCTGCCTCGTGTACCATTCTAGTGCGGACCCGCTTAACCTTTGGCCAAAATAAGCTATCAACAGCTCATCCTTTCCGCCTGCCCCTCTCATCTTAATACAGAAACCTCGTAGATGTGCCATGGGATCACCATGTCCCTCATATAGATCAAATTTTGGCATCTTAAAACCTGACGGCAATTGAACAACGGGGAAGGGATACAGATCTTTGTAGGCTACACTAACTTGGCTGCCCAATCCATGCATATTCCTGAAGGATTGCTCCAGGCTTTTCACTTTACGAAGCACTTTGTCCTGCTCCGGATTCTTAGCCGGCCTCTCAGTTTCTGCCGGGAGCTGAAGGTGAGGGGTGTAAGTATATGGCTCGGGTGCTTTGAAGGTGAGTTCAGGAGGATAGTATTAGTTGTCGTGAACCTGAAACACTGGTTCATCGGGTGATTTTTGCAATGTGGCGGGTGGAAGTGCCACGAAAACAGGAACAATTGGTGGAGGAGGGTTTTGTTTGGGTGGTGAAGCTTGGGGATTATAGGAAGTTTCCCCCTGATAGTATTGGGCAATGGGGAAGCTCGTTGATGGACCAGAGGAAAGGTGTTCCGGGGTCCGATCCGGTGAAAAGGTAGAGGTAGGGGGAAGTATTGTTGATGTTTGTCCCCTAGCCCAGGCTAGGTGCATCCCAGCTATCTCTTGTCTCAACCTGTCTACTTCCTCCTTCATCATTTGCATCTCTGTCTTTTCCTCCTCAACACTTTTGTCCGAACCAGACATACTTTCCAGAATGGGCCCTTTAGATCTTGTGTGGTAATGGTAATCTGCCAGAACATTCTAACGAGCTAACTGTTTTGAAACCTCTTTCTGAATAAACAACAAACTTGTTAGCGTTATAGTTTAACACATATTGCAATTTCACATTGAGGAATGCAATGTTACTAGGCAGTTTAACCATTTCTAACATGTTTTTGCTTCGACTGCATGTGTCATTCCAGCTTATGTCCTTTCTTTTATTCACTTTGCCTTTTTTTTTCTTTTTAGTGGTGGTCGAATCTTATGTGGATTGTCTACGTATCATGTTCCCGCATGAATCAGACCGGGCGTAGTTCTGCCACAAGTGCGGAAAATAAAGACACCATTTTTTGGATTTTTCAACCTTTACTAGCAAAACGTTTTATTATAAGACAAAACATTTTTGAAAGGAAATTAACAGGCTTGATACAAACTACAGAATTTTATGCCAAAACGGGAAATACAAACTCCTACGGACAACGGACTCTAAAGACAAGGAAGATACAGACTCAAACTATGAATGTTTCAGAGATTTGAATTTTGGCGCCCGCGGGGCGTCGTTTGGCTTCGCCGCGGGTTTTGGTGTAAGGCCCCTTCGCAGATCTTTCAAATCTTCCATGATCTGGTAGATATAAATCATTATTGAAGCAAGGAAGGTGGTGCGGGACATATCCTCACAAGCTAGGCACTTTATGGTGATCTAGTGCCCGATATCGTCGATTCTTCCCTTGATTCTGTCCCTTTCCATAAGCAATCGCTCTATTTGTTGATTCCGCGTCCCTAGCATTTGAGCGTTGTAAAGGAGTTGATCCTGAAACTCATTCATCTATTTCTCCATTCGGGCCATTAGATCATAGTAGTGCTTCCTATCTGCTCTGGCATCTCGGGCTTGTCTGACCATCCGCTCTTCGAGAGTGGATATTGTTTCTCTCAATAGAGCGATGCTCTTTTCGTAGTCCCTCTTCATTTGTTGCATAGACAGTGCTCGATGTTCTGCCTTCTTTATCCATTTCACCTGGATTCTCGCTAGACCAGCTTTAGATTTTTCCAGGTCTTCTTGATACTTGAGGACTTTCTTCTTCAGACCGTTTATGAGCTTTTCATCAGCCCGACTTCTCTTCGGGTTTCTGGCAACTATTTTCATTTTCCGGATTTGAGCTTTGAGGATCTCGCTTTCCCGAGCTAATTTGTTCTTCTCTCCTTCAGCAGCAACTTACACCTTGTTCTCAAATTTTAGATCCTTAATCTGTTGTTTAAGCTTGCCTATTTCGGCCCGGTATTCGCGCTCTTTGGACAACCAGTCCCATGGTTCTTGCGACGCTTCAACGAACTCTTGAATGTGAGGTTTTTTGGCTGGTCGTTCTGGATCATCTCTTACAACATCTCTCTTCCTGTACCAGGCGATATAAGCCGGTGAGACTTCACCTCTGGATAGGTCGCGCACTCGAGTGTTTACCGTTAAATACTGGCATTCATTCCATATAGAACGAACGACTTCTTCATGAAATTGGCCTTTGGTACCAACCTCGATTGCATAAATACCGAGATCTTCATCTGGGTGTACCACCTGATACCTCTCTAACTGCCTCATCACCCGGTAAGGCGCATAAGGCTGAATGCCTCGGAGTCCCATTAAGAGAAAGTAAGGACCCGTGGCGGGCATGTACACAATTTCTTCAACAGGAAGCCAACCTAGTGTCCACCCTATTCGTGCTGTTGTGATGGCGCGAAGGCAAGACACCCAGTCTTCAGACCCTTCTGGCAATTTGAGCCCTGAAACCCTCGTGTTATATCCTTCAATGCAACTTTCGTTTGTAGATCTATAGCCCGTATACTGAGGATGATGACACAAGTGCTCGATCATCCACATCTACAATAACAAATTGCATCCTTCAAAAAAATCTGCCCCAGCTTTACAGGCTGTGAGAGCTCGGTATATCTCGGACACTATCATAGGGGCAAGCGTGCTTTTGTTGTTGGTAATCAGGACCTTGACGACTCCATCCACCTTCAAATCAATATTTCTGTCTTTCCGAGGAAACACCACAATGCCCAAGAATGCTACCATGAAGGCTAACCGCCTATGTTCATCCCATTTTGTCCGATTCCCTCTGCTGCAAACCCCGCTTTCCAGATCGTTGAACCCTCCTATATGTCCATACCTCTGGTATATGAACTGCAAAGTAGAAAAACCCCAATCCAATTCAGAGTACGGGACTCCCTTGCTTATCTTCAACAGATCCATGAACTTGTGCGAATTGACGGCTCTTGGAGCAATCAGATATTTGTGTCTTAGCCCCTCAGTAATGTCCATATAACCTGCTACCTCTTCTAAGGTTGGGGTAAGTTCAAAATCCGAGAAGTGGAATACGTTGTGGGTCGGGTCCCAAAATGTAACCAAAGCCTTTATGATGTCACATCTGGGTCTGACGTTCAACAAACTGGTGAGACCTCCCAGATGTAGTTTGATCTTATCTCGCTCTGACTTTTCCAAATCCTCCCACCACAAGCGCAACTCCAAAGGGATCTTGCTCCTAACTGTTACCGGCAAACTTGGACCCGGGCTCATTCTGTATGTTTGTTTGGGGTGATTAACACTCATTGGACTCAAAGAAAGAATAAACTAAAATTGACACACATTTAAATAAAACTCCGGTCTTGCCAATACGACCTTTCAGCACTTCGAAGAAGATTTAAAGGCTGTGTTTTACCAATCGGACAAAACCTTGAAAATGACCAAAAAATGGTTATTCTCGCAAAAACAGCCTTCCGACGTCTTTTTAGGGACATTTGACTATTTTCACAAAAAATGGAATCACCCGACTTATTTATGACGAAAAATTAAAAATTTTGATATGTTTTGGCTATTTTTGCAAAAGGAGAGGTTGGACCCGATGAGGGTTGCCTACGTATCTCACATCCGATGAGAATCAAACCGGCGTAGTTCGGGCCATGAAAATAAACTAATTCCGACAACAAGACTTGTTTAAACAAATTACACTAAAAAAGACATTTTTTTTTCATTTTCACAAAATTTTGGGCAGAGTTCGCCGGTAACTCAGAATTATCTCTCTACACTGCTATTTCTTTTTTTTTTTTTAATATTCCAGTATTTTCAGAAGCCGGTCAGCATGCAAGTGTGCAGCAAATAAATGCGTAAGACAAACAGGATGCAGCAGGATGGTCTTTTCATTTCAGGTTGCTTGTCCTAGACGGACCCAACTCCTGTGTTGAGTCCCCTAAGTTGAGTGCACATGATGCAAATAAGCGTTCCTACTAGGGATCCGGCATGAAGTTTTGTTATACTAGGTTTATCCTGGGTGTTTGTTCTAGACCTGGCTTACCCGAGCGGACAACTCGAGCTGAGGATGGGAACTGCGTAACGGTAACCAAAAGATCATCCGGTTTTGCAACTCCTCTGAATCCTCGTTCTATTTTGGGATATGACACTAACAGAAAGAAGTCACGACCAGCATGCACTCCTCAAGAAAGAGAAGAGAGGGATTTCGTAGCAGTTTATATGTACAGTTCATATCAAAGCGGTAAGAGCAACATTTTGCACATTTAGGCTAAAACATGTAATAAAATCAGATAATAAATAAAGCCAAATAATAACAATTATTCTAAGCTCGAATTTTTTGAATCCTGAACCAGAGATTCTGGGTCCAATCCCCAGCAGAGTCGCCAGAGCTGTCACACCTCCTTTTTCACCTACACCCCCGCTAAGGGACGTAAAAGGAGTTTTTCCAATTAAAGGACAATCGAAACGGGATTTATTTAAAGGTTCAGAGTCGCCACTTGGGAGATTTGCAGTGTCCCAAGTCACCGGTTGAATCCCGAATCGAGGAAAAGAATGACTCTATTTAACAGTCTGCGCACTAGAAATCCGGATAAGGAATTCTGTTAACCCGGGAGAAGGTGTTAGGCATTCCCGAGTTTCGTGGTTCTAACACGGTCGCTCAACTGTCATATTCGGCTTGATTATCTGATTTTATACAATTATGAACCTACGTGCAAATTTTAACTGTTTACCGCTTTTGTTATTATTTATTCAAAGAATTACAACGTCGTGAGAATGCATCTCGAATTGCGCCACATAAGTGTACCCGCAATTTTCGATACGTTCCAACTTCGTTGAGATTTGGATTTGGGTCACATAAATGTGCACCCGAGTTTAGAAAGATAACATTATTAAATACGCGCCTAAAGATACTAACACGTTGTTATTTTGAGAAAAGTTGTAAAGTTCACTATGCAACCTGTCTCGAAATCTAAGTATTTTAATACGAACCTTGAAAGAAGGCCTCGCAAGTTAGGCATTTTATTTGGCGAAGCTCATGTCATTTGTTTTAAAAGGGTATCCTAAAACAAGCTATAATTTTCTACTTAACTTGTCTCTAATAATAAAAATAAAACCTAACTAATTGTTATCTTTTAAGAAGTACTACATCTAAACCTGCAAACTCCAAATAGTCTGCGTGAGAGAATCATAATCCAGGCCCAGCACAAACTGGACCAATCGCAGATATGGGTCCAGGCCCCAAACGGATATGCATGTCAGACCCAAGCCTGGGCCATTTTTTTCGGCCCTGAAGCTTACACTTTATGCAAAGGGGCTGTCGAGCCCCAGCCGTCAAATTAATCAATGCTTCAGTTCAATTGTGCACAAGTGTTCATTGGAAGTTTTAAACCATCAAGTTTAATTAACTAATTCAACGAATAATTATTCTAATTTTTTACCCCAGCCCTTATGCTAACCAAAATTACCAACTCGAGTTCATGTGTCTATCAGATTTAGAGCCGTTGTTCATGCTAGGAATTAACACGGACAATCATGAAAAAGCTTAACTTGTTGAGGTGATTAGCTACTATACCATGTTGTTCGTACAATTAGTCATGTCTAATTTTATACCGGTTTGAGATCCCAGCACCCTAAATATGGAAGCTATAGTAATTGACTATTACAATCCAGATTCACCTTTACATTAATGTCACAGTTAACTGAATTTACTATAGCAAATCCGAGTAGCTCATACAGTCCAATACATATTCATGGTCATATAATCAATGATCCACAGTCTCTCTAGTTTAATTACAAGACAAATTTCAGAAATTCTAATCGATACTAATGCGTATTTGAAATCTATAACTACAAGCTATACTAATAGTGAAATACAGAAGCAAATTCATATGATAACAGTGCCACATCATTTGATTTCATAATCGTTCAGATACATCGAATGAAACTTCAAGGCATTAGAGACAACAAGGTACTTGGTATTGATAATATAAGAAGAGGAAGAAGAGGGTCAGCAGCAGTAGCGGCAACAGAAATGGCAACTAGCAGTGCAGCCACAAATATCCAGCAACTATATACTTCCCCAAGTATAGAGCAGGAGTAAAAGGAAGACAGTTCTAGCTAATTTCAAATCCTAAACCAGACAAATAATGAAAAATAGCTATTCTTTTTTCAACTTTTTCAAGCTTTTTAGAATTCAATTTTTTCTTCCAGTTGAGTATTCAAGTTTCAGTTTTTTTTAGTCCCCCTAGTCTCCAGACCTGATCCCTCTCTTATACAGGTCTGCCCTCCTTTCCAACTTACTGCCCAACCCCCTCTTCCCACTAAAATCTGAATCATTCCACTTTAAACCCATTGTCGCACCTCCTTTTTACCGCGCTCGCGGGGCGCGTGGGGAGTTTTCTCCAATTGAAGGACAGTCGAAACGGGATTTATTTAATTATTTCAGAGTAGCCACCTGGGAATTTTAAGGCGTCCCAAGTCACCGGTTTTAATCCCTGAATCGAGGAGAATATGACTCTGTTATTTATTCTGCGAACCAGAAATCCTGAGTAAGGAATTCTGTTAATCCGGAAGAAGGTGTTAGGCATTTCCGAATTCCGTGGTTCTTGCACGGTCGCTCAACTGTTTTTATTATTGGCTTAATTATCTTGACTTTTACTAAATACGTTTTTATTGCCTGATTTTACTACCGCTTTTACTTATTGTTTATGACAAATTACACGTACGTATATTCGTATTATATATCTTTTATAATTACAGAGGATCATGCCACGCATACGTGTACACGATAAAATTGTCCATGTTATAGTTTTATTAAAAAATATATGTTCGAAATTTAAAATAAAATCAGGAACATCATCACCCTTGTATTTAGACAATGAACTGCACATCTCGGGTTATATTGAAATTATTTTTTGACATCCGCGGAGAAATCCTTTTTATTAAAATATTCGCTCGAAATTGCGCGTACGCATAATCCGAATTTGCTTTTAAAATATAATCAGGGTACGCGAACGCATCCCTAATTGTGCAAAATATTTGTAATGGTATTATGGATTTTCCACAAATTATTTATTATATCTACACATTTTATATGAAAATCCTGAGAAATTCACATTTTAAGGATGCCTTTAAATTATTTTTTTAAAAAGATTCACAATTTATTAAATGTTGCCCGTCGATTATAATTTCCGGGTATAGATTATATTCATCCCAACTATTCAAATTCAAAGTAAAGAATAGGAACATGATTAATACTATTCTTCACAAATACATTATATACATATACCAAAGGATGAATTGCATATGAAACTTATAAAAATGATTTATGAAGGGAAGAAGTATTTTTGAACAACTTTTATTTATTTATTTAGTGCAAATTCTATCTCTAATTGCCATTGATATAAAGTGTTGCAATTTGTGCTTGTACATCTCATCTTATTCTCATATATTTGCTTTTAATCTAACAGGCCTAATTATTTAGTTGATTCTGCTTATGGTTAAACGTAAGATATATATATAATCAAACCGATTGGATTCTCAATTTATGAGAACCCTTGTTACTAACTTTCACATTATAACATTCCTAGGCCATTTGTTATTTTAAGAAAGAGAACAAATCTACCTAATTGACTTAATAAAGTAATATTGCATACAACATTATTCACCCCTATTTTGACGTTTGCAAACATAGTGGAGGATACTAATGCAACTTCCAACTATTGATGTTAACCATAATCATTATTACGCCATATATGAATAAAATACAACCAATCATCATCTAGCCTTAATCCACAACCAAACAATCGAAATACACTAACCACTCATTTTCTTGATATTTCCGGAATACTTTATACCTGTCTAACAATGTCGTAAGACTTAATTAATAGCCAACTTCATGCCATATTCCCTATCTTAACAATTCAACCATAACTATACCTTAATGAAATTCTGGAATAGGTAATATTATTACAACACTTGTATGAATTTCAAAAGAGAATGATCAACTGATAATTAACATGTCAAGCATACTTCTATATGAAACAACATGAAACGAGAACTGAAATTTATAATAACAAACTTAGATAAATGGAAAAATAGAACTGCAATTCAAGCTTCATTGATTTATCATGCTGAATCTCTTTCCAACATAGAATTTAAGAGATAAGTACCTGGAAATGAAGGTAGAAGAAGTAAATTTTCAGCAGTTGCAACAGTAACAAAACCAGCAGAATATACCAATAACACAGCAAGTCTGAACAAGACCCGTTAACCCAGATGAACAGTGACAGAAACTTGAGGGAAAGATTTCAGATTCAGACTGAATAATATCCACAAAAACAAACAACGGACAGATTCTAGAAGGATAACATTTTTTTTCAGATTTTCAGTTTCTTCCTGTTTCGGATTCCTATTTCTGATTTTTTTTCTGTTTCTGTTTTCTTTTCAAATTTCTGTTTCTGATTTTTTCTCTCTTTCCTCTTCTTACAAAATAATCTGATTTCCTTTTCTTTTTCTTCCTAATCTGAATTTCAAAATCAGTTTCCTAAAAAAATCTGCCCCTCTCTTAAAAAAACTCTCTCTCAAACTCTTATCTTCAGTCTTAAAATCTGATCTTCAAATCAGATTTTTCTCCTAATATGACCTTAAAATCTCTGTTTGAAAACTGATTTCTCTCCTCCTATTCCCTCCTAAAATCTGATCTTAAAATCTGATTTTTCCTCTTCAATCTCACACTCTCTTTTTCTTCTTAAAATCTGCTTTCAAATCTGATTTTTTTCCCTTAAAGTCTGTCCAGCCCCCTCTATTTATACAAGGCTGCCCCTTTCTTTTTTAAGTGCTGGATGGACCCTTTTTTGTCCTTTTAAAATCAAAAAGTTTCCATTAAAAACTGCTTTTGAATAATTTAAATGATCCTATCCTGATTTTAAGCAGTCCATTACCCTTTGTTTCCCATTATCCCATTAAATTAAAAGCCATTAACAATCCATTTTCAGCCCACTATTATATCATATTACCCTTACTGTTTTATCCCAGAAATGTCCCTGACCTACTGTTTTCTACTGTTATTACTGCCTTAAATTCATAATCTAACAATACAGATTTAAAAATCTGTTTAAACAGCTATAACCAATCCTAGGATTAACACAGATAAAAGAAAAACATTGGATACCATGTCAGAATTGTTCTTACAGAGTTTAATAGGGTAATTAACAATCAAAAATTAAAACCAAACAGAATGTTGAAAATGATTCAGTTTATACAGACAGAATAATCAATGAAACTTAATCAGATGATTGTAGTTGACATTGATCAGCAAATAATGAAAGCAAGCAAATCAAATAACTTTAGGATTATTGCTAGACTCAAGGATTTTACAGAAACTGATTAATTGACATCAATCATTAATCGACCGATTAATTACCATAATTGACAAACAATCAGTTCTTCAAGTAGATGAACAGGCTGGGTCAATCAATATTAGTGGCAATAAGAATTCACAAAACAACTAATCGACGAATTTAATCGAGTCGATTACACTTATTATAAACACTCATAATCAACAGAAACAATGATATAATTTTGATCAACTAATGGAGTACAAGGTAGAATCACAGAATTAACTAAACAAATATGAAAAATTAAATGAGCTACTGAAACAGGCAATAATTTATACATAGGATACAAAAGAAATCAGAAGAATACCTTTGAATCTTCAAATCTATACGGACAAAAGCTTAACTTTGAATTCGGATCTTTTTGAGGTTGAACAGACTTTATTCGAGGTATTCTCAATTGAGAATACCTCGATTAAATTCTCTTAGACCTCAAACCTTCAATTAACTCGGACAAATCCCACGAGTTGGTATTTCAGTGTTTCACTTTTCTTTTAGGGTTCGACCAAATTTGGGTAGATTCGAAGGAAACTAAGGATGACTCAAAGGTGAGGGAGGCTTAGGGGTCATTTGGCGTTAGTTTGGTACTGATTAGAATGGCGCCGCCACCAGGGCATTTCATGGCGGCGCTAGGGTTCTTGATTTTGATTCGATATTTGAGGGGTTCCAGGCTGATTCGAAGGAAACTCATAAGGCTCTAGTGGTGAGAGAGGTCCGGAGGTTGAAAGGTGTGAGTTTGGTGGCTATTAGATGAACTAGGTTTTGGACTGCATCTTCGATCGGAGATTCGAAGACGTTGGCTGATATTTGGAGGATAAGGTTCAGGGATCTAGGATTGGGAAGTTGAGGTGAGTTCGGGGTGTGAAAATGGGGAGGTATGATCATCGTTCTCCGCCGTGAGGGCGGTGGCTTGAGTTCCGATCCTTTGGAGACTCGGGGAAGAAGAAAGGAGAGGGGGGTCTTGCCTGGGGTGTGGGGTGGGATTTTTGAGTTTATATACTAGGGTAATCAGTGGATCTTGGCCGTTAGATCAAATGCAATTTACGGCTGGGATTGCTTATTGAAATGAAACGACATCGTTTCATTTCCTTTAAGATCGGATCGGTCTATGACGGGAAACGGGTCGGGTGGACATTAATGCTTTTGGACCGTTGATCAATTTGAAATCAACGGCCTTCATCAAAGTTTCCCAAAACGGCGTCGTTTGGGGTATTTTTGAGACGGACTGGACCTGGGGTCGTTTGGTTTGGGCTGAGGGGGGGTAACTTGGTTTTGGGTCTGGATTTTAATCCAGGTCCAATTTTTATTTTACAACTTGTATATTTTTTATTTTCTAATTTTATTATTAATCAAAAATCAAAAAAATATATATATATCCTAATAAAAATTATAAAACAATTTTGAACCTTACACAAAGTATTAATTACTTTATAACATCTGTTTAACACATAGTCAAAACATTAATCACACAGTGACATATTTAAAATGGAACTAATGCATATTTTTTGTGATTTTATTTAAATTATCTTTCAAATGCATAATTAAATCCTATATGCATGCAACATGTATTTTATTTTAATTTTCATTTTATTATGACAAAGTAAACATTTAAGGACATAACACAAATATTTAACACCACGCAAATTCAAAAATTACACAGTAAAAGAAATTTATTTTATTTTTTGATTTATTTTGGAGTAGTTTTCGTAAGGCAAAAATCACGTGCTCACACCCACTAAGGAAAAACTTTTCCTTATTTTTAGCCTCCTCATTCCCTTTTGTTCCCCATTAATACTAATCAATTCATTAGTTTAATGGTATTTTAATACTTAGTGGACAGAACACTCAAACCACTCATCTCTCCCTGTTTTCAATTCCCAAATTACCCCCCTAAAATCTTTGAAATTGCAGCTATAGCCAATGCTCAATGCTCCTAAGTTCTGAATGCAGCCTTATGACTCACTACTATCTAGTTGACATTATCATACCAATACTGAATTCAAATCAGTTGTCAGATTCATTTCAGACCCTAGACAGTAGGATTCGATTCATCAATTGCTTAACTTGAATCAAACAGCAACAAAAATAAAGGCTAAGGCTATTAATGACCCAGAACACTCTTACAGGGCATGACACAGCAGGTTTAGGTGACAACCAAAATAGCAGCTATGATGAAGCAGTTCGATTGACCAAGCAATTCAGAACATTTCAAATGATCAAGCAAAAATAATGTGACGAACTGAATATGCCTACAGGCTCAGTACTAAGTTCAACTATACCAACAGGCTCGTTTCAATACAACATTTAGGACAGAAACAAAGTAGGAGGGGAAACAGACTAGCATGAACCATGAAATCAAAACCAACATTACACTACTATCATGTTAAATTAATATTCAGGCCTACCGGACTAATCGACGACACTTATTCAATCGATTACACAAATTATAACACATAACAATTACAGCAAACAGAAGCAAATGATAGAATTGGACCAAATAACAGGTCTGGTGGAGAAGGACAGAATCAAACGACAAGAATTGAAAAACCCATAAAACTACACTCAACAAAGTAAACAGAATAATCAAAACCAAAAACGGAATAAACAAAACAAAGAAAAATACCTCCAGAATTCGGAAACATGGGCAACCCTGATTTAAAACCAAACTCGAACTGTTTGGGGTCGAACGGACCTTAATCGAGTGTTTTCAACTGAGAACACTTCGACTAAGGTCCACTAGACATCCAACTTCCTTTGATTTAGACAAATTTCAGTTTTTGGTTTTCTAGGGTTCTTGGGGGTTCGATTTGGGGTTCGAGTGTTTCCAGCCAGATTCGAACCAAACCCATGGTGGTTTGGTGACGAGGGAGGTCAGGGACATGTCTGGTATGAGTTTGGGATTGGTTGGGGTAGATCTAGTTTTGCTCGAATCTTCGATTGAAGATTCGAGGGGTTTGAGGGTGATTCGAGGCCAACGGGTACTAGATCTGCAACGAGGGTGGTCAGATGGCTTTGGGGTGTTAATTTGGTAGTCATCGGAAGAGGTGAGGTTTTAGGCTGATTCTTCGCGTTAAGATTCGAGACGTTGGGTATTGATTCGAGGGAAACTGATACAAGATCTGGAAAGAGGATGTCGTGGGGAGGCTATGGTGTAATTTTAGGCGTGTTTGGACCACCGAAATCGCAGTGAGGCGATTTCCGATGGGCGGAGGACGGTGGTTGAAGGTGGCGGACATGTTTGGTCTCTGAAGATCAGAGATGAAGGTGGAATGGGGGGTATGGCTTTAGGGGCGTGGGGTAAGGGATTGGTCTTATATACGAAGGGGGTGTTTCAATCTCGACCGTTAGATCAATTAAGATCAACGGCCAGGATCAAGGAGGTTAAACCATACGGCGTCGTTTGGTTTAAGTAGGGGGGTCGGACTGAACCGGGTAATGGGTCGGGGTCGGGTTTGGTCAAAGCTTTGGGACCGTTTGATCAACTGAGATCAACGGTCCAGATTGAGACGCCTGAAACGGTGTCGTTTGATAGAGGCTGGAGACGGGTTGGATTGGACCTGGACATGGGGTGTGACTTTGGGCCTGAACATTTCCCTTTTTAACACTGGCCCAGTCCGGTTTCTTACCCTTAAAACTTGTTCCTTCTTTTTCTTTTATTTTCTTTTCCTTTTAAAAAAACTAAAATTCTAAGTTGAATTATAAATTAACTTATTAAAATACTAATTAGCTCTTAATAATAATTATCAAACATGATTAAGTACCAATTAAAATATATGATCACACAACTAGACCTTAAATGCCTAAAATGCAAAGTACATTATTTTTGTGATTTTATTCTTAACTTAACAAATAAACAGGCACGAACGAATGCAAACAATACAAAAATTCACAACAATTGCAAATAACACAAAATTTATTTTATTTTGAATTTTTTGGGAGTAGTTCTTGTAGGGCAAAAATCACGTGCTCACACATCTAACTTTTTTTTTTCTTTTTTTCCGGACAATACCATCTAACTGAATCAAGAAGAAAGAATTCTCTACTGACAGTCTCACATTGACAAACCATAACTTTGTGGTATATCGTATTAAATGATTTAGGGTGTGTGGTACGAAGGTAAATGTTTTCATGGAAAATGAGTGGTTGTATAACTTATTTTTCCCTTGTTTGGTTGGTGAATGAAAAGCTTTTTCCGAAAAATATTTTTTAGTGTTTGGTTAGAGAGTAGAAAATATTTTATAGGAAAATAATTTTTTTTATGTTACTCTCTTCCCCCTTCCCCCAAGTCCCCATGTTTCTTGTGCTCTCCCCCTTATTTCCAAACACAATGGTTTTTATATAATTGAGATAAATAAATAGAAAAAGGTCAAATATACCTCTATACTATTCGAAATAGTTTAGATAAAGCATATGTTTGAGTATCTATTCAATTATACTCTTACCGTTATACTATGACACCAATTTGCTACTAATTTAGACAAAGGGACACGCGGCAAGCTAAAAAACAAATAACTGACCCTCAATTTTAATACCTGAAAATCGGTAAATTACCCGACCCATTCCCCTCCATTGACAAAGGGATAAATAAACGAAGAATTGTGAAATTCTTGAGCACAAAAAAAAACCTTATTTGATGCTTTGTGTTGAAAAAACTAAAAATAGAAAAACTATTTTTAAATAAAGAGAAAGGAAAAAGGAACGGTGTCGCTACAATGAAAGATCTGTAATCATGGAAAACATTAAATTTAATAAATCGAATTACACAAAAATCTAATGATGGCTCAACATGTGACATATCGTGTAATTTGACATTTAAGACTTGTAGCCCATTTGGCCAAGTCGCAAAAATCAGCTTATTTTAAGAAGTGTTTTTTTTCAAAAGTATTTTTCTTAAAAGTATTTTTGGTGAGAACCAATTTGTGTTTGGCTAATTAGTTTGAAAAGCACTTCTGAGCAGCAATTAGTGTTTGGCCAAGCTTTAAAAACTGCTTCTAAGTGTATTTTTCTCAAAAGTGCTTCTCAAACAAGTATTTTTGGAGAGAAACTACTTTTTTCTGCTTCTCCAAAACTGCTTCTGTTTCTCCTCAAAAGCACTTTTTTCCTTCCAAAAGCTTAGCCAAACACCTCAATTTTTGGCCAAAAGTGCTTTTGACAAAAAAAAAGCACTTTTGGTCAAAAAGAAACTTGGCCAAACAGGTCGTTTAATACCAAAGATTAATATTTTTAATTTTGTATTAGATAGGTTTACCTTGACCCCTATTTCTTCCCAAATTTGGATGGTTGTTACCTATTGTATTATATCGTATTGTTACTTTAAATACAATGTTTATTTTGATTATTACTTAAATTTTATTGTATCTTATTGTTAAATCGGAAAAGGCCTAAAAATGTCACTCAACTTTCAGAAATGGTCTATTCATGTTATCCGTTAAAAAAATATTCATTTCATGCCAATGCCGTTACATATTTGGCACATCCATGCCATTATTAACTAGCAGCAGTGACATGGACGGGCCAAATAAAAATTGAGTCGTTAGTCAATAATGGCATGGATGAGCCAAATGTGTAACAGCAGTGGCATGAAATGAGCATTTTTTTAACGGATGGCATGGATAGACCATTTCTGAAAGTTGAGTGACATTTTTAGGCCTTTTCCGTTGTTAAATTCATCATTACCTAATGATAAAAAAATGTCACTTTATGAAACGACGAATTTGGTGTGGTAGCATCGTTTCCTTATTTTTTCCTCTCATCTTGCCCTTTATTATTATTAAATAATCATATTTTATCATTTATCCCTTTTTATATAATAATTCTACTCGGTATCCTATTTTTTCTTTATAATGTTGCAAGTTTATTATTCATATTGTTGGTGCATGACATCATGAACTGACGACAAATGAAACAATTTATCCTAACGTTGTATTCATCAAACAATACAATGCAGTACAGTATAATACGATACATTATGAAACGATATGTAACAACAATCCAAACAAGTTGTAAGCTATTTTTCTATTACTCGAGTGAATTAGGAAAGGAGAATGAAAAAGGAGACAATGAGAATAAAATTTATTACGAAATATTAGATAGAAACTCAATCCCCATTTAATTAGTGAAAATTAATTTCTCACCTTATCGAATCTATTATACCCAAAATGCACAATTAGTTTCCTAATCTAGGATAAGAGTTTCCCTTTTAGAAGATTAGTTTATTACAAGATTCGAGTGTAAATACACAATGATAATTTAAGTTTAAATATGTCAAATTATAACAGTCGTGATTTATTATATTCTTATCTATTTTCTAAATTTGTAAATATTATATTAAAGCGATTAAGAAATTAAAGATTAAAAGTAATTTTCATCATATTGTTATTAATTATTCATTAAATGAAAACTTAATGATAATATACTCAAATTCTTCTCATAATTACTATATAATTTTCAAAAGTTTTCTTAATTAGTGTGCCGGAAAAGTAATTTATAGAAGTTTATCTACTTTAAAATTACATAAATTTTTCTTTAATATGATTAAGAACATTATAAATTTTATCTCCTACTTTATATTCTTTTATTCTTTTTGAAACGAACAAAGTACTATTTTCCAAATTGATTAATCCAACGGTGATGATCAAATCTCAAGATGAGGTAAAAGACACAAGGGGATGGACCAAGCAATATTTTTTTCCCATCCTCATTATAAAACTTTATATATTCTTTTACCATTTTCTACAATATTCTAATTGTTAGGGTTCAATACTTCATTGAGGTTTTTATCAATCCCTAATCTTTCATTTTCCTAATTTGATTTTTTTAAGAATTGTTTTGTTGCAAATTCACAAAATCTCAGACATCAAAAAACCCTTAAAACACCTGTCAACAACATTTATTGAGCTGTCAAAAAACCAGCAACTTCTGTTCATAATAATTTTCATAAATTCTTTAACCCCCCCCCCCCCCCCCCAAAAAAAAAAAAAGAATAGTTTTTCACTCAATCTCAGCTGGGGTTCTTGTATTTTCTCCATAGCTGTTCAAGAAAAGGGAAAAATATAGGAGTATATTACAAAATGAAAGGTGGTGGTGGGCTTGAAGAAATTTTATAAACAGCACTTGCAAAGGTAAATAATTCCAATAAAACAGCTTAATTAGTATAGATTGCCATTACTTTTTTTTTTTTTGTTGATCCTTTTTCAGCTTTTATCAACATTTATTTAGCCTATCTATTTTTTCTCTCTCTGTATTGGTTCTTGCTATGTAAATGGAATTAGTCATTTCCTGATTAATGTAGGTTGTGCCTTGAAAACCCCATAAAATTATAGTAATCTTTTGAGTTAATGGAAGCTTTGGTCAAATTTAAATGATGAGTCTCAAATTTATTTCTTTTATTTTTTATTATTGATGACGGCGGTGTCCCGGCCAGCTTGCGTGCACCTCGACTATTCCACCGGTTATTTGCTATCTCCGACCAGCCCAACACAGGTACCGGGTAACTCTACCTCAAGGTTATAGATTGTATCACTTTTATTTTATCCTGTTTTAACTTTTCTTTTCCAGGTTTTTATCAGCATTTATGTAGCCTTTTTTTTTTTTTTGGATTATGGATTTAGATTTCTTTATTAATATAGGCTGTGCTTGTAAACCCCAGAAATTATACAATCTTTTCTGAGTTAATGGAAGCATGGTCAAGTTTAAATGATGAGTCTCAGGTTTATAAAGGAAATGAGAGTGGTTCTGGTATTAATCTTACAGTAGAAGTAAATGGCATTGATGGCTGTAGTAAGAATAGGCTAAAGAGCTTGTTTGATCAAGTTTTTTCTGTTTTTCTAAGTGAGGTAACTGAGAAAAAATGTGTAAGGCCTCTTCCAGTTATGACCGGTAGCGGGCAGCCTCTGGATTTGTTTAAACTTTACTGGATTGTGAGGAAAATAGGTGGATATGACCGCGTTTCGAGCAAGAATTTGTGGGGTTTTATTGCAGAGCATTGTGGGTTGGATGTTGGGGCTGTTGCATTTGTGAAGTTGGTTTATGTTAAGTATTTGGCTGAATTTGATCATTGGCTAAGGCAGTTCTGTAAAGATGGAAACTTGGAGAAAGGAGAGGGTGGGGTTATTCGCCGACTTGATTTGTTGTCAAAGGAGTTGGAGACAAGGTTTAGGAGGTTGTTGCTCCGTAGGTGTCAGAAAAAGAAAGATACTAATTTGCTTCCTTCGAAAAATGGTCAGGTTGATTTTGAAATGTTTACTGCTGAAAATGTTAATAAAACCAATGGTCACACAACACGAAGAAGTTACGGTGCTGAAAACAGGAACGGTAACCTTTACAATAGAGATGAAATATCCATTTCTAAGATGGACGATGACTATGTTTTTTTGGTATCTGCCGAGGGGATTGTCGAGAAGGTCCTTTATAAAGCACCTGACAAATCAAATAATGAATATGATGATGACGAAAATTTCTTTGCCCGCGATGGTAAAAATAAAGTGACATCTAACGGAGAGGTGATTCAGAGAGCTGCATCGGCCAAGAGTGTTATTGAGAATGTATTTGATTCTCGCAAGAGAAAAAGAGAATCTTCATGTTTCTCAGGAATGTTGAATTGGATTAATCACGCGGCAAAACATTCGAATGATCCTGAAATTGGAGAAGTCCCTGAATCTTCCAAGTGGAAAGGTCATACAAGCAACGAGTTCTGGTTCCAGGTCTTGTTGGTTAAGGAAGCACTGCTGAAGAGAAGGCATATTGATACAAATGCAGAGGAATCTAACCCCCAGGTATTTATCTGATCCTTATTCAATCTAATTGGGTGATCGGCAAATGTTTTTTTCACTATTGCTTTATCTTCCATGATTTTTTGTAGCATTGGCGAATTGCTTGTTACATGCCAGGGGCCTTTAAATATGATTTCTTTGTATTATTTTTCTCAGAAGTAATCAAAATGGGAATCACATCTATGGCTCATTTTACTTGTGGTCGACCAATGCCTTGAATTGGTGTTACATATATGTTACCCATGTTCTATCAAAGACTAGATAGTCGTTGTAGCCTTACTATCAGGGGCGATTACACTGTATATATAGGATAAATATCAAGTTTTAGAGGTATATAACGTGTATTGAACACCCTTTGTCGGGGATTTTTTTCACTTCTTTCAAGTTTGAACACCCTTGGGAAAATTTCTGGTTTCGTCATTGCTTACTATAACCAAGTCACTTGGCACATATTAGGCCAAAATGGTAAAGAGGTTCATCACTTCTCATAACAAATTTAGCGTATCACAACTCCAAGAACCAAAATTGATATTTTCCTTTAAAAGTTCCCCAAGGCAAAAGATCGATCCATATTGCCGGTATTTGGAGCTCTTTTCATCTTTTTTTTTCCCGTGTGGCTTTATGTCAGTTGTTAAGCACAACAACGGGTAAAGCTAAACAGATGTGGCTAAGTGATATTACCAACTCGGGCTCATTCGGGGTATTTGAACTTACAAATATCCTTCATAGTTGAATTTCAAAGGCTAGAACTACAGCTTATGCTCCTTCAGATGGGCTTCAACTTTTGGCTTTTATGTTAATCTTTACAAACCTAACTTTTCTTTGTTGCTGCACTTTCCTTTTTCTTTTGGCAACTTACTGATGTCCCATTAGTACGTAATCTATCTCAATGTTCAAAAGGTACATGCTACTAGACAATTTCCAGGTTAAGAGAGGTCAAGTTTGAGATGCACAAATTTCGACTTGAGTTGATGACTTACTTTTGTTTTCTGTTTCAAGTTTAACCCTCTGGGAGAGAGAGGCACTATGTCTGCACTTGCAACTCTGGCAGAACACAATACAACAACAACTACCCAGTGAAATCCCACTAGTGGGGTCTGGGGAGGGTAGTGTGTACGCAGACCTTACCCCTACCCCGGAGGAGTAGAGAGGCTCTTTCCGAAAGACCCTCGGCTCAAGATATTTTATGGTCTGAGATATTTTATGGTTTTGTACTTTTAGGGTGATTTGATTGCAAATAGAATTTAACTCGGCATGCTCCCATATTATAGAATTTTTATTTTGTTTTGTCCCTCCCTTCTCCTGGTTATCTCTCTTTCCATTTCTTTGCTGTGTTTTAAATAGTTAATTCCTTTTCTTAACATGGTATCAAGCCGAATCCATCCCTATTCTTGGTTTGTGTAATGTTAGGCCCCCATGTTATATTGTCCACGCAACGGATGTTCAGTCCTGGGTGTGCAGAGGGGTATTTAAGTGTCCCGCGTTGATTGAAGGAATGAGTTATTGTCTCCTTATATAGTCTTGAGGACTGGCAGTCCTCATCTGATGAGCTAGTTTTTGAGGTTGAGTTAGGCCCAAAATCCATTTCTTAGAAAATAGACATATCCCATCTCCTTGCTGAGCTGATGTTTGAATATTTGGCAATTTCCCGACGGTGTTATGCTAGTAAATCTTTCTTCTAATAAGGATCTCTCTTGTCCAAAGAAAAAGTAATGTACTAAAAGGATAATAAGCTGGGAAGCACCTTTTATCTCCGCTATGGCTGACCTAAAATTCTGCTACTGCTGGTACATTCATAATTCACCAAATAAATGTTTATGTGAATCCGAACCCATTGTGGTTTATTTTGTCACACATCTTTTCCTGGTAGTCAGAAATTTGAACGTGTACAATATGTCTCCTATGACTTCTCAAGTATATATCTATAGAATAGCGTTATCCGTTTTTGTCATGATGTAAATCAGCAGAAGAAGCAGAGGATGCATCCGTCCATGTATGAAGAAGAGAGACTCAACAATCAACCTGCAGAAAAACTAAGATGCAGCAAAAGGATCCCCGTTTCACCAAAACATGCTCCTTGTCCATGTTGTAACTCATGTTCAACCTCGCATAACAAAGCTGCAACTCATCAGAAGGAAGAAGAAGAGGATATTAGGCCAGATCTTACAAGTGTTGAGGTATCAGTAACCGAAAAAATTGATGACTCGGGGGATCAGCAAACACACCCTGAAGTTTCTGTGGGTCCTCTCCACCAAGCTGAAGTCCCTGAATGGTCAGGGGTAATTTCTGAGAGTGATTCCAAGTGGTTAGGCACGCGGATGTGGCCTCCCGAAGTGGAAACAACAAAATCTTTGGTTGAGTTGGATCCTATCGGGGAGGGAAGACGAAGTTCATGTGGTTGTCGATTTCCACAATCTGTTGAATGCATCAGGTTCCATATCGCAGAAAAGAGGTTTAAATTGAAGCTCGAGCTCGGTCCTTTGTTCAACCGATGGAGGTTTGATCGCATGGGAGAAGAAGTTTCACTTTCTTGGACATCTGAAGAGGAAGAGAGATTCAAAGATATGGTAAGGTCAAGTGCTACCTCGAATAACAAATGGAAGAATTCTAAGAAACTACTTCCATCCAAGACTAGGGAAAAGTTGGTTAGCTATTACTTCAATGTATTCCTTATCAGACGTCGGAGCTATCAAAACCGAGTTACTCCAAAAGAACTCGATAGTGATGATGATGAGATTGAGCTTGGGTCTGTCGGCGACAGTTTTGGTAATATTGCAGTTCATGTACCAAGCTCCAGGTCACTAACATGCGTCGAGAATAAGGTATGTACTGATCTGGAGTAACATATCATGGACATTGTAGCGAGCGTTCTAGTTGATACACACAAATATGTTTTCTTGAATTTAACAAGCAGTTATTTTAACTTGCTTGGCAATTTTGACAGACTAAATGAGTGCAGTTGCTGGCAAGAGCAAATACTACTCAGTAGACTGAAGTGATGATCTTATTATGTAAATATATATCTGAAATATTGCCAAATAGTGCATTGTAAAAGTTTAAACAAGTTGCATATAAGGATTCAAAGATTTTCTTTAATGACGCTTGATTGCTTAAGGGGAATGTCTAATCATATAAGATTAGACAAGATTAGTTAGTTTTGATTACATTCGAGATTGACTGAAGATACAAAATAGCACCACCACGACAACAACGACGACCCAGTGAAATATCACTAGTGGGGTCTAAGGAGGGTAGTGTGTATGCAGACCTTACCCCTATCCCGAGGGGTAGATAGGTTGTTTCCGAACACATATAAAGAATTAAATGAAAGAGTGTAGCTTGAGGTAGTTTAAAAAGATCATACAATCTTTCTGATTTATAGCTTGTTTGGCCAAGCTTCTAAAATCAACTTATTTTGCGAAGTGTTTTTTTCTAAAAGTGTTTTTTTTTTCAAAAGTATTTTTAGTGAGAAGCAGTTTATGTTTGGCTAATTAATTTAAAAAGCACTTGTGAGCAGCAATTAGTATTTGACCAAGTTTATAAAAAGTGCTTCTAAGTAAATTTTTGGCCAAATACATATATAACTCATCCAACTTGGCACCATTTTTTCATTTTGGCATTCTATCTCTACCTTGTTTCATTTTGGCCCTCCAACTCTATTTTATATGTTCCATTTGGCCCTCCAACTCTATTTCTTATGTTCCACTTTAACACAAAAGCTGAAACCAGTGCAAAAAATATAACGCGTGTGTATACATAAATCTAAGGTGTAATAAATATCCAATTAAATGTTGCCACCTGGTTTTTTCATCTATGTCAAACGGGTCAATACTAAAATACCTGAATCCGACTGTATTTTTTATGGGTTTATTTCATCTAAACGGGACAGGTATGAAATTAGCAGATGAAAGCTTTGCAATTTAGAGAATGAACATGGGGTAACAGTGGATGAAAAAATACGGTCGGGTTCAAGTATTTTAGTATTGACCTGTTTGACATGGATGAAAAAAATCAGGTGGCAACATTTAATTGGATATTTATTACACCTCAGATTTGTGTATACACACGCGCTATATTTTTTACACTGGTTTCAGCTTTTGTGTTAAAGTGGAACATAAGAAATAGAGTTGGAGGGCCAAAATGGAACATATAAAATAGAGTCGGGGGGCCAAAATGGAACATATAAAATAGAGTTTGAGGGCCAAAATGAAACAAGGTAGAGATAAAGTGCCAAAATGAAAAATGGTGCCAAGTTAGATGGGTTGTATATGTATTTGGCCTAAACTTTTCTTAAAAGTACTTTTAGGGAAAAACTATTTTTTCTGCTATTTCAAAATTGCTTTTGCATCTATTCAAAATCACTTTTTTTCTTCTAAAAGCTTGGCCAAACACTTCAACTTTTAAAAAAAATATTTTTTTCGAAAGAAAAAAAAAGTACTTTTGGCCTCGAAAAAGCTTGGCCAGCCAAACAGGCTATTATATAACTAGTTTGGATTGGTAGATTTGTATTTATGTTTGATATTTGTTAGGAACCTTTTTAAGTCTGTTTTAGAGAGTAAAAATTGCACGGGGTGCCATTTGGTCGCCCCCATTTAACCTATACCCATTTTTTTTTAAACTTTTAACTTGTACCCACTCTTTAAATAATTTCAGCCCCCTTTCTCCTCCTCCTTCATTTTCTTCTTCTTCTTCTTCTTCTTCTTCTTCTTCTTCTTCTTTCTTCTGCTGCTGTTGGTGCTGCACTAAAATGTGTGGTGGTAACATTAGCTTGCTTGTTCATGTCGAGAATCAATAGCAGTGTGAACCTTTGCATCACAGAAAGGCACGTGTCATTGAAGGTTGGGATTTTAATAGTATTTTTATATAAAAATAAATTCTGAAAAGCAATCCATGTATTACAATTTGCTTGTGCGAAAGGATATAGCAGACATATGTTACCAAATGCCGATCCGTCGAAGAGAATTCTTTGAAAGAATAGTTGTTTGTCTCTTAGAATACACACATTAAGAAGAAGAAAAACAAACACACAAGCACTAGAAAGAAAAGAGAACTAAATAACTTCAGCTCTACACACATTAAGAAGAAGAAAAACAAACACACAAGCACTAGAAAGAAAAGAGAACTAAATAACTTCAGCTCTAGAGCTGAAGTTCGACAGTTACAAAACAAAAACTTCAGCTCTAGAGCTGAAGTTCGCTAGTTACAAAACAAAAACTTCAGTTCTCGCCAGTAACAAAAACAAAAACTTCAGCTCTAGAGCTGAAATTCGCCAGTTACAAAACAAAAACTTCACCAGTTACAAAACAAAAACTTCAGCTCTAGAGCTGAAGTTCGCCAGTTACAAAATAAAAATTTCAACTCTAGAGCTGAACTTCAGGCCCGGCTACTAGAATGCTGAAGTTTTACGTGATTGTCTTTGCTACTTCAGTCCCGTATGCTGAAGTTATGCGAAAAAACAAGTACGCTTGTAATTTTTTTTGCAAAGTGGGTATAAGTTAAAACGTGACACAAAAAACGGGTATAGATGCAAATGCCCCTTTTAGAGATCTGTAGGTTAACAAAAAATGTAGAGAAACTGTAATGTTAAAGAATGGCAAACTAATGAGTATTAGAAGGTTAAGAGTCCAAATAGAACGAAATGAATAATAATGATAATTCATATAGTCGACAATTGCTTTGAGACTCAGTTTCTTTTTTATTTTGCTGTACACTTTTGAAGATGGTAGAATAAAGCACATCATCTCTGAATTCATATAGTTAATTCTAACTTACTACGAATTGAGTATAATTATCACCTTGACCGAACAAAGATGATAAGGTTACGACATTGATGTTACCCCTTCGTAGTCTTTTACAAAGTTTCAAAGAAAAATGTCCGATTAATACAGAATATATATATATTGATTAGAAAAGGTGAGAAAGTTTTAAAATGACATATCAAAGAAAAATGTCCGATTGAAATGACATACCAGAGTAAGATAATGCAAAAGTAATATTATTACATATCAATTTTAAAGTTTTTGAGATTGATAGGCCATTGAAGGAGAGATTAGTGTGTGAAAGGAACTGAAACACAAAATAGGACAAACAAAACAAAACCATTAATAAGACTACATTCCTTCGGTTCATATGATCTGTATTTAAAATTGGAAAAATACGAGCTATGTCTATTTATCTATAATTTCTTTTTTATGTATTTCATCACTTTATTTGCTACCTCATCCACGAAATTTCTTTTCCGTCTTATATCTAATGTTGCTAATTACGATTAAAATTTTGGAAGGAGATATTTATGCGTGATTCTTGGAGAGAAAGAACCTCATTTAGATGTGTTTGACTTATTTTGGTAAATCTATGATTAGTGGCTAAAGTTGGTAAGTTAAAACTTTTTTGAGACATTTCTGTAAGATTCCCTTTAAAAATTTTATACACTGTACATTATTTACACTCTTAAGAAAGACATCTAACCTTAATCGTAAGTTTGTCTAAATCACCTTTCATATCTCTCTTAAACGTCTCACTTAAATTACTATTCCATTATTAGAAGAGTAAAGATAGATTTGAAAAAAAAAAGTAAAAATTATTTTGTGATACGTCACATATTTTGAATAATCAATTTAACATATCAATATGACTAATATTTGGAATTGAAGGGAATAGTTACAACAATGGCTAACATAATACATTTGCCACTTCATGTATCGTCAACATCTACCAAAATGTGACCAACGTGCAATGTTATGCAGCTATGGCAGAGATTAGAATATCATGATTTGTATGAACAGATGAAACATTCACTAAGTTAAAACCCAGCAACTCCAAAAAAGCAATACATTGAGTCACAAACTCACATTTGTCAAGTTAGATATATTCTCGAACAGACAGATATCAGTTATGTCATTCTACAAACAGTATCTTCAATTTGAGTTTATACGAAATGATAGAATTGGTATACCCGCATTACAATTACACCCTCTCGACGATAAAGAATGAATTAGGCAAACATTATTACCCTGTTCCAATATACTCTGCAAGATCCTCCGTTATATTGGCGAATGGCGACTTTCACCCAAACCAAAAAAAGATGGGGCATTTGATGCAACAGTGTACCCGATGTTGATAAGGATTCTTCTCCTTTGTTCACCAGAACGGCAAAATCATGGTAGTGCACATGACCTGATAAACGGGTAAGCATCTGCACTTGAGATCAATCTGGATATAAGAACGAAAGATTCCAAGAGAATGAAATATTCAAGTGATAAGTTATCACGCACCTCATTAGCAATATAGAAACCCTCATCCAGATGAACGAAAAACTCAAGACAGATTATGTTATTCCTCTTCGGGTTGGAATTCAAGATCTAATTTCCTCTTTAAATGTGATCTGTCAGCGCTGTAGGTGAAAACAAGCTCAAGAGATTTATCATGATACCACATCAAAGTAGTTACAGGTCCATAGAGTGACTATTGACTAAACGATAACTTCCCACATCCAAAATCTTGACAACATTTGGTCGTGTCAGTATTAGCATTCATATAGTCATTCCCTAGCATAGGATCTTAAGAGCAATCATCTTAGTAGTGTTTACAAGACCTTATCATGACTATCATAGATATTACTATTTCTTTGACTACCACAGATAGTACTATTTATTTTTTCAGATATTACTATTCACTAGCAGTTAGCACACTGGGATATTTCCTTAAAAATAAATCCACCAAAATAACATCTGTTTTAGTTCGTTCTCCATTTTTCTGCAAAAACTTTATCTCCTTGGGGATAGCAGTAACCTGACCACTAGCTGAACACCCTTCCCTTCATTTTTTCCAGTTCTCCCCTGCAGATGTGGTTTTGAAAAACACAGGTCCCACTTATTGTGAACACAAAACCATGCAATGTATAGAAAATGCAAACAAAAAAAAAACAAGACGTGCATATGGTATGATCGTGCATAAGTTTAACATATCAAGAAGGCCAGATACAACGCCAAAACATTATCTGCTTCAGTTACCCAATTTTTCTATTGAATGAACAATTTTTGCCGTACTAAAGAAAAAAAGAAACCAAAATAATATAAATTAAAAGATTCAAACTCTTAATCATGCATTAATAATGAAATACATCCCAGACTTATTTCCCTTCATGATTTCCATGATAATCAGCGTAAAGAAAGTGCTACAGTCCCTAGTTAGATGATCTAATAAGACACAGGCTAAAAGAAATCGTTTAATAATACGTTGAGAATCTATAAAACTTTATTTCTTGAGCCCCACCAGTGTATGAGTTCATAGGCAATGGATGATCGTCTGTGCATAACTATGTCAGTACTCTACTCCCCCCACCCCATAAACACCCCCCCCCAAACACCACAATTTTAGACCAACAGGATGACACCAACGGCATATTACCAAAATGAGATCAAGAACAATGCAAGTAGCCTAAATGGTTAGTAAAAGATATTGCAAAGCATATCAGCTATACCTGTTAATGGTCGGTCTAGTAGGTGGTCTCATCCCAAAGACTGAGAAATCCAGTGACATGGGTACCTGTTCACTCCTCTCACCGGCATTTCCATGGTCATCCATCTTCTCTGGACGCATATTTGCCTCAAATCCTTCGCGCTGTGGCATCACTCTCCTTGACTTTCTTGGTGGAGACAATACTACAGGACCATCATGTGGATTGAACTCTGAAACCCTAGGGTTTGCGGATTCCCGCTTGGGGGGAGGTCTTGGAAGCAGAGCTGGTTCTGTAGGTAGAGGTCCTGATGAGAAGTACCTAATGAAAAGGGAAAGTTCAGCACCCACATCAACTGCAAGTCCGCAGACTACACAAGATAAAGAAGAAACGTACCTATGCTCCAAAGCTTGCTGTGCTGATATTCTAGCTTTTGGGTCGTATGAGAACATCTTTGACAGAAGATCTAAAGCATCCTCAGTAGCCGTTGGAAACAATGTTTTCAGTGGCTGTCCAGGGACATATTGGTACTCCACATAATCAGGCAAGTAGACCATATCAGCCCACTGCGAAGGCTTTGGGGTCCCAAAAGCCGCAAAAATCTTTCCCAGCTGATCAATATCACTGTTTCCCTAACATAGGCGCAGATTACAGAACAAATTATTGGTTGAAGCAACAACATGCAGATAGGAATAGTAAAGGTAGTACGTAAGTATGACAGAAGTTCAAACAATTATTCCATCAAAAAAATCTGGAAAATGGTGCCAGCAGTAATTTCTTGGTGTATTTGGAAAGAAAGAAACCAAAGGTTTTTTATGGCATTTCAACTCCAATCTACTCTCTCAACGCTGCGTGTTTAGTTGGAACTATCTCACCCATGTTAACTGTGCTGATATTTTAGTGGATTTTATTAGCTCCCTGATAGTAGCATAGGCTTTTGTACTGGAGCTAATTATCCTCTCTCTTTTGTACTCTTTGCATCTTCTTGATGCCCTTTAATGAATCTAATTTACTTTATCAAAAAAAAAATAGTTCAAACAATTATTGTGAAATTGGAAGGAACTTATCGCACTAAAGGGATCACCATAGGAACAAGGAAAAAAAGCTCAGTCTGGTTCCTGTAAGCAATTTGCTTTTTAACTATTGCTTCATTGTCAACCGTCCAACTGCATGTGAAGCTCTCTAGAATAAAACTACAAGGGACAATTGGTTTACAGCTTATTGAAGATGAAGAAGAAAATATATACATGTCTAACAGTAAAAGATGCATATAAAAAGAGTGTTTCTCCCTGAATGGAGAAAGTTATTAACAAAGGTTATATTATTGAGAAAACAAGACAGTCCAAGTTCAGAGTTTAACATGAGAAACTATTCCTGAGAAGAGCATTTCCTACATAGTACTATACAGAACATCAAATAAACCAGGTAGCTTGAGTCATGGAAACTCATGATTGCATCGACCAATTTCATATAAAAGGACAAGGATAATTTGTGAGAGGGATTGCCATGACTAGACATTCACCTGCAGAAATGGTCGACGCAGGAGGAGCTCGGCAAAGATACATGCAGCGGCCCAAACATCTACTCCAGGTCCATACTGCTTTGCACCAAACAATAACTCTGGTGCTCTATACCACCGGGCAAAGACCTAACATTACCCATCAGATTAAAAAGTAAGTGCTCTTTACAGTAACAGTAAAAGAAGTAGAGACAGGGGGCAAATGAATCAGGATTCTACTGCTACATATGCACTAATTTGACAACATCTTGGTCCAATCTCAGCTGCTCAAAATTTGTCGTATGCATACCACAGTAGGACAATTCTTAATTTTCCAAAAACAAGGTCATACCATCAGTAATTTGCACAAACATTCTTGATTACTGTGGAATGAAATGTATAGACTAAATAAAGTACATACAAATTTCGTTGAACAGTAACAAAATTGTGTACTGTTCAACACTAACTATATAAAAAGATAGGAGTAACCATGTCAAGTTTGATCATCTTAGATATAGAAAGGCGCAGTATCGGATAATATCTCATTTTTCCATTACGCGTTTTGATAAAAGAACAAAAAAACTTTGGTAAAGAAAAAATCCTCCAAAGAAAGTCCAATTCCCAAAACAGATACCTCCATATTTGTTTAGACAAGTGGGAGAAACTGATAACTCCAGTTCTATAAGGAAAATATCAAAGGCAATTTTAGTGAGTGGGATCATTCCAGGTTATTTTAGGTTTGATAAAGTCATGTCATGAATTTCCACAAGGAGAACCATAATATGAAGACAAATTAAAAAACTGCAATGAAGTAGCAAGATAAAAAGTAACTTCTGACAGGATACATGCTCCAAGAGTTATACCTGGTGAGTGAATCTTCTATCAGGGCTACCAAATAGACGTGCTAATCCAAAGTCAGCAAGTTTAAGCTGCCCATTAGGTCCAATCAATAAATTGTTTGGTTTCATATCTCTGTCAGGAAGAAACAGCAAAAATTTAAGGAAGTTGAACACAAGTTGGAATCTAGTGAAAGCGAGAATATACAAACGCATACCTATGCAAGACATATTTCTTGTGACAAAAAGCAAGTCCTTTCAATGTCATCTGGATATAAGATTTTATATCCGCAGGTGAGAGGAAGATATTCCTATCACGAATCACAGCCTCAAGATCTGTCTCCATGAACTCAAACACAAGATGCAAGTTTCCTTTGTGAGGGAAGGCATCAATCAATTCAATAACGTGAGGATCCTTCAGCTCTTTCAATAATTTTATTTCCCTAAGGGCAGTGAAATTCACCCCTTCTTTCTGTTTCCCAAGACGAATTTTCTTGATAGCAACAGTCTGGCCACTCTGCAGAAAATGAAATTAAAGCTTACATCAGATAAATCATTAACAAGCCTCAATCCAAAACCATCTGGGGTCAACTATATTGAGTCCTTTATATCCATTCCCCCTTATTCAAGCCCATTTCATCCCAATACTTCCAATTAATTTGTCTATTAAGGCAAATTGACCACTCTCTTAAACTAGAGGTTCTCAAACTCTCACACTAATCATTACAGCTTAGAGGTTATGCCTTGTCGCGATTAAGTACTAAGTGAGCTCCAAAACCACCAGCATCCATCTAAGATCTAGCACTAACAGCATTTTTTTTTTGGGGGGGTGCTCAATTCAAAAGCTTACAAAGCTCAATTTAACATTCAACTTTGCACGAAAAAATTTAAATGAAAACAGATTCCAAAATTCATAGACATCAACAAGAACAGTCAATAAACTATGATTAATCTCAAACTAGTTGAGGTGTAATAGCTTGATTAATTTATGCTGAACGACACACTACAACAAACCCTCCACCTTTATGGGGACAGGAATTGAGACTCATTTCCGCACTCAGGACTAGCTATGCGAAGATTGGAGATAGAAACAACAAACACGACATTAATTATAGAATTCCTTCCGCACCCAAGGGTGTCGCCTAGTGGTCAATGAATTAGGTACAAACCTTCGAATCCAGGTTCAAATCCCAGCCGAGACAAAAAAAAAACACTAAGTAACTTCTTCCATCTGCCTAAACTTTGGTGGACATAGTTACCCATATCTATACTGGTGGGAGGTAGGTCGAGTTGCATCTTACAAATTCTAGAATTATTGAACCCAAAGATGGAAAATGAAAAGCACAATCACACCCACGAGCTAGCACTAACAGCTTTTTCTATTTTAATTCAAAAACCTACAGAGCTTTCAATCAGTCAACATTAAAGAATGTTAAATTTCAAGGGAAAAACATCAACAATTCATAGAATTAACAATCAAACCATGAATGAAACAAAACCCTAGAAAATCTTCAAAACCAAATACTGCAAAAATGAAAAACGGAGAAAAACCCACAAGCGTTATAATAAGAAGTACCTTAGTATCAATGGCCTTGAAGACAACACCATAAGTACCTTCACCTAAAATTTCACGTTTTAGGTAACGATCTGCTACTTTTTTTGTCAATAAATTGTCTACTTCTGCCATTTTTACTTCTAATTTTTTATGTGTTTTGCATCTGTTTCAGTGGTGAACTGTTACTTTTATATAATAATCAGCTAATGGAGTATATAAACGACATACGATGAAATAGGTCTGAATTTTTATCGGATTTGTGAAATTGTTCACAAGGTGTTTGTTGTGTGTTTCAGTGAAGAAGAAAGAGGAAGAGGGAAAAAAGCAGGAGCGTATAACTCTGTTAGCGTTTCAATTTAGTGGAGATTTTCACTTTAATTTAAAAACATAAGTGTTAGTTTATTTATTTGTGTCTTCAGTCATTTCTTCTTTTTTCTTCTTCTTTTTTTATTTATTAATAAAATATGGATAATATTATCCTACTTTAGGTCCCTGTTTCTTTTGTCCAGCTACCTTAGTCCCCCAAGAATTAAATTTTATAAATTCAGAATATCAATAGCTAAAGTTATAAAGTTTAGCTGAAGTTGTATTTTATATGTTACATAGCCTTTGTTTGTGAAGAGTCTTTGTGATCTACTTTTGGACTGCTCGGGTAATAGTGAATACCATGTTAAGCCTCCAGTCGTGAGAGTTTGTCCAAATTTCTTTAGCAGAACAGATTCAATTTCATGAGGAGCTAAATCATTTCCTTTCATTGTCGTTATGTAGGTGGTGATATGCTCATGAGGGTCTGAAGTTCCGTCATACTTCGACACTTCAAGCGTTTTGAACCACTTCGGGATTAGCTCTGGCAACGCACGTGGCTTGTATGGCAATTGAGTATACTATTTTGAGTCCAGACCTTTCATTACTGGCTCATAAACCGTAAAAGTTCATTCTTAAAAGGATCGTTCTCGTTATTGAGGCTGGATCCGCTCCCCCTAGCCCCAACGAAGCCAACTTCACCCCAGGAGTGTTGTCGACCCTTTGTGTTGTTTGATTCACTGGAGCACCGGGAGGAATTGGATCTCGTCAGTTTGTGTTATTCGAAGCCTCCAACAATGCCTGCTTGAACTCCGTCATAACTTTATCTTGTCGCGTGAGGTGGCCTAGAATGATCGCTTGTTGCTCTTGCAAGACCCTTACCGCGTCAACGACATGTTCCTCATCAGCATCATCGGGAGTTTTCTACGGAACATGTCGAGGATATTACATGTCATGCACTGGTGTGGCGGCATTCACCTCATTGTGGGTGTCAGTGATTGAGTCCTCGAAATAAGGTCGATCTCCTCGAATCTCGGGGTTGTGCGTGTTGTTAATAATGCTATCTGCCATTTCTTATGATTTTTTCTACGACAAAATAATCAAAACACGTTAGTAAAAAAGTCAAAGATCAATTTAAGTGCACGGCTGTCTAGGCTCTATGGTGGGCGCCAAACTGTTTACCCGTAAAATGGCACGGTTGAATTTATACATGGTTTCTAGACAAGTGAATTAATTTGATCCTGAAATAATAAAATAATCAAAGAATTATGCAATACTTAGCCTTAGGATGTAGATGAAATAGCAGAAGCAACAGTTTTGGGAACAGGGTTTCCGGGTACAACAACAACGAAATCAAAAAGCAAGAAGATAAGATTGTATTAAGCTTTGTATATCATGTAGCATAAGTTTGCCAGAAAATTCGTGTCTTTTACAATGATAACTGAGCTCACTATTTATAGCTACATCTAGGGGAGGAGGTCCTAGGATCATGCACCTCTTTATTGTTAATTATGAAGGTCATTGATGAAAATGTAACGGTGAATATAAATGTCAAATTCCATGTAACTGGCAATCACCCTTAATGCCAGAGAATATTCTCTATTAAATACTACCGGGCGAAGAGTATTTATTACATCCTTATGGAAATGATAAATGGAACAGTTGCCTTCGGTCTTGGCCATCTCTGCGTCTTGGATTCCATGTGTCCCTCTTTTGGATGGTCACATATCATAGCATATTTTACCCTATACACATGGGTGACATCATTTTTATGTAATAACGTTATCTTATGTAATTTTTACAAATCTCAAGATTATAGATGTAATTTACATAATGTTATAAAGGTACTCACTATGCAAATTGGAATAATTAACTTAGCATTATATAGGAACTGAAGAATTCAAAGATATAAGGGCAAGAATAGAAAATAGCCCTGCAACTCCAACTACTCTAATTTCTCTATATCCCTAATCTTTTTCTTACCCTTGCCACTCACCAGCCATTTTCCTTTACATAAACAATATCCCTTTAATTTTGTGCTAGTAATATAATGTCTATCTTCTGGATGATAAAAGAAGGAACCTTGACGTAATTGGTAAAGTTGTTGCTATGTGACCAGGTAGTTACGAGTTTGAGCCGTAGAAACAACCTCTTATAAATATGCAGGGTAATTAAGGTGGCGACCCTTGTGGTTCGACCTTCCCCGGACCCCGTACATAGCAAGAACTTACTGCACCGGGTTATCCCTTCTTCTAGATGATAAAAGATCATCTCTTCTAGAGTTGCTGAAGATCAACGTCTGAGGATGACTTTCTTTTATACGTTATTTTTGCACGTTAATGGATCTAAAGGTTCGTTGTGTTTTACTATTTTCTCATGATTTAAAGTCTCGTGAGTTTGATGATTAATTTTTATACCACAAATTTTTCTTGATTGCATTTGTTCCATAGGTTTTCAATCTTTTTAACTATCCACTTTCTTTCTAAGGTCAAGAAGAAAGTTCGAGGGCTCTTAATTTTTTGCTGTCTTAGGCCTGAGATGAGGTGAGAATTGGGTTTATTTACTTATATTTTTATTTATTTCAGACACAATTGTTTACTCTCCATTTGTCTTCTGTCTGTATCTAATCTCCTTTACCAAGCCTAGATAAAGGAGAATTGCAGTAGGTTAAATTGAGCGGCATAAACAGTAATAATTTATATAACCGTCTTCAACTTATTTGAGACTGAGACATAATAAACAGATTTTGAGCTACAAATAAGACTGTTTGAGTTTTGGCTTTTGCTTTTTTCAAAAAGAAAAAGCTCACTTCACCAATTTCTCGCCATTTAAATTTCATGAATTCAATCTTTAAGCTTTTAAACATTAAATTTATTTTACTTTCAAAAATATATTTACTAAAATTTTAGTAATTTTTCACGTATATATTTATGTTTCGTTATTTACGCTAAAAATGTTGAATTTAGAATCCATGGGACAAAAGTCGGACCACATCAAATCTATTGTATACATTACATTTGTATAAGAGATTATACTTGAACACCTAATACAAATTAAAATGAAGGTAGACCCATTTTGAACTGTCCATTTTTCCCATTATACAAGACTAGTGTGTAGAAAATTTGTACAGCAAGCTCATTAATTTTCTTAATATTCGTTTATAAATTTAGCTTAATGCAGCCATATTTAGACGTGGATATGGCAAGAAGCTAAAATATCATAGATATATTAACTTCTTTTATCAACTTACTTGTCTCGATTATCAAAAACCGAAAATACAAATTAACAAGAGTCAAGAGAAAACTCTCAATATATATGGGGAACGAATTGAAGTTCTAGAATGGAAGTCTAAGTCTATACTGTCAAAATAGAGCTTCCCTAATTTTGTGCGACTAACCGAAATCGGGACGGAAGATCACGGCCTGACCTTAGTTATATCAGAACATGGTACGGAGCTGGACTGGTGAGCTCGTGGTTCAATGGCCGATCAAAATCGAGGTCAGCCGTGATCGAGACCGAAGCAAACAGGAGATCAAGCAAGATCGAAAGAGGCCTGCTATGTCGAATAACAGAAAGCTGAGATATCCGTGATCGGGCGAGGATCGTGGCGGAAATCTCGGCACATATCGAGTCAGGATCGGATATTTAGCCTATCATGAGATTTACTTCTGTAATTAGAATTATACCATAAATATGATTCATCTACTATACAAAGAGGGTCTTAACCATTTTGTAATCATCATACATTCAAGCATAACAAGGCAATATATTATATTTTTTCTTGCAAGCTCTGTTGTTCAAGTTCATATTTTTTAATAACATACTCAGTTGGTTCGAGTGCAGTCTAGTTCGAGGGTCACCGTTGTTCATCACATTGGTTTGCTTTATTTTACTGTTAATTCCTAGCATTAATTCTTATATTTATTAGTTTGTGCCAAGTAAAATCACATATCCTTAAAACCACTTATAAGTTTAATTGTTATCCGATTTTAAGGATAAACACTAAGGTATAGGTATCGAGTTATTCAGTTTTATAACCAAATTGATCACCCAAAATTGGTTAATTAGTTTCCTTTTACAATTTGTGTGTCTTTTAGGTTTATAATCAATTGTTGAAACTACAAATAAACTTTTCCTCAAAGTTGTAGAAATTAATTATCATACACTTGCCACTCAAAAACAATATTGTCACATTTTTTCAAAGAATAGAATCAATTTTTGATAATTCTAAATCAATATATGAACAAGAAAGATTTTAAAGATATCATTGTGAATTTGTGATTGATTTTTTTTTTCCGTCTTAAATTGAAGATGGAACAATTGTAATATGCACTCGTGGGGTAACAGTATCACGCTCGAAATAATAGGTCTCTGAGAATAATTATATATATCTAATTTTGAATATTAATTAACAACTGACTCTATAATTATCTAACCCACAAAATTAAGATATATCCCGTGCTTAAGTGATCCACACTAATCCGTATTAACTGATCTTGTTTAGACTCTAATTTTTTCGTACTATATGTTAATGATTAGTTAATCTCCTTACACTCCTATGCCCAAAGACAATTTCTCAAACATACACTACTGAATAGACTTTGTAATTATGCCCCTCCAACAATATTTAACAAACATTACATTTTGCAAAAAATAAAAATATTCAACTCATGATTTTAGAGTGTCTTTGAGCAGATACAGACTATTCAACATTTGTAGGCTTGAGAGCATACCTAACATTAGGGAGCTCTTCACCCTTAAATACGCCTTAAATAAGTCGGACTTTAATACGGATATTAAAGACTGGGGGGTGAACCCAACCAAAAAGGAAAAAAAAGAAAAACAAAAACAAAAACAAAAAAGAGTACAAATTTTTAATTCCCGGTGTCTCCACAGTTCTTCATCTCCCAAATTATTACTCAATCCGTCTCAAATTATATGCCGTATTTCTCTTTTACATTGCCCTTAAGAATTACTAATTAGAAGGGTTTTTTTATTATTTTATTTTTATTTATGTCTTAAGATATAATATTTTTTTATTTAATATTTATTCTATTTTGTGCTATCTTCATCTTCGAGAACTATTACTACTAATGGTAAAATGAGAAAAAACTCATTAATTTTGTCTTGAATTTATAAAATAATAAATAATTTGAGACAACTATTTTCCTGATACATACTTTGAGACCGAAAGAGTAATTATCGTCCTTGTACTTTTTTATTTGTGCTACTTATCCAATGTCTACTTTTATTGGAAAAATCAATTTTGCTCGCTACAATGGGAACAATAAACATATAAATAATGTTTTCATAGGTGGTAGAGGAATATTGTATTGGAATTGTTTCAAGATTGTGTAATGGTGGCAATGCCACATGTCTAGGTGCTAAAGGCAGTGACACGCCTATTAAATTGTAGTCTTTCTTAATGCCTTGGGCTAAAATAAAAAATAAAAAAAATTATATCATTTTCGTTTGACTTAATCACGTGTTTGAGCTGTGAAAGCAACCGTTAAAGCTTGTAATAGAGTTGTCTACATCATATTCTTAGGAATATGATCCTTTTTCGGACCCTGCATGAATGTGGAATACTTTGTACATGAACTGCCTTTTTCATATATGTTTCAAATATATAATAAAATCTTTGACATGTAATTTTATGCTCCTTGGATAGTGAAATTGAAATACATGTTTGAATTTTTTCAAAAAGGTTAATACTCAAACATTTTTCCATGGTTACGTCTGATTTGGATATGATATATTTATCCTAATTTGTAATTTTATTTTCTATAAGAATTTGGTCTCTTGAGAATTTAAATGCACTCTCACAAAACTAGCATTTTATTATACACGAAACTTTGATTTTAAAAAAAAAAAATAGCTACTAGTATATATTTTTAGATATGGTGTATATAGAGTACTGATGGTTAATATAACAACTTTTAAAACTCATGATTTATTTTCTCTAATAAGTGGCACCTAAGGGTGTTTATGGTTCGGTTTGGGTAGGTTTTTTCCTAAAAAGAAACCAAATCAAGTAAGTCAGGTTTTCAAATATTGGAACCCACCCAACCCAATGGAGTCGGTTTTTTATCGATTCGGTTTATGTCGGTTTTTTCGGTTATTTATCAATTTTTTTAAAATATGAAAATGCTCTTTGTGAAATCTATCATTTTCAAGATATATTGATGATAATTGAATCAAATGATGATGAAGAATTTAAGTACTCAATTAAAAGTCGATTACTTTTAACATGAAATAAATTCTTGTACTTGGTAAAAAGAAAACTACCAATCAAACTAGAATGTAAAGATAAAGAATTAGATTATTATAATAGCAAAGAACTAGACTAAAAATATAAATGACTAATATGTACCATAAAATTTTAGAAACTTTATATAAAAATATACATATATATAGGTGTAATAATAAATTTAAATAGCTACGTTCGTTTTTTTTTTTTTATAAAAACCAAAGCGAAACCAAATTTTAATTGATTTTTAAAATTCAAAACCAAGATCAAACCAAACCTAAAAAGTATCGAGTTTTTTTGGTCGGTTTGGTTTAGTTTCCCGGGTTCTTATGAACACCTCTTATATCGGGGTTAGCCGTAAAATTGATGAAGTTACTCATCTGCCTTTTTGTATTTGGAGATCTGATGCTTTTCTTTGATGGGCGGGTTAGATTAGCATCCCTCGATCATAAGTCTTGACGTATCATATAACTTATTACGTGACTCAGTATGTGGTGTCAATTTTAATGGTTCTAAATCTAGACCATATGTTAGATCTCCGTAAACTCCATGAAATTTGAACTTAACCGATGAATATTTAACCAGCTGAATATTTGCCGATATATATTTGTCATTCCCTCTAGCATTTTCTTTATGATATCTAAAAGATATATCACAGTTGATGCATTCTTTGTCCCATAGTAACACCAAGTTTTCATGTTTACTACTAGTTTTTCATTTGATGTGTATTTCGCACTCTTGCAGTATCACCAAGTGAGGTTTGTGCATTCATAGATACACTTCTATAGCCTCTTTTTCAAATGTATTTTACTCATAACAATGAGTGACATTCCACAAAATAATTTTCAAGTAATCTTAATTGGAAATGTTCAATGAACTTGAAGTGCTCATTCTGTTATGCTTCTCTCTTTTCCCAAACTCTAGTTCTCTTTTTTTTTTTTTTGAATTTGTGTAGCGTCTGTAAGTAAGAAATGGTTCTTGGTTCATATATATAGAGTTCTTGGCGTATATGCATCCCCTACCTCTCTTCTTAATTATTGGTGTGTTTCATATCCTAAAGATAAATTAGAGATGAAAAACTCAAAATTTCCAGTTGAATTATTTAACACGTTTTTTCTGTCACGATCCGGATTTTTCACTCTCGAGAATCGTGATGAAGCCTACTCGTGAAAGCTAGGCAAGCCGACAATTACAGTTTTACTACCATTATTATTAGCCAAACAGGAACAGATAATAGTTAAAACAAGATAATTAAGAAATGCGAAAAATGATATAACAGTGCCACAATTAAAATACATAACTACCCCATAGATCTGGTGTCACAATCCACGAATGACTAAGATTCACTACAAAATAAGTCTAAAAGAAGTACAATTGTTCTCGAAATAGAAGAGACAACAGAAAACTAAAGCGAGGAAAAGGGGGACTTCAGGCTCTGCGAACGCCAGCATTTCTACCTTGGTCTCCCTGGACTGAAGGCAGCTACCTCAAGCTACTCACCGGTCTGGCACCAAAATCTGCACAAAAAGTGCATAGTGTAGTATCAGTACAACCGACCCCATATATTGGTAAGTGCCGAACCTAACCTCGACGAATTAGTGACAAGGCTAGGACACGACAACCATATAACATGTGCAGTTAAGTCATATACGAACAGAACAATAATAACAGGAAATAACAGATAACGATGGGAAGGGGAACAAGCTGCGGGGAATATCAGATTCTAACAGTAATTCAACAAAGAAGCATAATAAACACCATATTTGTATCAACAGAAATAATGAAACAGTAACACGTGCATGACATCACCCTTCGTGCTTTTACTCTCGTCCTCACCATAAGAAAACAACAGAAACGACACGGCATCACCTTTCATGCATTAATTCTCATAATCATGGAACGGCATCACCTTTCGTGCATTAACTCTCATAATCATGGTACGACATCACTGTTCGTGCATTAACTCTCACAATATCGGCACGACATCACCCTTTGTGCATTAACACTCATAATATCAGCACGACATCATCCTTCGTGCATTAACACTCACAATATCGGCACGACATCACCCTTCGTGTATTAACACTCACTCACAATATAGGCACGACATCACCCTTCGTGCTTTACACTCCTCCTCACCCACACAATAGTAACAATACATCCCGGCAAGGGAATCAATAATAGAAACAATAACATCCTGGTAAGGGAATCAACAATAGAAATAATAACATCCCGGCAAGGGAATCAACTATAACCAATCTCGTTTCAATAGTTAAATTCACGAAGTAATTCTCAACTTGAGTCAATACTCAACAATGATCAAATACTCATCAATATCATAAGACTTGCTCAACATGGAGAAACATCTTTTTAAGCATGAACAGTAAGTGATAAAAGGCATAACTGTCATAATTTAAGATCCACTTGCATGTTCAACACCAACGCATAGATACTCATCACCACACTTATACGTCGTACTTAACACTAACATGTAGCAAACAAGACCACAACACCTATTCCCCCAAGCTATGGTTAGGCCAAACACTTACCTCAATTCCACAGATAAAATCAAGCCTCAATTACCGGTTTACCTCTCGATTCCACTTTCAATTCGCTTGTATCTAGTCATAATGTACTTAATAACATCAATAAATGCTAAATAAACCAATTGTAATGCATGAATATAGATTTGCCATTATTTTCCCCAAAAAGTCAAAAATCGACCTCAGACCCGCTTGGTCAAAACTCGAAGTTAGAACCAAAACCCGATTATCCATTCACCCACGAACTCAAATATGCAATTGTTTTTGAAATTCGGCCTCAATTTGAGGTCCAAATCTCCAAAATTCAAAAATCCTAATTTCTACCAAATAACACCCAATTTCTCATGAAAAACCCTAGATTTTGAGATGAAATAGATTGAAGAAAAAGATTTAAGATTCATTTACCTATGATTTGAGGAAGAATTTGCTCTAGAAAAATCGCCTTTAGGAGTTTAGGTTTTGAAATTTTAAAGAACGAAGTGAAAATCCAGTCTAAATGATGTTTTGTTCAGGTGCAGATGTCGCAATTGCGAAGCTCACAAATGTGAGACAGGCTTCGCAATTGCGAACCTGCTGCATGTCTGCTCCCCTCGCAATTGTGAGCAATTTGTCGCAATTGCGATGACTGGCCCCTCCCTGTTGACTTCGCAATTGCGAAGTGGTGTTCGCAAATACGAACAAGTGCTAGCCTGGGCTTCTTCGCAATTGCGATAAAGCCCTCACAATTTCCAAGCATGTTAGGCTCGCAATTGCAAAGTCTGACCTCACAATTGCGAGATCAGAGCCTGCAACAAAAATACCAGCTGCAACAGAAATTTTCTAAGTCCAAACTCACTCTGTGGCCTATCCAAAACTCACCCGAGTCCTCGGGGCTCCAAACCAAACATGCACGCAAATCTAAAAACATCATATGAACTTGCTCGCGCGATCAAATCATTAAAATAACATCAACAACTACAAATTTAACCTCAAATTCATGAAATTCATAAGATAGTTCAAAATTTCTATTTTCTCAACCTAGGGTACGATTTATATCAAATCAGCTCCAATTCTTACCAAATTTCACAGATTCGACTTAAATATTATTTTTAATCTGTACCTGTCTCCGAAACCAAAATATGGGCCTGATACCATTAAGATCACACACCATTTCATTTCCAAAAGTCCTTATATTTTTCAGCAAACAATTTTTTTTAAAAATTCTTTCTCGGGCTAGGGACCTCGGAATTCGATTACGGGCATACACCCAAGTCTCATATTTTACTACGGATCCTACGGGACCGTCAAATCATGGGTCCGGGTTCGTTTACCAAAAATGTTGACCAAAGTCAACTTTAATCAATTTTAAAGGCCAAATTCAATATCTTTCTTAAATTTCACACAAAGGCTTTTTGGAGATGCGCCCAGAATGCAAACGCAAATTGAGGAGAAAGAAAACAAGGTTTTCAAGGCCTCGGAACCCGAATTTGGGTTCTAAAACAAAAGATGACCTTTTGGGTCATCACATTTTCTCTTCATTCCTTAATGATGTTGTAACACCCAAGACTTTAGACAGAGTCTCACACCGGCAATACACAATAGTGATGCTGGGTATATAAGTTAACATGTCTTAGACCTTAGTGACGCGTTTTAAGTCCATAAAGGCCTAGGCCCAGAGCGAACAATATCACTAACGGGATGGTCTGCTACAAATAGTATCAGAGTTATTCTCGTGTCAGCTATGCTGATGGTGGGTCAAAGTACAAATAAGTTTAGCCAAATCACAGTTAGGTGGGGCAAACCTCAGTGCTGAGTGTAGGCGAATCCCATGCAGTGGGGCGAACCTCAACGAGGACGCTGAGTCCATAAGAGGGAGTGTATATAACACCTCAGATTTTAGACAGAGTCCCATATTGGCAAAACATAAGAGGGATGTTGGGTATATAAGTTAACAAGCCTTAGAACCTAGTAACACGTTTTAAACCCGTGAGGGCCTAGGCGGAGAGCGAACAATATCACTAGCGGGCTGGTCTGTTACAAATGGTATCATAGCCACTCTTGTGTCAGCCTTGCCGATGTTGAGTCAGAGTTTAACTGAGTTTATGCAAATCTCGATTGGACAGGACAAACCTCAGTACTGAGTGTAGGGGAATCCCATGCAGTAGGACAAACCGCAACGAGGATGCTGAGCCCATAAGAGGTGGTGTATGTAACACCCAAGACTTTAGACAGAGTCCCACATCGCCAAAACACAAGAAGACTCTGATACCACTCTTGTGTTTTGACGATGTGGGATTTATCTAAAGTCTGAGGTGTTACAAATACAGACTGTTCCTTTCTAAAATAGGAACCAAATAAATTTCACTTCGTATGAAGTACATCTCCAGCTTTCTTTGATACTTTGTAATACTCTAAAACTTTAATGTAAAAGATTTGAGATCTTCCTTTGTTCTCTTTACTGTCTTTTTTAAAACTTTATCTTCTCAGGTACAATATTAAAAGGGTAATGTAATATCGCAACCAGTGTTTTCATCTACTTGCAAATTTACTTACATCTTTCTGCAGAGCTCACTTTTGAAATATGAAAACTTGACTTGAGCCCTCACTATGGCACAACTCAGAGTGTTCATGGTTCGATTTGGGTCAGTTTTTCCCTAAAAAAAACCAAACCAAATAAGTTGGTTTTTCAAATATTAGAACCAAACAAAACCAATTGAGTCGGTTTTTTATCGATTCAATTTATGTCGGTTTTGTCAGTGTTTTGGGTTTTTCAGTTATTTATCGGTTTTTTTTTCTCTTAAATATGAGACATACACTACCAAATGCATATTCCGGCGACTATATTTTCAATGTAACACTATCAAATCAATTGCTCTTGAAGAAATATATCATTTTCAAGAAATATTGAAGATAAACGAATCAAATGGTGATGAAGAAGTTAAGTACTCAATTTAAAATCGATTATTTTTAACATGAAATAAATTTTTGTACTTAGTAAAATGAAACTACCAATCAAACTAGAATGTAAAGGCGAAGAATTAGATTATTATAATAGCAAAGAACTAGACTAAAAATACGAATGACTAATATGTACTATAAAATTTTAGAAACTTTATAAAAAATATACATATATATATGTGTAATAATAAATTTAAATAGCTACTTTTATAGTCGGGTTGGTTCAGGTTTTTTGGTTATTTTTTTATTAAAACCAAAACCAAACCAACTTTGATCGGTTTTTAAAATTCAAAACCAAAACCAAACCAAACCTAAAAAGTATCAGTTTTTTGATTGGTTTGGTTCGATTTTTTGGGTTCTTATAAACACCCCTAATACCGGGGCTAGCCGTAAAATTAATGAAGTTACTCATCGGCCCTTTTGTATTTGGAGATGTGATGCTTCTCTCTGATGGCGGGTTAGATTAGCATCCCTCGATCATAAGTCATGATGTATCATATAACTTATTACGTGACTCATGATGTGGTGTCCATTTTAATGGTTCTAAATCTAGACCATATATTAGATCTCCATAAACTTCATGAAATTTGAACTTAACTAATGGATATTTAATCAACTGAATATTTACCGATATATATTTGTCAATCCCTCTGGCATTTTCTTTGTGATATCTAAAAAATATATCACAGTTGATGCGTTCTTTGTCCCACAATAACACCAAGTTTTCATGTTTAGTGCTAGTTTTTCATTTGATGCGTGTTTCGCGCTCTTGCAGTATTACCAAGTGAGATTTGTGTATCCGTAGATACACTTCTATAGCCTCTTTTCTAATGTATTTTTCTCATAACAATGACTGACATTCCACGAAATAATTTCCAAGTAATCTTCATTAGAAATGTTCGGTGAACTCGAAGCGCTCATTCTGTTATGCTTCTCTTTTTTCAAACTCTAATTCTTTCTTTTTTTGAATTTGTATAGCGTCTGTAAGTAAGAAATAATTCTTGGTGCATATATATAGAGTTCTTGGTGTATATGTATCACATACACATCTTCTTAATTATTGGTGTTTCCTATCCTAAAGATAGATTAGAGATGAAAAACTCAGAATTTCCAGTTGTATTATTGACGAGTGTCTAGCGTGTATAAAATTTAAACTCGTACTCTATCAAATTATAGTATAGAAAGATGTCGAACCCACAAAGATTGGTTTATTTATTCTACAGACGTTTCTTGTTTTAGTTACTATTTGAGAAAACCAGGAAGAGTTGAGTTGTGAATTAAATAATTAAAATGCATGAATAGAGCAATAGAAAATATTTTTTTCACAAATATAATAAAAAGGTGTTAGGATCATAACTTCACTTAATATTTCTACTATATAATAGATAAAATTATCCTTTAATTTCTATTTCTCACAAATGTATAAATACCTCTCACGATTATATTTATATATCATTACTTAAGTTGAACAATTAATTGCAATTCTCTCGGTTATACAAATTAATCGTCAAAATAGTAATACTAAATAGTCATAAATATATGTTTAAACTAAAACTTGCTCTTTTTAGTAAGTCCCTTTCGGTTACCCTATTTGTTATAACTGATTACTACAATATTCGCCTCTTTGGATTACAAATAAGTGTAGAATCAATTTTAACATATAAGAGTTAGATGTCACTAAATAAAAGTTAACATCTATCAATACCAAAATTAACTATATTATTCTTCCGCCTCTTTCGATTACAGAATTAGTAAGAAGTTAATATATAGTACGAAATAGATATATGTTAAACAAATTAAATAACACCTAACTATAAAGTAGATAAAATTCAAATGAAAAACTTCAGCTCAAACATGTGAAATTGAGGGATAATATCTATTGTTATATAGAAATATTAAGATCCATCACTCTCCCAACACAAGAAAAATTACTCCATAATGGAGTTAGTACTGACAATGAAAATATTCTTGCTTATTAAATAAGAAAATAGAAAGAAATATTCAAGAGGATAATTTTCCCCTATTTAATTAAAAACAGGTGCTAGAATAATTTCCAACATTATAATTTACTCGGAACTAGAAATGAAGATACTGTAATAGCTAAAAGAAGAAAAGAAAGTAATGAAAAAAAAAACAAGGAAAAGAAGAAACTCTCCTCTCAATTCTCTTTCTTCATGAGAAGCTCAATATAACACTATTTATTGATGGAATAGTGTATTATGTACATTGATTTCTCACATATATTTCCCAAATTGGCAACTTACAAGTGCTTGTAGTTGTAAAGTTTGTTGAAATGTAATATTCCAAATCGGCAGGTGGACATTTGCTTGAACTTTTTTTATGTGCACAACTACTTTCATCATTTGTAAAGTTGCATACACCACTTTACTTTTAATTTTTCAGCATTACAGTTCTTCTTTGTAAATTTGAAAAGTGAACTTTTTCTTTTCATTGTTCATTTTTTTTATTAGTTTAATTATTTCCTGTAAAGAAAGAGAAAAATATTAGTACTAAAAATTAGATTCTAGCTCAACTTATGCATGATATTTTTCTCTTATCAATTATTTAACTTGTTTTTTTCTCTCTATTCCATAATGATGCTATAATACCCCATACTTTAGGCAGAGTCTCACATTGGCAATATGAAAACTTGACTTGATACAAATGGTATCAGAGCTACTGACAACAAAAGATTTAATATCTTAAAATTGAAAAAGTTAAATTTCTTGAGTAACATCATGTTTAACCGGATTTTATGCACCTTTTAATTAATTTTTGTTATCTATTACTTTCGTCCCAAGTCATTTGATTTATCTTATGCTTTGACATTTCACAATTTCAAGAAAAACGAAAATTGTAATATTGTTTGATTGAAAAATGAAAAAACGAAGAGGGTCAAAAGTGTAAAGACATTAATAGTTCAAGGACTCAAAAGTGTAAATTAGCCACTGCAAAAATAACACAAGAAGTCCCTCCTTTTGATCATTCATATCTGAAACCGCCCTATTGTTAATTTTCTCTACGTTTCCTCTTACTTCTCACACCTATATATATATACCTAATAAAACCCATACTCTCAAATCCTAGTTGCTGTTAATTTTCAATCTGTAAAAGCAAAAGAGGAAAAAGAAAAGAAAAAGGAAAAAGGGAGTAATCAAAATCATGTCTTCCCCTAGCAAACGCAGAGAAATGGACTTGATGAAACTGTAAATTTTAACTCAAAATTTAATCTTTTTTTGATGGGTATTTTTATTTTGATTTTGTGTGTAAATGGGTTTTTGTTTTCGTGAAAAAATAGGATGATGACTGATTACAAAGTAGAAATGATCAATGATGGAATGCAAGAGTTCTATGTGGAATTTCATGGTCCCAAAGAGAGTAAATTCTGTTTCTTTACGCCTTTTTTCTTTTGCTCTTTTTTTTTTTTTTTGGTGTGTGTGTGTGCAAATGCGTATTTATGTGTTTTTATCTGAGCGAGGTCTCTTTTTCTTGATTCTGGGTTTGGTCATTTATTTGGTTAGCTGTATTTAGCTGATATGTCACTGATTTAGCTGTAAAGATAGGAACTTCCACTACAGAGAACAAAAAGTAGGTTGCTGTGAAGTTCAATTTTGCACCCAAAAAACTTGATTTTCTGTGAATATTTTGGTTCATGTTATGTTGTTGAGCACTATCAGTCCATCAAATATGCTTCAATTCTAAACTAGTTGGGGTCAACTATATGACTCCGTTGTATTTGCTCCAACTCTATTCATGTCATTTCATTCCTGTTGTAGAGTACTGATCACATTAATTAATGTTCACTTGCGAATTAGCCGTTTGGACTACATTTGATAAAGAATTTTTTGGAGTTGTTTTGTTGCTCTTACTCAATTTAAATTATTTTTCAGATTGCAAATTAAGAACCCTGTTTCTATGTCTGTCTTTGGATTAGATTTATATATTTTATAGATTACTGTCCTAGTTCCTTGTTATTACACGGTGTGTCATTCTTACAAGTAGTATTGGCTCTATTCTTGTACTTTTGTATTCCTAGATCTTTGTTATTACACTTTGTGCCATTTGCTTCAGTTGTCCTATTACCTTGTTGTTATTGTTTGTTTATTGCTTCCTTTTCACCGTTCTTGAGCCGAAGGTCTATCGGAAACAACCTCTCTACCTTCATAAGGTAGGAGTAAGGTCCGGGTACACATTACCCTCTACAGATCCTACTTGTGGGATTTCACTTTTTTTTTTTTTTTTTTGTTGTTATAGTTTACTGCGGCTGCAGTGGTAGTATGCGAGATTGTTGATTAGTGTCAGCTGCTTGCTTATTGAGATTGTTTTTGGAAGTTTGATCACAAAATGACCATCTTTACTTGGTTCTAACAATGTTGATTCTCGATGCTTACAATAGGTCCTTATCAGGGAGGTGTGTGGAAAGTGAGAGTAGAGCTCCCTGATGTCTATCCTTACAAGTCGCCTTCCATTGGTTTTATTAACAGAATTTACCATCCAAATGTTGATGAAATGTGAGTGGTTCTGCAAACTATCTTTGCTTATTAGTTCATTTTCTGGCACTTAATGCCACACCTGTGAAAGACACGTCATCCTAATATACATTTTCGTGTTCTTTAAATTTACAGGTCAGGTTCAGTTTGCTTAGATGTTATCAATCAGACCTGGAGCCCCATGTTTGGTAGTTTGGCATTCTACAGTTCTTCGTGCTTCTAAGATTCTTTTGCTCGTTCCAGTGATACTTTTGGGTTCAAGAATTCATGTTTATCTTTTTCATTTTTGCAGATCTTGTAAATGTTTTTGAAGTGTTTCTTCCCCAACTTCTTCTATATCCTAACCCATCAGATCCTCTGAATGGCGAGGCTGCAGCTCTCATGATGCGTGATCGTACTACTTATGATCAAAGGGTGAAAGGTAAAAACCTTCAAATTATCAATCTAGCACTCGCAGTGGATTTGACTTGTGTGATGCCCTGAATGGAGCATATACATATTTTAGTTGCCTTGCCTATCACCAATTTTTGTTTGCACGCTTAGGATGTGATGTAATGTTTAGCTTGAGTAAGCTCGTGTGATATATTTGAAAGCTTTTCCTGACCCTTTTGGGTAGAAAATTGGTGTTTGCCAGGAATACTTTTAATTTGGTTTGACTTGTATCCCTTTTGTTATCTATAAATAAAGACTTGTATGATTTTTGATAACCCATAAAGACTTGTATGTTAGTATAGGAATAAGTATGATATAGAGAATGTCTAGTTTTAGAGAGCTCATAATTTGCTGTAAAGACAAATTTGGTTATCAATAGTGATTCATGTAGAAGACCTCGCCTAGCGTGGGATTGAGGCATTGTTGATAGTAGATAGCATCGCCTATCACCATAATGCTGTAAAATCATTGATTGATGAAGATCTGGTCAATGCAGCAAAGAAAGTGCCCATGGACCATTGATTTCATGTAGTTGGGCCCAGCTGAAAGATGGAAAGAGCAAGAGATCCTAAGTGCTCATCACAACGTATTTTATATGCGGTGCTTACGCAATATTGCATGTGTATGTATGTATATGTGCACATTGTATGTATGTGTGCAACGAGCAAGCTAGCTAGTCTAGGTTGAAGCCTTGCCACATGAAACGGGCTGTGCATATGCTAATGCTAGCCTCCCAACCTGTTTTGTGGCCATAGTCCATGGGAGGCGCAATTGTGGTCGGGAGAAAGACAAGAAGATGCAATCTCTGTACGTACAAGCACCTAAGTACTACGTGCAAGGGTGCAAGGAAGCGTGTAGGTTTTTTGAGCATGTGACCATGGGTGTAGGCTGTGCTAAAGGAGACTCAAGGTAAGAGTAGTTTATGGTTTTACTAGAGACATGAATGCCACATCGGCAGCTACTAAATGTTGCAACTTGCTATCTCATAGACGGAACAGACGAATGATTTTAATATATCTGCTCCAACTAATAGGGTCTTTGCTATATGACATTGAATGTCAGGAAAAGACGAGTGCGGCTTGTTTGAGACAGTTTCTACATGTATAGATGGTGTGAGGATAATGGTCGATTAAGAATATGTGTGGCACATGGAGTTTGAAGGTAACTTGAGTGCGGTGAGTTAGGGGCTGTTGGATGCTCAGTAGAAGGGTACAGACTTACACGATTTGGTGTTAAAATGATTGCCTTTGTGAAGGTACTTACTACAATGTTTTTGTGGCAAATGAAAACCTAGGGAATTGCTTCATTTGTGTTGAGTAAGTTAGCAGACAAGATGTAGTTTGAAAGGCGAAACAAAATCAGAATCTATTTAAGTTTTTGAATCAGATGGTGGTGTTAGAGAGCAGATGATGCTATGTCCATATATCCTTTCATGTGGTAAGAAATATAAGGAAAGAAACTTATTTTATGGCCATAGTTCTCATTCAAATGTATCTGCTAGATTTGGAATTAAATCCAAATGTAAATGGGATATTTGGCCATCTTGTTGCCTTTAGCTTAACTTTGCCCGTTTTTCCTTTTTATCGGTGTGTCTTGTCACTCTTAGCTACTGCCTCCAATCCACAAATGAGAGGAACCCTCTTTTAAGTCCAAAACGAAAGCTCAAATAACCTGCATGATGTCATCTCTATTCAAGTTGTGTAGTTTTTGGGTTATCTCAGTTTTCCCTTTCAAAATATATAAAGTTTCGAATTTGGTTCCTGGTGGAATATATGATTCATTCCCCCCGCCCCCCCGGACCTACTGTGAAATAAAGCGGCTTCTGGCATTCCTGGTGGAATGTATGATTCATCCTTCAGGGTACACATCCTGCATGACCTTGACCTTCAATACCAAGGCTAAAGATTTCTATCCTTAACTGAATGATTTTGGTTCATGCCCAATTGCTGTTCACATTTGCCAATATTCCAACTTTTGGTGTGCCCTTCAACTTTACTATAACGTCGATGCTGTGCCTTTGACTTCGGAACAACGATTGCTTTTCTGGCCTTAACTTTGGCTCTTCTTTTTGCTGTTATGAACCCTTCTCTCATCTGCTGCCATCCCTAACTCTCCACCTCCCCGGATCTTTTCTACCAGGCGCACACGCTATTAAGGGGTTACGATGGAAAGGGCTTAAAACAATTTAGCGAAAGCAGCTATAAGCACGAACTCAGAACTTTCATTGGTTAAAAAAAGATTGGAAGCGTTTCTTCCACGAATTAAGTTATATTATATCGCTTATTCGGTTGACGTGTTGGCTGTAAAGGGACTATGTCTTTACCGGAACGTTTGTTGAATCATTAGAAGACAGATCTCCACTTTAACGAAACTCAAACAGCTAATTTTTCGTTTGTTTCTACTGATTGCCTTCCTAATTGTCCATTAGATACAAATGTTTGTACTTCCTTATCCAAACACTTTATTTTGTTGAAGAATTAAGTATCTGGACTGGTTAGATGCTGTTATAACACCTTTTGGTGCTGTTTTTGCTCTTTACCTTTTCTATACCTCATTACTCCGGTTGAAAAAGTTCGACTGCCTATGGTGTACCTTTGATGTATTCAACCTTGTGTTAAGTTACACCAGTTCACTTACCTTTTCTATACTTTTGATGTATTCAACCTTTCTTTCCAAATTATCAAGAATTTTACACCAGTTTAAGTTGCCTCATTACTTATGGTATAAGATATATTTTCAGAGTATTGCGAAAAGTACGCGAAGAGTGAAGATGCTGGGGCTGTACCTGAAGAAAAATCTAGTGATGAAGAGGTAAGTGAAGAAGAATATGCCTCCAGTGATGAGGAAGTTGCTGGCAAAGCAGATCTCTGAGGGATTGAATTATGGACAATATTAAACTCCCCATTATCTGTACATGATATCAAGTTCTCTTAAGATAAACATATCCTTTCCATGATTCACCTTGAAAAATAGTTATGTTGCTTCTATCATTTAATTTGTACTGCTATTGTGATTACATTCATCTGAGCTAAGGGTGTTCATCGGTCGATTTGGTACGGTTTTAAAAGATCTCGGTTTGGTATTTACCTTTTTGAAGGGAAGCCTTGAAACAACGGTTAAGTTGTCTTCGTGCGACCTATAGGTCACGGGTTCGAGCCGTGGAATCAAGCATCAGAGTAGGCTGCCTACATCACACCCCCTTGGGGTGCGTCCCTTCCCTGGACCTGCGTGAATGCGAGATGCTTTGTGCATTGGGTTGCCCTTTTTTTATTTACACTTTTTGGTTTTAAAAATGTCATACTAATACCGTATCGAAATAAATTGGGAGAAATTCAAAAATAGTCAAATTTACAAGTGGTCATTTAAAAATAGCCATTGTTTCAAAAGTAATCGAAATTTAGCCAATTTTCATGTAAAAATAAATCTGAACGATTCAAAATCCGGAAAATACTCCAATATAATATACTAGAGTTCCAGCATAAGTATACTAGAACTCCAACATATTATAATGGAGTTCCAGCATAAGTATACTGGAACTCGAACATAATATACTGGAGTTCCACCGTAATATACCGGTCCAGCATAATATGCTGGAAGTTCATACACAAGTGCTCCAATCTCCAGTATATTATGTTGGAACTTTCCACGTGTTGGAGTTCTAGCATAATATGCTGAAAGTTCATATACATGTGCACCGATTTCCAGTATATTATGCTAGAACTTTCCGTGTTGCAGCAAAATATTGGTTATTTTTCAATGATTTTACAAACGTTGGATATTTTAATGATTAGTCCGAAAACTGGCTAGCCCGTGTTATTTTTACGATTTTTTGTGGTCGGGTTACTTCAGCATTACTCTTTAAAGTTATATTCAATCAACCAAACTTGTAATCGTGATTCATGAAATTAATTTTTCAGACTCAAACAAAAAGAAAAGAACTAAAAGAGATCAAATTAATTCAAAACAAGTACTCGTTATTTGATTGAAAAGAGAAGTATAGAAAAAACATGAGAAAAAAGGCCTAATATATCCCTCTACTTCGGATATTGTTTATATTTAACCTTTTTTATACTATCCAGTCAACTTTACCCCTACCTACTATCCTGCTAAATTTACTCCTACCATCAACAAAATTTAAAAATTACCCTTTGATCTGTTAGTTAAACTAAATCTCTCAATTTCCTTTTATTTAAATCTCTTGTTGTTCTACTTGCTCCACTATTTTCAGAAATTACTATTGATGTGAATGCTAAAGGTACTAGACTATACAAATTATTCATGGATATTTTTAATTACCAATACACCCACTTCTCTTCTTGTGATAATGAGTTTGGAATTAGTTTTAAATTTAATTATTTTTCAACTATATGCACACATAGAATTCAATAGATCTATTTATTACTATGTATTATATTTACTGTCTGGTTAGTATAGAATTCGATCGACTAACTTAAGAGTGCACACTGCGTAGACATTTGATTAAAGCAAAGTGAATTCAACAATATAAAGTCTCCAAGGAACTTCAACTTCTATCACTAATACTAGCAAAGTCTCCATACCTTTGGTGCAACAAATTCATTAAAGTTGGGGTGTTGTAAATACTTTTGAAATTTAGACAAGCTACGTAATTTAGATTCTTCAATTTACTATATTTTGTTTACTAACTATTGTATTATTTTAACATTTCTTTCTCTGTTAATTTTCAATTAAGAAAAGAGGTAAATTGCCAATTATTTCGAAAATAATGGATCAAGAAGAAGAATATATGACTTAATTAAAATAATTTGAAAGATTCTGGGTCACTGACGGACTGAGGGATAATTTTTAAAAGTTTGCTAATTGTAAGGGTAAATTTGGCTCTAGAGTATAACATTAGGGGCCAATTTGGTTGGATAGTATAATAAAAGCTAAATGCGAACAATATCCCAAAATAAAGGGATATATTTGGCCCTTTTCCCAAAAAATATCAAGACGTAATATTATTAGAAGCCAAATGTCATGAACTACCCAATTTAGAAAGGATATGCTTGCAGTCATTGAACAAATTAAATTTAGAATCACCGATTAATTTAAGAATTTTTACCTCCTATAGCAAAAATTAACACCTTATTTATTTTAAATAAATACCATTTTAAAAAATTATATTTTATAGACACCTTTTAATGTTTATAGCAAAATATCTAATTTTGGTTACCTCCTACCCCTAAGCCACTAAAAACGCTATTCAGTTACACTATTTTCTTTCTCTACCTATTTTACTTTGCGGGAATTTGCACAAACAAAAGAGCAGACCGGGTACCCACGAAGAGAAGTCGGGATGGCACCGTTGACCGGCAAAACTGGCAGCAACAATAGAGATGGTTCAACGAAAACGATGGTGGTTGATCAAATCACTCAGTCCGTTCAGTCCACCTCCAATCTCCTCCGTCTCATGCTTCAGTCCTCTTTTGCCCTTGTCCTTTTAGCTATGTTTCTAATTTTATTCCACAAAAGAGTACTCTTCTACAAATAATCGGCACCCTACTATGCAATTGCGCCGATCAGCTTCTGCTACTGATACATCCAATTTTGCTGTGCCTGCTATCTTTGGCATAGGGTCTCCAATGGCTGCATATACATACATGTTGGAAACAGTGAGATTCAGGGTTTTTGCTCGACGGCGGATTCGCCGGAACTTAGGGTTTGTTCTTGAAGAAAGACGACTGAGTTTGGGTTTGAGCAACTTGATTTTTTGTTAATATATTCAATGTATTTTCAATGTATCACGCTGTTTTTTCATGTATTTCATTATATTCATTGTCTTTTTTTTCATTGTAATTCAATGTATCTCGCTGTATTCCATGTATTTTATTGCATTCACTGTCTTTTTTTTTATTTATTGTATTTCAATGTGATGTATTCATGTATTCAGATGTATTGTATAATTTCTCCGAAGATTGCTATGTTTTTGGGGTATTTTTCGGTTGAGAATCTTTTTTTATAACTGGAAATACAAAATTTGTGTGTTGTAATTGAGTTTGTTGAGTTATATTAGGAGTCTATTATGTTAGTTGATTCACTTTCCGTTTAAAAACAATGTAATCTCATGTTTCACGCCGTGAATATAGTCGAATACAATAATCTATCCAGCTGTAATCCCATATTTCACGCCATGAATACAGTCGAATACACTCGAATATAACAACTGATTAGCTGGACTTCCCTGATTCACACCTATTTTTGCTATTGTATTCATGAATACAGTAGCTTAGATACATCAAATACATCTTATAACCACAAAAAAATATCTATAATCCGTAATATAGTAAATAATATCTATAGATGGCTAATTACTACTAAAAAATAATATTTTATGAAAATTTCCCTTTAATCTACAGTGTTTAATACTATAGAAATCACACAATAACTAAAGGGTTAGAGCAAATACTTTGATTAGGACTAAAGATACTCATGAACAAAAAAATCTTGGGTTTAAACTTTTTAGTCACAAGAAATGTGCGTGTATTTGTGTGCATTTACCTGAAGTGGAGCAGTCGATGTTGAAAGTTTTAATCTCCTGAACAAGGTCGGTTAAGAAATAAGGGCACAAAAGAAATTGTATTATAGCTTAAAAATTAAACGCCATAAGGGGAATAAGCTATTTTTCACTTTACAATATATTTGAATTATCCAAATATATGAGATTTTTGACATTCTACATAGGGGTCAAATGTTATGAATTACTAAATTTAAAAGGAATATGTTTGCAGCCATTTGATAAATTAAATTTAGGACAACAAATTTCATTTACTATGTGTAATACTATGAAAATCAAACAATAACTAAATGGACAGAGCAAATTTTTTGACCAGGATTGAAGATACCCGTAAATAAAAAAAGTCTCGTATTTAAGCTTTTTAATCACAGAGAAAAAGAGTGTGTGTTGTGTTTACTTGAGATGGAGCAATTTGTAGTATCCTTCTATTCTTTGGTTTTCTCTGGTTTTCCATAAACAAAGGTTTTGAAGAAAATAATTGCAAACAATTAGCTATAATTGAAGTTTCAAATAGTGTATAGAAAAGTAAAAATCCCAAAATCGAGTGAAATAAGCACTTTTTCTCTTTCGAATACATTTGAATTACCTAAATGTATGAAATTGTAGACATTAGTGGTGAACAATGGGACTATTACATGATAAGGATTTAGAGAAAACATGTACAAAACAATTATTTACTTAAAAATAGATTTGAACTATTCAAAATTTATTAATAAAAATTTAACGTTATACTTGGTGGTAAAAAGTAAAATTACTATGCGATATGAAAATTTTAAAAATTATTATGTTAACTTTGAATATTTCTTAAAATATTATATCAATTTTTGTAAATGGTAGAGATGTGCACAAGGTGGCTCGAATATTATCGTCATAAACAAGTTCAAAACTTTTTCCTTAAGTCTCTAAATACCCTTCTTTTCCAGACTGCTATAGATTTTTTTTTTTTTGACGAAAATCTAAATCTATAGATGGAGACCCTTTTCCTATGTAGATCCAAGAAAACTTCTGCTCTGCCTTATACATATTGTGGATGGTTTTCACCGTGCAAAACAATGGATAACTTGTCGGCTTCCAATACTATACCTTGATGAATGTTAATGCACGTTGAGGAACTCTCCAGATTCTGTACCTCGGATTGCTCAAATAGTTGAGATGCAACTGACTTTCACCTGCTCTTTTTCTTATTATTTTCATTAAGCGAGAGAGGAAGCTCAAACCAGCCTATTTGTCGCTGATAGAAGAGCCTTGGAGGTATTGCAAAATTAGCAGCCTCTTTGAAAGATTAAATGTGAGTGTTTTCTCAGGTGGTGAAGCAAATTTGATTGTGTCCTTGAGTGTTTTATCTCGGTCTTCAGCCAAGTCATATGATTCTTGTCGAGCATTGCAACTTTGTAGCACCCATTGACATGTTTTAGTTTGGGAAATTACGGCGAAACAAATCCTAGAAAAGTGTTGGAAACAACAAAGGAGAAAAACACGACCAATGTTCATTATTCTTTAAGAAACAGAAAATTACCCTGCTGGTGGTGGCGCTCTGGTTACCGAAATTGGCTCTGGTTCTGGATTCGGCGGTCTCTCACGTGTAGGTGGTCTTAATTCCCCTCCTTCGATCCATGTATCTCTAATTTGCTTTTGTATTCGATTGCAAAGAGATTATAATTGTGCCATCGTCTGCACGCAAAAAATGAAATTACTAGTAATTCTTAAGCCATTTTTATACTTTGAAGATTCGTAAAAAACAATTGATCCACTTTGTCACGACCCAATTTAGGATCATGACCGGCGCATAGGAGCAAGTGCCCCCAAGTAAGCCTCATCGGTATTTTACAAAAAATCAGACAGAATTTTTCCTATTTTAGGACTATCCAAAAGTTTACCCTGTCTCAAAATCAGCAACAAAACCAACCTATATCAACCAAATATCTCATAATCTTCATCAACTAATCAAACAGTTATTCACCACTGTTAATTAATCACTTGCAACATGGTAATCTTAACTTCATCTCTAAAATCTAATACTAGTCATGGGTCTAATAATGAACGAATACTCATGACACTAATAAAATGAATATGGAGCGACTCTAAGAGTTCAAAAGGAGAGAACATAATAAATAAATAAATAAACTCTTCGCTCACGCGAACAAATGCGGGGCTCACCAGGAACAATCAACTCGTATACTCTAATTAACAAAATCCTTGCTCGCGTCAACTGTTGTCTCTATAAAAAAATTAGCGGGGAGTGAGTCGCTAGCTCAGTGAGTAATAATACTTAACCACAAACGTTTCTAATGGGGACAAGTCAGAAAACATGTCTATATAATAATAATCAGAAGTTATCATAAAAATAAATTACCTTCTCAAAACGGTAAATATAATCAGTCTATTCATGTGCTTCTTGTAACAGAAATCAATTTAACAAATCGGTAATAAACTCGGTAAACACTGTCTCATTGCAAATCTTTATGTTTGGGAGGTTTCCAAGAAAGGATCATGTAATATGTATCACTGTGTGGACCCCTTCGTAAAAGGAGTCAAATATAATTGTAGGTCCCTACTCGAGGGAAAATTGTAACTGTATGCTAGTTCTACCTTCCCACTAGAGAGGGCTATAACTGTAATATGTAATCTATATGTACAAGGTGCACCAGGTCTAACGAACCTGCCGTTAGCTACGGGATCCTTCAAAGTCTCCTCCCATCTATACTTGTCTTTGTAATCAGTAAATACTCGTAGGAAAGCATTTTCAAAATAGTACAGGGCATTTCAATTCTTATCAAATCATGTAATCCCATTTCAGTAATAGTAATCATATCTCAAATAATAGTAAAAACATGTCTAGTAACAGTGAGAATATTTTAAATAACTATAGATATCTCAAGTAAATTATTCGGTACCATATCAAGTAAAGGACTTGTCTCACATGTAAATTTCAAATATTCGGTAACACCTTTTATTTTCAAAATAATGTATAAACCATGCAGGTTATGAAAACACAAATTACGGTAAGATTACTACTCACAGTACTCGTATTGAAATACCAAGCGTGTCACCTCGAGCAGTCCATAAGACTCATTCAACTACCTATATTATCACAAAATCGGTCTATATATCAGCTTCGTGAACAATTAACATAACTGGTCTTATCATGACATTCCCTTTTTTTTTCCTCGAAAATATAGCTATTGATTCTTTGTTAATCAATTTAGTAGTACCTAAATCAATAAGAACTACAATTTTCTACTTATTCTTATTTATTTTGGATTGATACCATGATACTTCTATATACAGAGACAAGGTAAAAGGAACTGATTTAAAAGGATTGTATTCATGTTCTTACGTAGTGCTTTACAAGCACTAGTGGTTCTTCATTACGCTAGATTATTTGTTATGAAATTAATAAAATACTTATTCATCTAATTCAAAATTCATATTTGTGCTAAATCAAAAATAACTTATCTTTTCTTGTTTCTAATTAACGAAACAACCGTTAAATAGGCTAGGTTGAGTAAATTTTTACTTACTTTGTTCTTCCCCACTTTATAAATTCCTTCAACTAGAATAGATAGAACCTTCCTTTCTTTTTCCTTCTGCTGTGGTGAATAGCTTCTGTCGAAGCTTGATATGCTTCAATACCTAACCCTTTCTTTTGTTTATCTTGATGCCGTGAGTTTTCCCTTCCCTTAATCCCTTTTAATTTGATTAAGATTTCACCCAAATCTCCTTTCTCTATTTGTCTGTTGCGTACCCTTTCCCTTAGCCCTTTTCTTCTTTTTTCGTTTTTTGCCAGATTAAAATCTGGTGGGCTTCGACCCTTTTTGTGCATTTCACTATTTTTTTTGGTTAGTTTGCTAAATGACTACTATATCCTTGTTTAAAATTATGGGATATTACATTCTCCCCACCTTATAAAATTCGGTCCCCGAATTTAACTCAAGTACACACCTGTAAACTGAAATAAATGAGAATATTTGACGCGCGTAGCATCTTCTACTTCCTAAGTAGTTTCTTCAATGGTATGATTTCTCCATAAGACTTTAACGACACAATTTCTTTTGATCGTAATTTTCTTTTTTTGTCTGTCAGCAGTAGCGATTGACTCTTCGTCATAAGTTAACTTCTCATCATATAGTGTAATTGGTGCTTCACGTACATGGGAGGAGTCCAATATACTTTTTTAATACAGGATAAAGACATGAAATACTAGATAATAAAAACAATTACTCAGAACTAAACGGTAAGCGACGACTCCCATCACTTCAAGTATCTCTTATAATCTTATGAACCTTGGATTCATCTTTTTTCTTTTTCCAAATTGCACCACGCTTTTTATAAGAGAGACTCGTATGATCACTCGATCACTAACTGTAAATTCTAAGTCTAATTTTCTCGTCTGTACAAGAGTTTTGTCTGCTTTGTGATGTAAGTAATACCTGTCTGATTGACTGGACCTTATCAAAAGTTTCTTATACTACTAAATTTGAACCTAAACTTTAGCTTCATTTGTTTTTAATCATCTAATAAGGGAGCGACATCGTCATAGAGTTTCATACAATGTCATCTTAATACTCTAACTGAAGCTATCATTGTAGGTAAATTTAGCTTAACGTTGGGAATCATCTCAACTACCTCCAAGAGAAAATATTCAAGCTCTCAACATGTCTTCCTAGATTTGTATAGTAATTTCAGACTATATATTTGTCTGTGGATGAAATGCATTACAAGGATCTACTCGTGTACTCAATAATTCTTGAAAAGATTTTCAAAAGCGCGAAGTAAATTGTGATCCTCTTTCAGAAATAATGCACAATAAAATCCTAGAAAGTCGGACAATTTTCCAATTTATGTATATCTGTGCATATATCACTTTACTATAAAAGTATTGATAAATAAGAAGTATGCTTACTATGAAAGCCTATTTAAAATTTCCAACATATAACTTCTTATTGTTTAAAGTAGTTATGTCATAGAATTCACTATAATTATTTTTTATTTCCACTATGAAATCTCGAGTCGTTGTAGTGGTCTTTCAAGTTGCAAATGCTTGCCTTGACATGCCAACAAGTCAAATAATTAGAAACAAATTAAGAAAATTAAATAATTTGTTCTATCTTTTCTCACAAATAGAATTTTCTTCTAGTCATGGTACATCTTATTGAAACCCGAATGTATAGTGTATCAAGAGTTGCGAGCTCATTACGAATAACTCGTCTTAACCCATCTACGTTTGGTACACGTGACCAGATGCCTAGTCAAAGAACACCGTCACTATCAATAATCATATCCTTGCTTTAACTACCCAGGACCTCATCACGTACATAGTCTCTCATCTTTATATTGAGTGGCCTTTATATACTCTACTAGTGAATACCTGGCTTTAACACAAGCCATCAATGTCTTTGAATTCCCCATAATAAATTTGATATTGGTATGCTCTAGTTTATGCATATCTATAGCCAAAAATCTCCAGCTATATGTCCAAACTATCTATAGATTTTCTGCTCAATGCATCAGCCACAACATTCGCTTTCCCAGGATGATATAAAATAGAATAATCTTAGTCCTTGAGAGGTTCAATCCATCAACACTATTTAAGATTCAAATCTCTCTGCTAAAATTTTCGTTAAGCATTTACGGTCAGTATAAATCTCGCAAGTTTTATCGTATGAGTAGTGTCTCTAAATCTTTAGAGCAAATACCATTGCGGCCATCTCCAAATCATAAATAAAATAGTTCTGTCGTGTTTTATTTATTTATTTATTTATATAGTTGTGTTAAAGCACAAGCTATCCCAATCATTCTACATGATAACACATCCCAATTTGACTTTTGAAGCATTACATAATATCGTGAATGCACTAGAACTTGATGGTAAAGCTAATACCGATAGTGGTCAAACATGTCTTGTGCTTCCAAAAGCTCTACTCACATTTCTTCATCCACTGAAACTTTGAATTATCTTTTTTTTTCTATGTTAACTTGGTAAATGGCGCCATTACTATGGAGAAATTCTACAAAAAATAGCTTGTAGTACCCTCCTTAGCCTAAAAAGTTATGAATCTCCATAGAAGTAGTTGATCTTTGCCACTTCTGAACTACTTCTATCCTATTAGAATCTTCCATAATACCATCCTTAGTTACAATATGCTCGAGGAATTGATGTAGCATCCAATTCCATTTATATGCTATATCTATTTGTTTTGATCATTCTGAATGCCACGAAGACTAGCCAAAATTCATGCTTAATGAGGGGTATGAAAGGAAAATAAATAAGGCTCAGAAGGGGTAAGGAAGGATCAAGTGTTTAGGTAGCAGAACAAAATGCCTTCGTCATTCCAGTCTTCAAAACATGCCAAGTGCAAACAACACAATTTAAATTCGTAGTCTCTTCTGATGGTGCTGGACTTGACAATTATATTCAACATCTGTTTGTTCAATTGTCACTTCTAAAGCACCGTTGGGCGACACTCTCGTTCTCATTATTATGAACGACCCTCATGTCAATTTGGCGAATCTTTGCTTTTTCAACGGTTTTCTTTGTGTTTAACTTGCCCCAGTTCCATATGACTCGGGCTCTAAATAATCCCAAACCGTTCTTATTTCCTTTGAATGCTTTGATCACCTTCCGAGGGTTTTATGATTAACTTTTAAGATTAGGCCCAAACTGGGTGTGCATGTCATGTCCCTAGAATCTGCATTGAACGAAATGATAAAAGGACTAAACAAAAAGACGACTGGAAATAACAAAAGACCGGCTTTGTATTAGACTACCGGCAAAATGGTATGAATAACAAAATAAAACAAACCAGAACAAAATCCTAAACAACCCTGACAAAACTTAAACAGACCGCTATGACAAAACAGAAAGATAAGCGGCAAGATATTAAAACAATCCGAATTACAATCCTAATGATCCGAACAACAGAAATGACAACAAAATAGGCCACCACAAGCTTCTCTCTTGTTAACCAAGGAACAGAGCGTCCTTCCACTTTATCAAGACTGGCATCTTAGCCACTGAGCTTTGCATCGATACTGCCAAGACCATTACCAGCTTCAATATCATCAACATCGGTCAACAAGTTCTCAAGAGGATTCGCGTGCTCCCTGTCACTGTCATCGATCACAATTGCCCCTTCCTGAATCATTCTTTCTATTTCCTTTTTCAAAGAACGACAGTCTTCAATGCTATGTCCTTGGACATTAGAGTGATACATGCATCGTACAGCAGGATCGAATCCTTTTGCATATGGGTCTGGAGTATAGCCAAGGAGCGGCTCAATCAGTCCTGAAAGCTTTAGCTTTTCAAACAAACTTGCGTAGGACTCCCCAATTGGCGTGAAATTGTTTCCTTGCCTTTGTTTTCCCCCATGCCCCTGTTTTCTAGGGTCGTTGGGTGCTTGAAAACGTTGTGAAGGCAAGAATGCATTACGTGGTGCTGGCTCTCGCCAGCGTAGGGGTGGGCATCGGTCGGTTCGGTTCGGTTTTCAATATTATCGGTTTTGCCTATCGGTTATCGGTTTACAAATATCATAACCCGATAACGAAACCGATAAGATATTGGTTATCGGTTATCGGTTAATCGGTTATTGATCATTATCGGTTCGGTTATCGGTTTACCCGATAAGGTAAAACTAAAACTAAGATTGCTGATTGCTGAAACGCTAATAATTATACAAAGTAAATTTTGTACAAAGTTTACTGGAAGTGGAAGCTGCTATATATGACACTTCAAGATAAACTACAGCTGAGTAACAAGAATCAAACTACAGCTGCTATATTGAACACTAATAACGACACATAAAAAAAATATGATAACAGAAAACTGCACACAAAGCTGCACATAAAACTAACATTTCTCACAATAATTTCAGTTTAAAGTTAAACTTCTCACTGAATAATTTCAGCACACAAAGCTGTACATTTTTTGCCTCAAACTAAACATACCCAGTACGGCAGTACCTCAATTGCCTGTGCATACAAAATGCAAACAGCTCAAATTCCAATCTAACAAAAATAGGAGATAAAAAGATCCCAACTTTCACAACCCAAAAACAGATGTATACACAGTAATGTCCAAACTCCAAAGTAATAGTTCAAACACATTAATAACAATGCAAAGTAGTATCAACCTTAGGATTAACAAGTCCAATTGTCCAAAGTCCAAACATAATACATAAAACAAGATGACAATAACTACATCTTACTTTCCACCATCCATCATCACCTTCTTCAATCCTTTCATAGTCACTCCAAACATGTGAGATAGCTTTGAGACCACAAAGTCGAGGCATGGACTCTTAGTCTTCTGAAATAGCAAATGGAAACAAGTCTGAAGCAACTATGTTTCTACTCAAACATATGTAAAATTTCTTAAGTTGCAGCTTAAAAAAAAGGGCACCAATAAGCTAGTTAACTCATAATATCTTTTACTCATACATCCAAGAGTGAAGGCTGCTCTGCCACTGCGCGACACCTTCAGGAAACCAAAGAGCAATTTCCTTCTTAGCGCTCTCAACAGAATTGTGGCTATCAACGAAGCCATAAAAGAAAAGGTGAACTTGGCACAAATGCCATTTTCTGTTGCAATGCTCAATTGTTCAGCACTATGACTTTTGGATAAAAATCATTAACAGAGAAGTTGTCAACTAAATTACATAACATCATTCAGCAGAGAAGTTGTCAACTGAGTTTTAACATGGTGTTAGGAGACAAATGTACGTTATAGCAAACACTAAACTGGGAAATTAGATGTTTTACCTCCCAATGTCAATAGCATAATCATCACGAATGGTGCCAGCAGCAGACTCCAACGGGTTTGTTGCTCCAATTATCTTCCTACCGGTTGTAACTACACTCTTACCTGCCCACACCATAACAAGAAAATATATTAAGCAAGTAATATTTGTAATCATACTATGTATAACATATACGTTGAATAATTAACTTACCAAAGTTTTAACTTACAACTATCTAAGATTCTACATATCATCATCGCACGGTTCATTTCCAAGATTGGCAAAATCTATGACAATATATATTAACAAGTCAAACAACAAAAATATTAAATAAACTATTTATAAAAATAATATACAATCAAACAAATTAAAATATTGCTACCTTGTTCTAGTTGCTCGAGAACATCTAAATCTTCCTCAACACTTACAGGTAATGGCTCACTTCGAAGCCAATCTTGAAGGCACAAGAGAACTTCCACCAATTTAGGAGTCAATGAACTCCTAAATGAATCAAGAATACGCCCTCCAGTGCTAAATGCACATTCAGATGCAACACTTGAAATAGGAATAGATAATACATCCCGAGCCATCTCAGCAAGAATGGGGAATCTAGGTGAGTTTACTTTCCACCAAAGCAATATATTACCGTCTGCTATTTCATTTTCAACTTCTTCTGTTAGATATTTTTCCAATTCTGATTTAGAATCTGAACCTCCAATCCCAGCTTTATGTCTTTTTAATTCTTCAAAGAAAGAACCAAAAGATCCTTTTGTAGTTTCCATTGTGTCCAATGAAGAGTTAGATAAACATGAAGAGGGACGACAAACTTTATCTTTTGAATAAGACTTTACATACTCATCAAACAATGAAGTCATGTATGTATGTACTCCCTTCGCGATAATTGGCCCTTTCTCTTCGAAAGTGCAAAACTAACAGAATCAAACTTGTACCGAGGATCCAAAACACATGAAATGAAAATCATTTTGTTCATTTTTTCTGGATCACCCCAATACTTATCAAATTTCTCCTTCATCTTCTTTGCCATTAAACCCAACAAAACATCTTCATTTAATATCAATTGTTTCAAGTAAACAACAACTTCACAAATTTCAAGAAAATGATGATTTGATGTAACATAAAGTGAGCCAGATACCTTTACAGTAAGCTTATAAAAGATTTCAAGAAATTTTGTCAATTTCTTTACATCCTCCCAAATCACTACTCAAAAGTGTACCTGCAGGACTTCCATTTACAATATCAACAAACTCAAGATGATGTGACAAGCCAATATCATGATCAACATATTCTAAAATTGCACTCTCATATTCAATAGCCCTGTTCAACATTAAGTATGTAGAATTCCACCTTGTAGGAACATCCAAACATAAAGATTTCCTAACTAGATTTCCTTCATCACAACATTCCTGAAACTTTTTCCACCTAGCAGGAGACTGCCTGATATATCTCACTGCTTGCCTAATACGTTCAATAGACACAATTGATTCTTTTATACCATCCTGAACAACAAGATTCATAATATGAGCCATACACCTCACGTGAAGGTGCTTACCATTCATAGAATTGGTCCCCCATTTAGTTAACTTCTTAGAAAGCTCCTTCACCGTCACATCATTTGAACTAGCATTATCAACTGTGACAGTGAAAATCTTTTGTAACCCCCACTCTTTCAAACAATTAACAATACTATTTGCCATATCTTCCCCCCTATGACTAGAAATTGGACAAAAGTTGACAATTCTTTTATGCATTTTCCATTCACTATCAATCCAATGAACAGTAATACACATATAATTTATTCGTTGTAAGGAAGTCCAAGTATCAGTGGTAAGGCAAACTCTCTGATCTTTAAAAAGCTTTACCAACTTACATTTTTCATCATTAAAAAGATCAAAACAGTCCCGAGTCACAGTTCTACGTGAAGGAATTCGAAAAAAAGGTTGTGCAACTTTCATAAAATTCATAAAACCTTCCTTTTCAACAAAGCTGAAAGGAAGTTCATCAACGATCACCATACGACACAAAGCCTTCCTACATTGTTCTTGATCAATTTCCAAGGAACAACGGCTACATCACCCTTATTATCCCCCGGAATAGGGTTAAAGCCTAGTTTTGATTGACTTTTTGCAACATCTAAAGGCATTTTTAAACACTTGGCCATATGTGTAAGGAGTGATTTCGTACCATTATCTTTTGAATCGGCAAAATATTCTCTTTTGCAATGTTTACAAACACCCTTTTGATTTCCTTCCGGATCAATAATTTGGTCGAAATATTCCCATGCAACAGACCTCTTTTTTCTTTGTTTTTTTGCTTTCGATTGAACTGATTGAGATTGTGATGTGGCATTTGAATTAGAAGCTCCACTTTCACCAATCACCTTATCAATCATGATATTTTCAGCCATGTTTTTGTGTCACTGTGAATTTGATTTAAAAGAAATCAAGCAGCGATACAACATTTTAGGAAGAAATCAAGCAGTGTAGTATAAATCAGTATTCAATAGAAATCAAGCAGTGATACACTGTGAATTTATACAATATTTTAAAAGAAATCAAGCAGCGATACAACATTTTAGGAAGAAATCAAGCAATGTAGTATCAAGCAGTATAGTATAAATCAGTATTCAATAATCAATAGAAATCAAGTAGCGATACACTGTGAATTTATACAACATTTTAAAAGAAATCAAGCAGCGATACAACATTTTAGGAAGAAATCAAGCAATGTAGTATCAAGCAGTGTAGTATAAATCAGTATTCAATAATCAATAGAAATCAAGCAGTGATACACTGTGAATTTATACAACATTTTAAAAGAAATCAAGCAGCGATACAACATTTTAGGAAGAAATCAAGCAGTGTAGTATAAATCAGTATTCAATAGAAATCAAGCAGCGATACACTGTGAATTTATACAACATTTTAAAAGAAATCAAGCAGCGATACAACATTTTTAGGAAGAAATCAAGCAGTGTAGTATAAATTCAAGAAACCAAACATTTTAGGGGAACCATTTTTCGAGCTTCATAAAAAAGGAAAATATGCAAAATTTGATTTCTAAGATACCAAACTAAGACGAATTCAGAAATGGGATATGAAACACTAACCTTAGTGCAACGCTCTGCCGGAAAAAGATATACAAAACTGAGTTTTGACGGGCTCAGTCGTGTGTCAGTGACTGCGTGAGTCATGAGGCAGAGAACTGGTGAGGGCTTTACTGCTTCAGCCGTGTGGCCGGTGGCGGACTGGCAGAGAACTGGTAAGCTTGACTGAGGGGCGAGCCGGCGAGGGCTTCAAGCACAGGTCACTTGACCAGTTGACCGAGTGAGTGAGGAATGACAACGGCGGAGAAAGCAAAGCTGAAACTGAAAGGCGAAAGCACTATATGATAATGAAATAATCAATAATGAAACCCTAGTATTAGTGTATTACAGTTACTAGACTAAAGGGTAGACTAGTAAATTAGTAAACCCTTATTGGGTTATCGGTTTACCCAATAACAGAATTGATAAACCGAGCCCGAACCGATAACCTAATAAGAATTTTTTTTTTACCCGTTACCGAACCATTAGCCCAATAACCCAATACCGATAACCCAATAAGTAATTAACGGTTCGGGTTATCGGTTTTACCCGATTTATGCCCACCCCTACGCCAGCGGGGGTGACCTAATGGTTGACCCTGCGACCGGACCTTGTTCGGAGGATAATACTGAGGCGAATTATATGGAGCTCGGGGGCAGGCTTGGGCATGATGGGCTGAAAAGAGTGGATTTGATGGTGGGTAGTAGGGTTGTGGAAGGTTGTATGGAGTGTGTAGATAATTTGGATGACTGGGCCTGGGCTGGTAGTAAGGGGAAGGACCTCTGAATTTGGACCCAGTACCTGCTTCGACTGATGCGACCTCGAGCGCACCTCCCGCGCCGCTCTGAATAGCCTGGGTCGTTGCCTTGAGCGCTAAGTAATTTAGGATTTTGTCAGACCTTAGACCCTCCTCTATCATGACCCCTATCTTTACCACTTCATTGAAGGATTTCCCAACCGTTGTCACCAAGTGACCAAAGTAAGTTGGATCCAGTGTTTGCAAGAAGTAGTCCACCATTTCTCCCTCTTTCATGGGAGGATCAACTCTGGCCGCTTGTTCTCTCCAGCGGAAACCAAACTCACGAAAACTTTCCCCAGGCTTCTTTCCAGTCCTCAGCAATGTGAGACGGTCAGGGACTATCTCGAGATTGTATTGAAAATGACCTGCGAAAGCCTGCGCCAGATCATCCCAAGTGTACCATCTGCTGGAATCCTGCCTGGTATACCATTCTAGTGCCGATCCACTCAGACTTTGGCCGAAATAAGCTATCAGCAGCTCATCTTTGCCACCTGCCCCTCTCATTTTGCTACAGAATCCCCGCAAATGCGCCATGGGATCACCGTGCCCTTCATATAAATCAAACTTAGGCATCTTGAACCCAGCCGGGAGTTGGACGTCCGGGAAAGGGCATAGATCCTTGTAGGCCACGCTGACCTGGTTGCCCAATCCGTGCAGGTTCCTGAAGGACTGCTCCAGGCTCTTGAATTTCCTCGTCACCTCATCTTGTTCGGGGATTTTAACCGGCTTTTCAATCTCTGCCGGTACCTCTAAGTGCGGGTTGTAGGTATGGGGTTCTGGTGCATGAAATGTGGGCTCAGGGGGATAGTATTGCGTATCAGGAGACTGAAACAATGGCTCGCTGGTCGTTCTGTGCAAGGGGGCTGATGTGGGTCCCACAAAAGTGGGAATATCGGGTGTGGGGAGAGGTTGATGGGGTGGTGGAGCCTGGGAATCATGAGGGCTTCTTTCTTGATGGTAACGGGGATTTGGGAGGCTTGTTGAAGGGCCGGAGTGAGGGTATTCCGGCATGTGCCCCAATGGCTCAGGGCTCTTTTGTGCTTTGGCTAGAGCTAGCTGCATTGCATTCATCTCTAGTCCCATCCTTTCTATCTTTTCCATCGCTTCCTTTAACAACTGGCTCATCGGCCTTTCTTCCTCGGTACTATTCTCTGAAGTAGTCATGCTTGTTGTTATCGGTCCTTTGGATCTAGTTTGGTAAGGGTGTGTTGCCAGAATTCTTTAACAACTAACTGTTTGAGATTCGGAAAACAACAAACTTGTTAGCGTTTAGAGTTTAACAGATTTGATAACAACACATTGAGGATGCAATGCCCCTAGGCAGTTAACCGTTTCTAACATGCCTTGCTTCAAACAACATGCGTCATCCCTGCTTCAAACAACATGCGTCATCCCGGCTTGCTTATTTGCCCCTTTGAAGTACTTTTTCTTTATTAATGGCGGTCGAATCTTATGGAGATTGCCTACGTATCATGACCCCGCATGAATCAGACCTTGCGTAGTTCGGACAAATAAACGATAAATAATAATAAAACATTTTTTTTTGAATTTTCAATTTCATAATAAAACAAACTTGATTACAAAAGTTTAAAAACTAACAATACTAACAGATTTTGACAAAAGACAACAAACGGTCTCGAAAATCAAATAACCCGCATACTCTAAAAATATTACAAGCTCAAAACAAAAGGCCAGCTCCCTTTCTCCGTTTGACAAATGCAACCAAACGGTTATTTTTGCAAATGTGGCCCTTGTCAAACTTCACATGAATTTTGAGGCCGGGGAGGATTATTTTGACACTTTACAAACTTGTCCATTCTTTTACGAAAATACCCTTTCGACAACTGAAAGATACTCTAAGGCTATTTCGGCAAGAACGGTTTAAGACGTGGCCGAAGCTGGCTCGACTTATTATGACAAAATTCAAACGGTATTCACCTGACCGCTTACTCTTTGTTTTTTTTTTCTTTTCAAAATTACAAAAAAAAACTGGTGTTGCAAACACGGCCCTTCAGCGCCTCGGGGACGAAGATTTTTAAGACTGTGTGGGTCAACTGGACAAAAATCCTAAACATGACCCAAAAGGTGGTTGTTTATAAGTTGGACATCACCCGACTTATTTATGACAAAATTAAAATTTTGACATGTTTCTTTTTTTGTTTTTTTTTATTATTTGTTTTTGGTTTTTTAGCAAAAGGGGGATTGGACCCGATGAGGGTTGCCTACGTATCTCACATCCGGTGAGAATCAAACCCGCGTAGTTAGGGCAAATAAACTATTTTTGAGAAGACCCTTTTCCATTTTCTATTCTCTTTTTTTTTTTTACAACAAACAAACAAACTATTATTTTTCATTCATAACAAACTAACAAAAAACATAAAACATTCCTTTTTTTTTCAAAATTTTGGCAGAGTTTCAGCACTACTTGGACATTGATTTTTTTTCTAAAAATAAGTAGTTATATCTCTACACTGTTATTTTCTCCTCTTTTTCACTATTTTTTTTAATCTGTGGAAAATGATGAAAACATACAAAATCTTTTGAATTTTCATGCTTTTTTTTATATGTATTTATTTTTTATATTTATTATTATTTTCAAAAATGTGGCATGGGAAACATAAGGATTTCCAAGACATCTTGGATTTCGCAAATGTTCCCCATGCGCTTTTCCCAACATGTGAAGCATGGGGGACATAGGGAATTCCAAGACTTCTTGGATTCCACAAATGTTCCCCATGTGCTTTTTCCCAAAATGAAGCGTGGGGGACATAGGGAATTCCAAGACTTCTTGGATTCCACAAATGTTCCCCATGTGCTTTTCCCAAAAATGAAGCATGGGGGACATATGAAATACCAAGGCTTCTTGAATTCCACAATGTTCCTCATGTGCTTAATTAACATAATAGCATGCTTATCTAGAAAATCGTGCAACTTTCTTATTTAACGTGATCAGCATGATAAGGAATGTCATTTGTCCGCAAATATAATTGGTCCGCCAAATGACCCATTCACCCTTGAATAAATACAACATGTAGCACATAGGATGCCCAAAAGATGGTATATTATTTTCAGGTTGCTTGTCCTAGACGGACCCAACCCCTGTGTTGAGTCCCCTAAGTCAAATGCACATGATGCAAATAAACGTTCCTACTAGGAATCCGGCATGAAGCTGAGTTATTCTAGGTTTAAAACCTGGGTCTTTGTTCTAGACAGTGTACCCGAGCGGACAACTCGAGCTGAGGAAAGAGCTCCTTTTCGGGAACCAAAAGGCCAGCCGGCTTAGAAACTTTCCGAGCCTCTTTTAATTTAAGGTATGACACTAACAGAATAGGGAGTCTCAACCAGTAAGCACATCACCGGAGGTAAGAAGAGAAAGGTTTCGGCACAGTTTATATACAGTTCAAATAATATCAAAGCAGTAAAAGCATCATTTAGCACATTGAGCCCAAACAAATAATAAAATCAGATAATAAATAAAGCCAAATAATAACAATTATTCTAAGCTCGAATTCTTAACCCTGAACCAGTGGTTCTGGGTGCTAATCCCCAGCAGAGTCGCCAGAGCTGTCACACCTCCTTTTTCCGCACCCGCAGGGTGCCAGGGAGTTTTTTTCCAATTAAAGGACAATCGAAAGAGGATTTATTTATTAATTTCAGAGTCGCCACTTGGAATATTTAGGGTGTCCCAAGTCACCAATTTTAATCCCGAATCGAGGAAAAGAATGACTCCGTATTACAGTCTGCGCACCAGAAATCCGGATAAGGAATTCTGTTAACCCGGGAGAAGGTGTTAGGCATTCCCGAGTTCCGTGGTTCTAGCACGGTCGCTCAACTGTCATATTTGGCTTGATTATCTGATTTAATACATGTTGAACCTATGTGCAAAATTTAACTTTTAACCGCTTTTATCATTTACTGTTATTTTTATCAAGAATTGCAACGTTGTGAAAATGTATCTCGAACCGCATTACAATCAATGTACCCGTGGTCGTTGACACACTTTGACTCCGTTGAGATTTGAATTTGGGTCACATCAATGTGCACCCGAGTTTAAGGAAATTAAATTATTAAAGGCGCCCAAAGCAACTAACATATTGTTATTTTGGAGAAGGCCGTAAAATTCGCTAAACGGTCTGTCCCGAATTCTAAGTATTTTAATATATACATTTAGAGGGCCCCGCAGCTTATGCATTTTTGTTTGTCGAGGCTCGTCTCATTCATTATTATTTTTTTTAAAAGGAATTTGCAACGTCATGGAAATGCATGTCAAACCACGCCACAATCAATGTACCCGTGATTAGAGACACATTTCGATTCCATTGAGATTTGAATTTGGGTCACATAAATGTGCACCCGAGTTTAAGAAAGTAATTTAATTAAATCGTGTCTAAAGAGACTATCGTGTTATTATTTTTGGGAAGGCCGTGAAATTCGCTAAACGGCCCTCCTGACTTCTAAGTAATATTAATACATATATTTTTGTGAGGGCTCCGCAATCTGTACATTTTTTATTTTGGCGAAGCTCGTCTCATTTTTTATTATTTAAGGGCAAACTTAAAACAACTATGATTTTCTACTAGTGAAGCCGTCCGAGATTAAACAAAAACAACCATTCTAATAGGTAATAATATCCATGGTAAAAATGGTAATAATATCCATGGTGAAAATGAAGAGCAATTCAACAAAGCCCATACACAAACAATGCATAGGAAATCCATATCATTTTTCCATTCCATTTAAACAAATATCACAAGTTTGGAAATGCGTATGCACCTGTTTGAAGCAAGAACAACAACCAACTGGACCGACAACTGTCGGAAACCTCTCCAACGACGGAACCTCGATGTCAAGCTCAACGATATCAGACCGGAAGCCACGAGCACAACCCAACGACGACCTCGGACGGACTGCGCGACGACAACGAAGAAACAGCGGTCACTGGGCACGCGAATAATGACTGGATAATCGCCTGGTCGCGATGGATATTGGAGGAGAAGGGGTGGTTGTTCGGTGGTGAAGAACGTGAGGCAGTAGGGGCTCGTAGGGTTTTGGTGGTTTGTTGACGGTGGTGATGGAGTTCAGTGGGAAGGTGGTGGCTGTGAGACGGAGAAGGAGCTGGGGAAGCTGGACGGGATAGCAGCAGCAGTTTCTGCTTGATAGGGGCTGGACACAGTGGAGGAAACTGGTAGCGGCAGCAATGGTGGGTTTCATGGAGGAAGAAGGCGATGAGGAAGGTGACGGACTGGTTGCGATGGAGTTTGGATGGGTTGTTTGGGCAGTGACGGTGAGAAGGAGCTGGACGAGATGGGACGATGAGGGGGTGGGAGCTGGTTGCGATGGTTTTGGTTACGACGGGGGAGGAGAAGTGGTCGTGGGGCTGGTTGGTTCGGCAGGTGGTCGACGAAGGGAGCTGGTGGTTATGGTCACCGGTGGTTCAGACGTTGGGAGGTTGCGGACGGTTTGGGTGAGGGTTTTGCTAGTTTTTTTTTTTGTTTTCAGTAGAGTTTTTCTTCTTCTTATCTTGAGGAAGAAGATGAACCAACAATGTTTTTCCCCCAGTGCCCCTTCCTGTGTTTTTGCCCGTATATTTGATACCCCATGCCAAGAAAAATGAGCCCCACGCGTGGTGGGGTTCAAGGTTTGTGTCTCCCACGCGTGGTGGGGTTCCCCGTGTACGGTGTTCCGTCCGTGTTCCCCACGCGTGGTGGACTCGGATTTTTATGGGCTAGGTCCGAAAATTAGGCCTAAAAGCGGGTAAGTTAAAACCCAAATATTATTCTTTTGCCCGGACCCGAGAATAAGAACACGACGTTGCTCAACTGATTATGTAAGCAAAATATCTACCAAAATAAGACTAATATTTTAAAACGAAACTATATCTTTTTTTAATATTTTTCAAGATTAAAATAGCTACAAAATATTAATAAACCTATTTTTTGTAATTTTCGTTTTTTTATATAAAGATATAATATAAAGTAATATTTTCAAAATTATAATGACTACAAAACATTAATAGAATTATATATATATTTTTTGTAATTTTCGAATTTATATAAAGTACCAAAATAAAGTACAATTTTTGTATTTTTTCAAGTTTATGAGAAATACATAAACTAAAATTTATATATATATTTTTGTAATTTTTCTTTTTGCAACGAAATAAAGTAAAATAGTCAAAATAGCTATATTAGACCTAAATTCACATATTCACGCTAAAAATGTGAAAATTCTCGGGGAGGGTCAAAAATCACGTGTCTACAGTTCATATTATCAGAATAAAGTAATTCAAAATCACATTCAACTTGAGTTGGATTATGTATTAGATATTGACCACAAGATATAATAATTTGCAAATTAGCACTCACTGTTTAGTTTACATAAATCAAAATAAGTCACTAGATATTGAACCAACTTGGACTACACTTAGGACTATCTTAGGCAGTTTTGAACAGTTTTCCTCATACCTGTAGCCATTTGAATTGGTAAATAGTTAATATTGAGAATCGTTTCGATTTAGTTGATTGGTAAAGTATAACTTTGAACTCACGAAAATGGGAATAGAAATAAATTGAAGTTTGTGATTTTGAGTCCTGTTAGTAACAAAGATCCGTAAGTATTAGGCAAACATAATTAGCCAGTAATTTCGTAGAGTCAGTATGTCTGCCATATTTGAGGTTTGATTCGATGTAGTAAAGCTAAGGTCATTAATTCAATAGGCATGAGTTGAGTTCGAACAAGGCGTGTTAGAGTTCCTTTAAATGTAATAGATTTCTCCAAGTGTCGATCAAGTTTTAACAAACTTTCGCAAGCATTAGTAATTAAAGTTGGTTTTAATTTCAAATAGTTGTAAACAATTAATTCTGGCGGTTCAATTCATCTAGTAAGGTGGGTCTAAATTGGTAGAGAGTAATTAGTTTCGTTTTGATATTATTGTTTGTCAATTCTGTATTCTATTTATAATTTCAATTTTTTGTAATATTCACTTATAGAATAAGATACGAAACAATCTCCCTTTGTACAAGCTCGATTGCAATTTTCCATTTGCATTTGTCTTAAACTAATAACTAATAAGTTACGTCCTTTTTTTAAGCATGTAATTAATTTGGAGATTTTCTTTTATTTTAGAGACGAACTTAATAGAAAAATGTAGTCACTTTAGGGTTGTCCTTTTAAAATAAATGAGATGAGCCTCGCCAAATAAAACGCACAAACGGGCCCCTCAATATATGGCTATCTTAAATGTTTAGATTTCGAGATAGGTTGTATAGCGAATTTCACGGCCTTTTCTCAAAAATAATAACGCGTTTGCATCTTTAGGCGTGTATTTAATAATGTTATCTCCCTAAACTCGGGTACACATTTATGTGACCCAAATCCAAATCTCAACGAATTCGAAATGTGTCAATAACCACGGGTGCATTGATGTGACGTGGTTCAAGACCCGTTTTCACGACGTTGCAAGTCTTTTTAAAAAAAATAATAATAAAAGCGGCTAAAAGTTAAAATTTGCACATAAGTTCATAATTGTATAAAATCAGATAATTAAGCCAGATATGACAGTTGAGGGAACGTGCCAGAACCACGGAACTCAGGAATGCCTAACACCTTCTCCCGGGTTAACAGAATTCCTTATCCGGATTTCTGGTTCGCGGACTGTAATACAGAGTCAATCTTTTCCTCGATTCAGGATTCAACCGATGACTTGGGACATCATAAATCTCCCAAGTGGCGACTCTGAATTAAATAATAAATCCCGTTTCGATTGTCCTTTAATTGGAAAAACTCCCTCTGCGCCCTTTACGGGGGCGCAGGTAAAAAGGAGGTGTGACAGCTACTGACACCTTTCTTTTATAGTGTAATCAGCTGGTAAACACACTCATTTGGTGAAGCATTTTCTCATGGTGGCTGGAGCACTAAGGCTTTTAATTAATGGAGGAAGCACTCATGGTGGCTCGAGCACTAAGGCTTTTAATTAATGGAGGAAGCACTCAACATGGTGGAATAAGCACTTGCTCGTTAATATTCACGGATTGGAAAACACCCGTTACAAATACGGATAATATTACGTTAATATTCACTATTAACAAATAACTTTGGTCCAAAAAATTAATCAATCAATCAATCATTTGACCAAATCCAAATCCTAAGCCGAAGCCGAAGCCGAGTCGAGCCGAGCGAGCAACCACGGCGGTGCGAGCCTTGCCTTCTTCCTAACTCTTTAAGAGCTACATGAAGTGCATTTGGAAACTTAAAATTTTACTCAAATTTTTTATTTCCCTCCATTTCTCATTCACCCTCTTTGTAATACCTTTTCATATTATAAAGAAACTCAACAATCCCCCACATGAATGGGGAATGACTATATCACGGAAGTATGCATGATAAACTTATGTGATTTGCAAGTAAGGATTAATTGCATTTGGATAAGTAGGTTTCCCTTTGAACTTTCCGTAGTGAACTTATGTCGGATATACTCAGTCAATCGGTAGATTTGATATATTTGAACCGTAGAACTTTAGTGTATACCTAGACAACCATAAGTCACACAATCAGCCCTTAACCGTCTTTGATTCTCATTGTTGTGTTCGTTTCAGCCATGAACACCATTCATAAGTGTGTAGAGAATTGGCCTTGCAGAATTATCCTTGAAGTGGATAACACTTCACACTTACATAGGTGATTCCTAAACGTGTTATCTTGTAGATACACTATTTGATATATCCCGTATCAAATTTAGAAATCATTAAAAAGCCTTAATGCTTTATCCTTGGTACTGAACATTGTCTCATCACGAGAATGGACCAAGATTTTTGTTGACAATGTTGAACCTTCATTAATGACTTTATTTGATCTCCTTAAACCTAGATCTTGGAACATATTGGTGCCAACGGTTTGGGCCAAAATGGAATGTCTTCCAAGAAATTTTGGAGCCATTCAGCTTCTTCACTGGCTTTATCTAAGGCTATGAACTCAGCCTCCATTGTAGAGCGGGCAATACATGTTTGTTTGGACGACTTCCAAGATACCGCTCCTCCACCAATAGTGAATTTATATCCACTCGTGGACTTAGAATCAACTGAATCGGTGATCCAATTTGCATCACAGTATCCCTCAATCACTGCAGGGAATTTACTGTAGTGCAAATCAAAGTTCTGGGTATGTTCTAAATATCCCAAAACTCATTTCATTGCCATCCAATGAGATTGGCCTGGATTGCTCGTATATCGGCTCAGCTTACTTATAGCACAAGCTATATCTGGTCGTGTACAATTCATGATATACATTAAGTATCTCAACACACGAGCATAATCCAATTGTGATATGCTTTGGCCTTTATTCTTTGCTAGTGCAAGATTCACGTCAATTGGAGTCTTTGCAACTTTAAGCCCAAGTGCTTGAATTTTTCAAGTACTGTCTTAATATAATGAGATTGTGACAATGCTAGACCTTGAGGAATCTTATGGATCTTAATTTCCAGAATTAAATCAGCAACTCCCAAGTTTTTCATATCAAACTTGCTAGTGAGCATACACTTAGTAGCATTTATGTTGGCAATGTCATTACTCATTATCAACATATCATCCACATATAGGCAAATAATGACTATGTGATTTGGAACATTTTTAATGTACACACATTTATCACATTCATTTATCTTAAAACCATTTGACAACATTGTTTGGTCAAATTTCGCATGCCATTGTTTGGGTGCTTGTTTTAGTCCGTAAAGGGACTTAACAAGTCTACATACCTTATTTTCTTTACCTGGAACCACAAACCCTTCAGGTTGTTCCATGTAAATTTCTTCCTCCAACTCTCCATTTAAGAAGGCCGTTTTAACATCCATTTGATGAATTTCAAGACCATACACTGCAGCTAATGCTACTAACATCCGTATGGACGTAATCCTTGTAACTGGGGAGTATGTATCAAAGTAGTCAAGACCTTCTCGTTGTCTATACCCTTTGACAACAAGTCTTGCCTTGAATTTATCAATAGTGCCATCATCTTTCATTTTTCTCTTAAAAATCCATTTAGAACCCAAAGGTTTATTTCCAGGAGGAAGATCAACCAATTCTCATGTATGGTTGTTCAATATGGATTCTATTTCACTATTGACTGCCTCTTTCCAGAACAATGATTCCGAAGAAGACATAGCTTCTTTAAATGTTCGAGGCTCATTTTCCAATAAGAAAGTCACAAAATCTGATCCAAATGAAGTAGACGTTCTTTGACAATTACTACGTCTTAGATCCTCCTGATTAAATGTACTTTCTTTTGTTTCTTCCCGAGGTCGTTTAGATCCTTCACCAAACAACTCATATTCCTTTTTATACGGATATATATTTTTAAAGAACTCAGCATTATCTGATTCTATAACCATATTATTATGAATGTCAGGATTTTCTGATTTATGAACCAGAAATCGATATGCTTTACTATTGGTCGCATATACTATGAAAACACAATCAACTGTTTTCGGTCCTATTTTTACCCTTTTGGGTTTAGGAACTTGCACTTTTGCCAAACACCTCCACACTTTAAAATAATTCAAGTTGGGCTTCCTTCCTTTTCATTTTTTATATGGAATGGATTGTGTTTTGCTATGGGGTACTCGATTTAGTATTCGGGTAGCCGTAAGAACGACTTCCCCCCACACGTTCTGTGGCAAACCAGAACTTATCAACAATGCGTTCATCATCTCCTTTAATGAACGATTCTTTCTTTCCGCAATCCCATTGGATTGGGGCGTGTAAGGGGCTGTTGTTTGATGAATAATTCCATATTCTAAACATATTTGTTCAAAAGGAGATTCATATTCACCACCCCTATCACTTCTTATCATTTTGATTTTCTTGTTAAGTTGCGTTTCAACTTCATTTTTGTATTGCTTGAATGCGTCTATTGCTTCATCTTTACTATTAAGTAAGTAAACATAGCAATATCGAGTACTATCGTCAATAAAAGTTATGAAATACTTCTTTCCACCGCGAGATGGTATTGACTTCATGTCACAAATATCTGTGTGAATTAAGTCTAAAGGATTTGAATTCCTTTCAACCGACTTATAAGGATGTTTAACATACTTAGATTCCACACATATTTGACATTTTGATTTTTCGCATTCAAACTTAGGCAATACTTCCAAGTTAATCATTTTTCGCAAGGTTTTATAATTGACATGACCCAAATGTACATGCCATAAATCATTTGATTCAAGTAAGTAAGAAGAAGATGAAGTCTTATTATTATTGTCAACAACTATTACATTGAGATTGAAAAGGCCCTCGGTGAGGTAACCTTTTCCTACAAATATTTCATTCTTACTTATTACAACCTTGTCGGATACAAAAACGCACTTGAAACTGTGCTTTACAAGAAGTCCAGTAGATACTAAATTCTTCCTAATTTCGGGAACATGAAGGACGTTGTTCAAAGTCATGACCTTGCCAGAAGTCATCTTGAGAAATATCTTCTCATATCCTTCAATTTTTGCTATAGCAACATTTCCCATAGAAAGCATCTCTTCGGGTCCAACAGAAGCATAGGTAGAAAATGCTTCCCTCACAGCACAAACATGGCGAGTGGCTCAAGAATCAATCCACCACTCCTTAGGATTTCCTACCAGGTTGCATTCAGAAAGCATGGCACACAAGTCATCAACATCATCATGCTTTTCTACCATGTTTGCTTGACCCCTTTTCTTGTCTTTCTTTCGAGCACGACACTCCGTAGATTTGTGTCCGGTTTTTCCACAGTTGTAGCAGTTTCCACTGAACTGCTTCTTGCTTGGGTTGTATTTCAGACCAGAAGCCTTCTTTCTCTTTTTGTTATCTTCAACAATATTTGCTCCCATTATTGTTGAAGTTCCACGACCTCTCTTTTCAGCAGCTTTATTGTCCTCTTCGATTCTCAATCGAACAATGAGATCTTTAAGGGACATCTCCTTTTGTTTGTGTTTCAAATAATTTTTGAAGTCCTTTCACAATGGAGGCAACTTCTCAATTATTGGTGCTACTTGGAATGCTTCATTGATGACAAGACCTTCAATGAAAATTCAGTTAGTAAAATTACTAAAATTTTTACTTTCAACATCAGTATTCTTTTGAAATATACCTTCAGCAAGTAGATCATGAATAATTACTTGCAATTCCTGGACTTGGGTAATAACAGACTTGCTATCTACCATTTTATAGTTCAAAAATTTTGCAGCGACAAATTTCTTCATCCCGACATCTTCAGTTTTGTATTTCTTTTCAAGTGCATTCCACAATTCTTTTGATGTCTCCACGCCACTGTATACATTATACATATTATCATCCAGTCCGCTAAGAATATAATTCTTGCACAAAAGATCAGAATGCTTCCACGCCTCAATCACGAGAAAGCTTTCATTCTCTGGAGTTTCATCTGGCAGATCAGGAACATCTTCCTTGATGAACTTCTGTAGACATAACGTAGTCAAGTAGAAAAACATCTTCTGCTGCCAGTGCTTGAAATCAATCCCAGAAATTTTTTCGGGTTTCTCTGCCGGTGCCAACGCAGGTGTTCGGCTTGTTGATGCGTTGGCTGTCATCATCGGAACAACTCGGTTTCCGTTGTCATTTTCCATTTCTGTAAAAGAATGACACAAATAAACGTTTAAACTTGGAGAAAAAAATCACGTAGATTTTAATTTCCAACAAACCGCCACGAAGGCTTTACTCTCCAAACGGGAGTACCCAAAACCACAAAGGTTTTAGTTTCCAGAATAATAAGAATAATACAAATACAAAAATTAAAATTGTTAAATTCCTTAAGCTTGTTAATAATATAAGCTTGTTAATATTTATTTGACCTGTATTTGTAAATAATGATTCTGGAGAAAAGAACGTTAGCCTATAAACGTAAATATAAATGAAACAGTAATTAATTCGAGCTCACTGAATTCACAGTGTTTCCTTAAGGAATTTAATCCCCTCCTAGTACCCAAGGTTATGGATTATTTCCTCCCAGGATAGAACGAATTATACACTGGTGTAGCGGTACTTTAAACCCCAGTGTTTCAGCGAACACAAAGTTCGGAAGCAAATCACACTTACGGTTGCTTTGTTTGTAGTTTAAAGCAATGCACAAGAAAGGAGGAAAACTCAAAAGTCGAATGGAAATTCTTAGAGGAAGGAATGCAATTTATAGCCAATGTTGAGCGATAACAGAAGAGGAAATCAGATTGCTTGTTGCTTTCTGTTTTTTGTCCGTTTTTTCTGTTTTTCAACAAGCTGCTGACACCTTTCTTTTATAGTGTAATCAGCTGGTAAACACACTCATTTGGTGAAGCATTTTCTCATGGTGGCTGGAGCACTAAGGCTTTTAATTAATGGAGGAAGCACTCATGGTGGCTGGAGCACTAAGGCTTTTAATTAATGGAGGAAGCATTCAACATGGTGGAATGAACACTTGCTCATTAATATTCACGGATTCGAAAACATCTGTTTCAAACACGGATAATATTACGTTAATATTCACTATTAACAAATAAATTTGGTCCAAAAAATTAATCAATCAATCAATCATTTGACCAAATCCAAATCCTAAGCCGAAGCCGAGCCGAGCCGAGCGAGCGACGATGGCGGCGCGAGGCTTGCCTTCCTCCTAACTCTTTAAGAGCTACATGAAGTGCATTTGAAAACTTAAAATTTTACTCAAAATTTTTATTTCCCTCCATTTCTCATCCACCCTCTTTTTAATACCTTTCCATATTAAAAAGAAACTCTAACAACATAGACGTGGACGAAGATGAAGAAGTTGCTGGCTTTTCATTTTAAGATTGTACATGGTGTCTTTTGAGAAACACTTCCCTGTATAGGACTGATCAAAGTGCTAAACCCAAAATTGAGGGACACAAAATCGAATTCACTTCCTGTAAATGTGACTTTGCCAGTGGTTGCATTTGATATTATCATTAAATAGTTTAAGAGTTAGGTTTATCTGGATTTGTGGGTTTGCTGACGGAAAATCCTTGCTTGGTAATGATTCTCAACTGAGTTACCTTTCTATTCTTAACAATTTGCTAGTGTTCTTTATTTGGTTCATATTAGCATTATCAGAAATAGTAAAAGTATATTCCCCTAAATGTTTCTTCGTTTTACTTGTAAATGAAGGTAGAGAAAATGCAGAAGAAACCTGACGTGAATGAGATTATCTTTTATTTGCTCAACTTTGGGTGTTTTACTAGGAAATGAGGTAATTTGAGTCAACCATGCAGTCATGCTTGAGGGTCAGACGATAATATTTTTGTTGTCGTAAAAAAGTCTCAGATGTCTCATATTCTCATTATTTGTTTTTCAACGAGTAGAGTCCGTTTGGACATACAATTTTTTTTTATTTTTTTTTTGATTTTCGCAATCAGTATTAGGACATAAAATTTTCAATCTTCACTTGAAGATATCATCTCAAAACACACCTCAATTTTCAAATACCATTTTCATTCAAAATTTCTTTTCACTTTTTTTTAGTTTTAAATTTTACGATTCTTATGTCCAAACGCCCACTTAATCCTCTTAAAGCTATTATTGAAGATTATAAATATTTTCCGAAAGTCAATAAATCAAATTTTATATTATGGGGAGGCAAACAAATATGTAGACCTCTAGCAAATGAAAATTGGAGACATGAATATTTGTTAGTATGAAAAAATGCGATCAAGGAAATAAAGTTTTCCTTCTGACAGATTCAATCATTCAAGCAATATAGCTTATGAAAAATTTAAGGGATATTATCATTTTTAGCCCTTGCCAGAAACTATTTACATTTGGTAGACGGAAAAATGTATAAAATTTGTATAATTTTTGTATATAATATACAGAATATATACTATAAAATATATAAATTTTATATATTTTTTGGCTATTATTTTTACAGCGGCTATACAGTGTCATTTTCCCAAAATTTTAATATATTTCTATTTTGTAATTTGCAATGTACCAAAGAAAAAAAGGCATACCGGAGACGAGATATTCCAAATAAGACATAATATTGTCTACGTCTTTAATTTCTTCGTCTGTATCCTCATAATCAAAAGTATCTTCTTTAGGTTTTGAGGGTTTAGGTGTAATTTTTTAATAGGTTTTGAGGGTTTAGTTGTAATCTTCTTTATCCTCATATTTTTTTAATCAAAAGTATCTTCAATAAATTTTTCACAATAAAAGAAGTAATTGTGAAAAATTATATGTAGTACCAACACTCTATTTCTATTAACGTTGTATTCACAATTGTGTTTATCGAGTGTTTAACAAAAACAACATTAATTCAAGTTCTCAATAAAACGATTATGAAACGATTATGTGCAGTAATTCAAGTTCTCAACACTCGATTCATATATGAAACGATTATGTGCAGTATAAATATTTATGTTTTTGTTTCTACATATTAGTAATGCAATAATACTAAATATTGGATAATATAATAAAGAAAAATACAGAACCAAAAAGTTATTTGATGACTATACAAGTTTTTTAATTTAATAGAGATTTTATTCGTTAAAATTCAAACAATATTACTGAGAACATTAGAATAAACTTTAAAATAATTATTTTTTTCAAGAGTAGTAAAATATATATCTTCTATTATATTACAAAAAAATTTAGTAGACAATAATATTAAACAAGTAATGCTAATATAATAAAGAAAAATACATTAAAAAAAGTTATTCGATGACTATATATGTCCTTTAATTTAATAGAGATTTTATTTATTAAAATTCAGATAATGTTATTGGCAACAGAATAAAATTTAAGATTAAAAAAAATACTTCATTTATATTACAAAAAGAAAGCGAACGTACAAAAATATTTAACAAAGTAATATGCTAATAAAAATTTCTGTTAACGATGTAAAAATACTAAGCATTGGATAATAGAATAAAGAAAAATATAGAACAAACAAAATATTTAATGACAATATAAGTTCCTTTAATTTTAATAGAGATTTAATTATTGGGTATATGATAAATAGGATGACAATTAAAATTTAATAAAGCAATACCATCTAATATGTTAATTTAATTGACCACGTTCCAGTAAATATATAAGTATTCCATCGGAGAAACCAGAATAGACTATTTTACCAATTTTCCTCAAAACCGCCCTTTCAACGGACGGACTGTATCAAGCAAAGAGAAAACAGAAGCTCTCAAGAGCTCATATTTTCGGATTCGATAAGCAGATTAAACCCTCTAGCAAAATGGGTCACGGACATGGTATTTTTGCATTCAAAGATTTTAACTCTTTTACATCATTAACGAAAAAAAAAATCCCCAAAAATTAGTAAAATTTTTTGGAAAACAATTTGATGAAATTATGTATATTATTGAATGAATTCAGGTGATAAAGGTCGACCCAGCAAAAAGATCAAGTTTTCTTCTAAGGTTCTTCAGTTTCCCAGCAAGTTTCATGTCTTATTTGCTGTTTTATTAAGTAAAAATAAAGTTTGTATTTTTATTACTATTTTTTTTTATATTTTTGTGATGATGAAGGAGGATTATCGGTCTTCAGCTGCCGATGATGATCAGTACTACCCAGAAGAAGGCGATGATGATTTTCAAGATGGTATTACTCTACCTTTATTAATAGAGGCGGATCCACTAGAACTATATATGTGTAAAGAACATATAAAGAATTATTTAAAAAATATGAGTTTGTGTTCTATGCACTTATGGTGCAAAAATTGTTTACTTAATGAGATCACTTATTAGGTAATTACATATAAATCTCATATAAATCTCTTGTAAAGTAGTAGTTGGTAATCTGATAGAAATTGTTGGTATTACGCTTTAAATTCACTAATAGTGTAAAAAATCATTACACTGTCGGTGTTTATAACTTAAATCCAATAGTTTTATGTATGTTTTAAGAGCTGCACCCATTGCCTTTTAAATGCTGAAGGTGCTTTTGCCATGCTTTATAGTGTTACACTTGGTGATGCTTTGATAGGATAAATTTGTTTCATGTTTCAACTCAATTGATGTGGAAGTTTTGAATGACTTTTATATTTAGGCGAGAGGGAAGGGAAGAAGATGGATTTCACTAAACTGGAACTCAAACCCGATCATGCCAATCGCCCATTGTGGGCTTGTGCTGATGGAAGAATTTTCCTTGAAACCTTCTCTCCGTTATATAAACAAGCCTATGATTTTCTCATTGCCATTGCTGAGCCTGTTTGCAGGTACCTTTTGTGTGGTCGATGATATACATTCTACATTTTTGTTTGTTTGTGGATGTTTGGAGAGGATTAACGGAATTGCTTTTATTTTTGTAGGCCGGAGTCGATGCATGAGTACAACTTGACGCCTCACTCGTTGTATGCAGCTGTGTCAGTTGGTCTTGAGACAGAAACTATAATAGCTGTTTTGAACAAATTGTCAAAAACCAAGCTTCCCAAGGAGATGATTGATTTTGTTCATGCTTCTACTGCTAATTATGGGAAAGTGAAGCTCGTACTTAAGAAGAATCGGTATTTTGTAGAATCTCCATTTCCAGAGGCAAGATAATTAGCTAAAGTAACAATGATTTTATTTGAGATATCTTCTTGAACTTTAAGGTTCACTGTGGATTGCTAATAATTAATTGATTCATTTGATGTGATTATTTCTAGGTGTTGAAAAGATTGCTCAGCGATGAAGCCATTGCAAAAGCTAGAATTTCGTCTGAGGTCTGTGTTCATGTTATTGAGTTGCTAGTTTTGTTGTCTGTAATGGTTATCAAACCCAGTAACTTCATTTTGATGCTTTGTTTTCTGTTACAAGTAGATACTACCAAGAGAAATTAATCTTTTTTGGTTATCTCTGAAATAGGGGATGCATGGAAGGGATGGGTTTACTGTAAGCAAATCCGTGAATGAAATCGAAGGTAGACATGATGAGTTGATAAATGAAGCAGATTTGGCAGCTGCAGCTGAAGAAAAAGAAACTCACGCATTTGAAATAGACCCTGCTCAGGTAATAATTAATGCTTTGTGGCAAGATGGTCTCGTTTTACACTCTTTTGGCAGAGGTTGGGGTTTGTGGTGTCGGATGCTGCATTGAAATAAGTTGCAGCATTTATGAAATAAATAACCACTGATTACTAATTCACATCAGGTCTCCAAATTCACTTGGTCTTTGAATTCATTACGTCTCCAGATTTCTTATGGCATTTAAATTTCCTATACCAAATAAACCTATCCAGATGTAAGCACCGCTGTTGTTTCACCTATTAAGGATGATTATTCGCTTGTCTCGTTTTTGCTGTACCCTTTACTTAGTATGTGGCTGTCTAATTTTGGAGCTATGATTTGTAATGTAGTACAACGTGTGGGGATTTATATACTGTTAGATATGAGCTGAGTCCACACCAGTTCTTATACTGTTAGATATTGATTCTCTAGCAATATGAATTAGTGGTGGTTTGACTAGGCAATTGGTTAAAGTAAATCTAGGACCAAACTCTAATGCAACAGTTCATTTCACTATTTATTAGTAACAGTTACTTGAAGACCTCATAATAGAGATATGTGGCATATGCCTTAACTGTGCTCATTTTTGCATTGTGTTTTCCACTTAGACATTTGTGTTTAAGTATCATCCAAGTATCTACTTAGGGAGCTACAATTGCCCAATGGATTTGTTGTATCTCGTTGTGTGGAGACTTATCTTCCTGGTGAAAGGAACATCTTTGTTCGTGAATACACTTCGACTTTACTTAGAAATTGACTGTTTACCTATTTGTATACGGACAGGTTGAAAATGTGAAGCAGCGGTGTCTGCCAAATGCTTTGAATTATCCCATGATGGAGGAGTATGACTTCAGGAATGATACAGTGAGTTGCTTCTCCCTTTTTTGGGCATCTGTGCGGAGCAGTGGATAGTGAGTAATTTATCCGAGGGAGAATCGTTCCTACTGTAAAAATAGGAATCACACCCCCTTAGTTGACTAATCAGTAGTTTTGGCTGAAGGAACCATTTTGTTTTGGTATACGTGTAACAACATTAGATCACATTGTGCTATTTTTACCACCTTTAAACATTTATAGGAGTACTAATAAGCCTAGAAGAATAAGAAAGCAGTAATTAAAATATCAACAGAAACTTCTGTTTTCCAACTAGTCAAGGACTTGCATTGATGGAAGGATCATGGTTGATAAAAAGTACTTGGTATTTTGGCTAAAATTGATCCTGGTGGGTGGGGCCCTCTAGAGGGATTCCACCCTCAGCATTCAATATGTGTATACTGTCGACATGGTCTGTTTGACACAATTTATAAGATGCTTTCTGTTTGGGCCCATTCCAAATTGTTTGACACGATTCTAGTTTTATTTTTTTCGAAAATAGTCTCTCTACCTTCACAAGGTAGGTAGGGGTAAGGACTGCGTATATACTAGCCTCCCCAGACCCCACTTGTGGGAATACACTGGGTATGTTGTTGTTGATGATGATTCTAGTTTTATTCAACTTTCAAGAATTTAAATTCACAGGTGAAATGAATAAGTTGCTTGAGGGTAGTAACTAAAATGGTGTGTGACTAGTATTTTCTCCATGTGATTAGAGAGCCATTTTCGTGATCCATATAGGCCAATCAAACATTTGGTCGAGTATGAGAAGATTGAGTAAAAAATTATCTTGCATCAACATTTTGGTGTTTGAGGGTGTGATTTATTGGTTCCACCAATGGCTAAGTAATTCTGCTTAATACCTACCTAACACTGCAGGTCAATCCTGATCTTGACATGGAGTTGAAGCCTCAAGCGCAGCCACGGCCTTATCAAGAGAAGAGTCTTAGTAAGATGTTTGGAAATGGTAAGGATGTAGAAACCAAATTTTACCAAGCAAAGGACTTATTTTTTACACGTGGTGCTTCCTTCTTGTTTTGTTCTCTATTTGAACGTCGGCTGTCATAGTCAGTGAATTTTTTTGATAAGAATGTCATAGTCAATGGATTTTGTTTTGCTAAAACTTTTTATGTGCTCTTCTGTTCCCTTATTTTTCTTAGTATTAACTTAGTGTAGTGATTATGCTTGAAAAATATCCGGATCAGGATAAATTGAAGCAATGGAGTACTGGTCAAATCAAGATAGAAATATTTAAGATTTGAGAGGCCTTGAATCCTTGAGGGTTTATTTTAATTGTTTCTTGCTGGTCAAATTGGTTATTGCATAAAACAATAAAAGGGGTGCAAAGTTTATTTTGTTCACTTCACTGACGCAAGGAAGTTTCAGCGAAAGGGTTGCTCCAACCTCAAGAAGAAAGCAGTTTGATGTGAGAAGTGACTCTTCATTAAAACAATTGGTTTGGCATTTTGGATGAATTCTTGTTTCAATTTGATTCCTTGACCAATATCCTAATGTGGAGTTAAATGTTTCCTAAAACTCCAGCCAGCCACCATTTTGAGCTATAGGTCTGTCCCGGAATCCTATAGAAAGGTATAAAGATGTGAGAAAGCTGCATCCCTGTGCTTGCAAAGATGGTATCTGGTTTCGTTCGAGTGTGTGCATTGTTATAAAAGAGAGAATTAAGGTGTCATTTTCATTTATTTAGCCTACTACAGCTAGTTTTACAGTAGAACTTCATTTAACAAAAAGTTACAAACAGAAGGGAAGACATTGTGTAGATATTCTTAGCATAGGGTCCATTGCCCTTGTCGCTTTCTTGCTATTTTTGTTTGGCATGTGTTTCTCGAAGGGGGGATGGCTGGGTAGCAAGTGGTAATGAAAGTTGGACATCTTTCTTGATATTGATTTTTCCAATGGAACCATATCTAAATTTCTTTGATGAGAGGGATTTTAAGATGTTCATAATTTTTGGGTGTTCCAAGAGTTACATGTAATCCAACTGCCTCATTGGTTAAATTTATGTTAAATGCTTCAGGAAGAGCAAGATCTGGTATTATTGTGCTACCTTGTGGTGCTGGAAAGTCTTTAGTAGGTGTCTCTGCAGCAAGCAGAATAAAAAAGAGCTGCCTTTGTTTAGCAACAAATGCTGTGTCTGTGGATCAATGGGCTTTCCAGTTTAAGTTGTGGTCTACTATCCGAGAAGAGCATATATGTCGTTTCACTTCTGACAGCAAAGAAAGATTCCGTGGAAATGCTGGTGTAGTGGTGACAACATATAACATGGTTGCTTTTGGTGGCAAGCGTTCTGAAGAATCTGAGAAGATCATTGAAGAAATAAGAAATAGAGAGTGGGGTTTGCTCCTCATGGACGAGGTAAAATGCTTTGTCTTGCAATGTTTCAAGTTTTGCCATTCAAATATGCATCTAATATATGAGTGTTGCTTTACGCACATATGGAAGCAAATTAAGCATGTTGCAAACGATGGACAGAGGTGTAAAAAATTTAGTGCCTTGCGTATGTCTTTTGAGGTCGATGTAAAACAATCATTTATTTTGAAAGCTATCCTTATTATCATATCTGTCTGTGTCGTGGTTTATGGAAAAACATATACTGTGTGGGGGGTGGGGGTGGGGGGTGGGGTGGTATATTCACAGAAGTGATTAGCAATTTAGTATTTGTTGGGTTAGTTTCCCATTTCCGTGTCACTCTTGTACTCAGTTCTTACCTATAAGTTATGGACAATATCGTCTCACTATTTTCTTTTATTTGGAACTAAATAGTAATTGCTGATATGTCAACACTGTTTTATTCTAATGTGATATATCTGCATTTATTTGAATGTTCCAGATATATATTCTCACTCTCTGTTATATTTGAATGTTCATGCTATGGGTCAGTACTAGTATCTTGTGGGAAATGCATGTCACAAAATTGTTTAACAAATTTCCCTTTAACTGTGGATAGATATTAAAGGTAAATTTGAATTTATAATTGCATAAATATAGGTGTTTGATTCTTTGTTTTCTTTCGGAAACAGCCTCTCTACTCCTTCGGGGTAGGGGTAGGGTCTGCGTACACACTACCCTCCCTAGACCCCACTAGTGAGATTTTACTGGGTGGTGGTTGTTGTTGTTGTTGTTGTTGTTGATTCTTGGTATTAATGTAGGTGCATGTGGTTCCTGCACATATGTTTCGAAAGGTCATTAGTATCACGAAATCACACTGCAAACTTGGGCTTACAGGTACGTTTTTCAAAAAGAGAGTTCTTGCAAATTGCAATGATAACTTTCTTTGGTATCTCACAAACTCTAATGAACTTATTGGCTTACTTAACAGCTACGCTTGTCAGAGAAGACGAGAGAATTACAGATTTGAACTTTCTTATTGGTCCAAAGTTGTATGAAGCAAATTGGTTGGATTTAGTGAAAGGAGGATTTATTGCAAATGTGCAATGTGCTGAGGTGTGGTGTCCAATGACTAAGGAGTTCTTTGCTGAATATCTGAAAAAAGAAAATTCAAAGAAGCGGCAAGTATGTTTTTGTTGAAACTGTTCCATGCTTAATGCTTAGAAATCAATGTTTGATGACTTTACATATGGCTCTTATTTTATTTATATTCATTCATCTCATTGACGAGCACAGTTTGGACCTTAGAACATAGTAGATTTTGGCATTTGTTCGTGTGACAGGTCTGTTGAAATGGATATCAACTGGTGGGACAGTGTAATGAGAGATCTTACAGCTGAGAAAACATCATAATTTCACTATTTATGTGATTGTGAAAATCTGTGAAGTATGACGAATTAGTCCTGACAGAATGACATTGTTCTGTCTAAAATTCTGTGAATAAAAACGATGAAATGACCTTGACTGGCAGGAGCCTAAAAGATGAATGAGCACCAAAATTTTCTTCTTGTTCTATCCTCTCCTGACTTCTTGTATTGCCCATATTGTTAAAACCCAAATTTGGCGGTTTCTATTTCTGTTTTTCCTAGTTAGGTGAATTATATGAGAGATTTCGGTGTTGTACTCCAAAGAGACAAGTCTCCTGAGTTACATTAGAGATTGAATGGCTGCTCTGTAGGGACAAGTTTCAGAAGTAATAGATTCGAACCAGGTAACTGCTGTAATTACTCACCAGCATTTTTTCCCATTTGGTAAAGCCCACCCTCAAAACCCCCTGCTCAGGAGGCAACTATGGTCCTTTTCCAGTTTGCTCTTGTGATGACTTGAACTACCAACGTCTTGATTTGAAATCCGAGTGTAATGGGACTTGCAATTTCCAGCTACTAATATGTTCCATACATGGATATTGTGATATGATGGTTTTATCATTCATAATTTCTCTTTTGTAAAATCATGTTTGTCTGACTTCTGTAAGACAATTTTTCAGTAATATTCTTGAGTTCACCCCATGGTTTTATCATTCATAATTTCTCTTTTGTAAAATCATGTTTGTTTGACTTCTGTAAGACACTTTTTCAGTAATATTCTTGAGTTCACCCCCCTTCCTTTTGGCATATTGTTACTATTCTTTCTTTAACACTTATAACCATGTGATGTTCCAGGCACTTTATGTGATGAACCCAAACAAGTTCAGGGCTTGCGAGTTTCTTATCCGTTTTCATGAGCAGCAGCGTGGGGACAAGATAATTGTATTTGCGGACAATCTTTTTGCACTTACAGAGTATGCGATGAAGCTTCGCAAACCTATGATTTATGGTGCTACCAGGTTTACACAAGATGTCATATCAAAGATTTATTGTTTCACTATTTTAGATGCCTTTTTGTTGTTTCGTCATTTAAGATGTCTTAATGGGCAATTTATCTTGTTATGCAGCCATGTTGAAAGAACAAAAATTCTTGAGGCATTTAAAACAAGCAAGGAAGTTAACACCGTATTCCTATCCAAGGTATTGTATTCAAGCAGATTTTTATATCACCAGTTGTGCCAGTGTCAAAATTATTTGTGACTACTTGATTTGATGATAATGGCTTGATTATGGACTTGGGACCAAATATTGCTTGCAATCGTTCTTACACATGCATGTGTGCGTGCGTGTGCATATATATGTTATATGCATATCTGTGTTTATCCTTCAAGATCTGTAGACGTTTGCATCTTTACTTGTGCAGAACCATGAATCTCAAATTTGTAATGCCATATTTCAGTTGCATTTTGCTTGTTTTCAGTTAAAAACATAGTCTCTTGCGACCTATTCATAAGTGTTATATTCGAAGTTATTCTTAACCTTCTAACAAAAAATGTTACATTCCAAGTTCTTCTTTTGCGAATATGATGTGATTTCTGCTTTTATTTACAGGTCGGTGATAACTCCATTGATATTCCTGAGGCGAATGTTATAATTCAAATTTCGTCACATGCTGGTTCAAGACGACAAGAAGCTCAACGTCTAGGGCGTATTCTCAGGGCCAAGGTTTGTCTGTTTTCTCGTTCCGAATTGCCTCTTTTGATTCTTATTTCAAATACTAAAAGTATGATATCTGATAAAATCTCTCTAGTGAGTCATGCTCCAGGTATCCTTTGTACAAATAACAAGGTTATCATCGCGTTCCCTATGTATTTGACCAAAAGATGGTAGTCGTCTTCATGTTTTTTTCAGGAATTTTCGTAAGCAATGTCGACATTAAAGAAGTGAACAATTAAAAAAATACAGTAACGACATCATATTATTTATTATCACCTTACTTTTTACGAGGGGGGCCCTTCTGCCTTCGCGACTGATGTTTCCAATCAACCAGTCTTTAATTCATTGTTGGGTTGACAGGGGCGCCATCAAGATAGGGTGGCAGGAGGTAAAGAGGAGTATAATGCGTTCTTTTACTCCCTTGTGTCAACAGATACCCAGGTGCAGAATCCTTTCCTGTTTGCTAGTTTCTGTTGATGTATGATATCTTCTTATACTCTATTTGGTAATGACAATTTTTGTAGTATGACCTTATTAGCAATGTTCAAATGCAGGAAATGTACTACTCAACCAAAAGGCAGCAATTCTTGATTGATCAAGGTTATAGCTTTAAGGTATTGCCTCTTGGTAAAGCCATTGATGGCATACGTGTTGTTCTACTTTTTCATCTGGATACAGTGATCGTTCGTAGTGGCTCTTCTGACCTGTTCTTGTATTAGGTGATCACAAGCTTGCCACCTCCTGATTCTGGGCCTGAGTTAAGCTATCATCGTCTTGATGACCAGCTTCAACTTCTTGGAAAGGTGGTTCTACTCTTTTTTTCCCCTACACATCAAGTAAAGAGTTTTTTCTTTCCGTACTTTACTTCAAGATGTTGCCAACTCACGTGCTCTTTACCTTCACCTATAGGTATTGAATGCTGGCGATGATGCGGTCGGCTTGGAGCAGCTAGACGAAGATGCAGATGATATAGCTCTTCAAAAAGCCCGTCGCTACGTGGGTTCTATGAGTGCCATGTCAGGAGCAAAAGGGATGGTTTATATGGAATACAAGTATGGTTTTTGTTTTTCACTTGAATGGATGCTTTATTTACACGTTTTTGCCATATTGGTTAGTGAGAGTTGGAGATTTGCTACAAATGCAGATTATGAAATGCAAATTTCAGTATAGAAAGTGAAATTCTTGACACTAACAAATACCTGTATGTGCAATGCAGCACTGGAAAGAAGCAGGGAGGCCTTATTAAAAGCAAGCCTAAAGATCCAGCCAAGAGACATCAGTTATTCAAAAAACGCTTTGGTTGATTCATCCATGAGGTTTTCGGATATACCTTCTCCCTTTACTTGTTATCTATTCGTGTACCCGTTCACCAAGTAACCAGGCAACTGCTTGTTTAGTACTTGGGAAGAAGGGTAGGTACATGAGACATTGATATGAATGAGACAAACATACAAATATTTATAAAATTAAATTCAAAAACCACTCTTTATTTGGTTATTTCTTAGATTATATTTTTGATTCTAGCCGTAATGATCATAGATTCTGTTTTCAAATTTAAAGCGAATGCTTATCAATTTCACTTTAATCTCAAACTTGTAGGGGGTGGTCAAACGAATCCTTTATTTCAATTCTGCTTTATCTGGTCAAATAAGAGCCTTGGTGTAACCGGTAAAGTTGTTGCCATGTGACCAGGAGGTCACGGGTTAGAGGATGTTTCTCGAGTCATGGAAACAGCATCTTGCATAAATGCAAGGTAAGGCTGCGTACAATAGACCCTTGTGGTCCGGCCCTTCCCCGGATCCCGCACATAACGGGAGCATAGTGCTCCGGACTGCACTTTTTTTTTTTTTTCTGATCGTTGTTATTGAGCATTTCTTCTGCAGTTTTTTTTTGGAAGTAGCCGTGCCAATGGATATGTTGGCCAATAAACAATTGTAGGAGCATAATTTACATGCTAGAGTTCTTACGTTCTCGTATTAACATCAAGCTGTATATCTTCAGGTTTGAGAGGTGTATTTCTTCACAGATTCATTTTTATCGTTAGTTGTTAAAGTTCTAGGATTCAACTTGCCTCGCTAGTGCTTCACCAATTTTGAGGGTATCGTCTATGAAACACAATTTGTCTCTCTACCCCAGGGTAGAGGTAAGGTCTGCGTACACACTACTCTCTCCAGACCCCACTGGTGGGATTATCCTGTGTTGTTGCTGTTGTTGTTGTCGTCTATGAAACACAATTTATTGAATTTTTTGTTTCATACTGATATGTATGTATGTATGTATGTATGTATATATGTATGTGTATACACTCACATACATCACGATATGGTTCCTAAAAATGTGAAAGAACAAATTTGGAATACTAATAAAATTTATAGCAGGAAGTCATGATCTAGGAAAGAAAAATAAAACACAAACCTAAGTACTTGTTGTAGTGTTAAATTAATTAAACCTGTACATATACAGAGTATGACTAATTTTCTTCTTTCAGCCTCAGCTTTAAAATTAATGTCGAGGTGCGAATACCATTGAAATACGAAGGCCTGCTTATCTTACCTGTATGTTGATATTTTCCGTATTAATCTGCGCTACAAGTCCTGTTTTACTGTAAAGAAAAAAAGTACAGCAAAATGCATTAATTGTAATTGCATCATTTATTTTTATTTTTTTGCTAAAGTCGTCTCCGTGTGACCTATAGGTTACGGGTTCGAGCCGTGGAAGCAGCCACTAATGCTTGCATTAGGTAGGCTGTCTACATCATACCCCTTGGGGTGCGGTCCTTCCCCGAATCCTGTGTAAATCTGGGATGTTTTATGCATCGGGCTGACAAATGCTCGGATAGCATAGCCAAAACTAAAAGAAAAATAAACTCGTTGCTACTGAATCTGGATTGCAGTGTCAATGATTTGGCATCGCCTAGATAAGAACACAATCTTCAAAGTAGAGTTTCTATTCCAAAGTATCAATTGAAAATGATAGTTTGTTTTGTGAAAACTATACGCAGTCAAGTAGTCCTTGTCTCCTTTGCATTTCTTTGTTATCCGAATATGTACTTAAAAAAGTCGCTGTTACACAAAGAAAACACTGCTTAGATTGATTAATGCCTATTGAGAGGACTGTTCTCTTTTTATCAACTTGGAGTTAGTTCAAAATTCTCGAGAATGAAAATATCAGCCCCGAGCACAGCTTAAAACAAGATTCCACAAGCATTTTTTTTCCCTTTTCGGCATCGCTATTTGATACATACTAGCTCGATTAAATTAGATTTGTGCGTGATTGACCAACTACAACCACAACAAACTTAGTGAAATTCCACAAGTGGGGTCTGGAAAAGATAAGGTGTACGGACATTACCCCTAACTTATGAAGGTAGAGAGGCTGTTTCCGAATGACCCTCGGATCGAGAGGAGCGGGATAGACCAACTACAACACAACAACAACAACAACCCAGTAAAGAGATAGACAAACTAAAGAATAAAATATTTTCGACCGAGAAGTTTTCTATTTTCGGGACTCAAGCTCGAGACATCTTATGGAGGAATAGTCCACAATTTAAAAGACAACACTAGCATATTAGAAAAGGTTCTTAAGGAAAATAGAAAGGTGGTGATTGAATGGCTTCTCTACAAGTTGGAAATGGCTAGAAGAACTTTGTGACCATAGACCATAGGGTTTGAAAAAGGAAGAAATAGGGACAGATAATGACCTGCGTAATGGAAACTCTACAAGTTAATATTGGTTTTCGAAAGTTGTAGGGACCTAAGTTTTACTAGAAAAATGAAGCCTTTTCCAAAAATAATTAGAGCTTTGCAAACAGAGAAGAAAATTATGAAACAAATTAACTGCCTCATGTATGTATTCTAATAATTGCAAAGATAAATCAATTTAAAAATGTCCAAGAATCACTGACACTTAACGATGTTGGAAAAAAAAAATTAAGATGTTGATGAATCCCATATATTTAGTTGGGAGTTTAACTTCTACAGAGGAAGTAAAAGTTGTTATACCGTCAAGTAGTGGCGGAGTCAGGAATTTTAGTAAGGTGGTTAAAAAAAAACATACGAAGAAATTAAGTGAATTCTACATTTACTATATATATATATATATAAAATAATTTTGACTTAATATATATTGTGTAATTTTCCGGCGAAGGAGTTAGTCCCTTTCCGCCCTTGACCTGGCTCTACCCATGCGCTCAAGCTATCATTTAAAATATAATTATAAGTAATTACTTATCATAAGTGGAATTAGTAACATAAAAAATAAGCCAAGCAAGTTTTTGTAACTGATTGAACTCTAGTAGTAGTAGTGTATAAATACTACGAAAAATTAATCTAAATAGCCGTCCATCCAACTACTTAAACTAAAAATAGTGGCAATTGGATCTTCATTAGCAGCCATAACAAAAAGGAAAGGTCAAAAGTATATAATGTCTAATCTCAGACTTGAAAAGGCAAGTTTAGTTGTTATTAATATACCTATAATAAGTCTCAAACTTTCCTTGACATTACCTAAGATAAGAATATTGCTAGTTACAAGCTCAAAAGCACTGGGATATAAGGTCCCCGTCACACAAAAGAATATAGTACTTGTGGGTTCGGCAAACCTGGCCGAACCCAGAAACTTTGGTCTAAAGTTTGTATTTGTCTTAAAAAAAATTCATTGCATATATATATATAAATTGTTAATTTAGAATCCAATAACATAAACGAATTAGAATCCGAACCCACAAACTTCAAATTCTGATTCCGCCTCTGTCTCAACTAGCACATCATGGAAAAGCTTAGCATTTTTAAGTTATGAAAAAATGGTTATCTGATGGCTTATATGAAAGTTAGAAGAATTTTGTGACCATAGACTATATAGGGTTTGAAAAGTGATAAGAAATGGACGTATTTTGTACTTCATTTGGTACAAGAAAGTTTCTAAAGCATCTCATCATAACAAGTTGCTATATATATATCAAGGTCGAATATTTGGAAGTTGTAAATATTATAACCTGAAAAGGATGCAAAACAGAAAAAGATTTAAGATAAATATATTCTTTCTCTATCATTGCATTAGAAAGTAATGGAAAAGGAAGTTTAATTAAGTAGGGGAATTCTATTTCAGGCGACAACGTTAGATTAGAATTACACTTATTATTATCAGAGCTTTACGATTTTTGCATATAATTGCAGAATTAGGTTATTAATTTTTCACAGAAAGAAAAATATGCAATTTAATATATGATTATTTAAAATAATTGAATTATGTGTGAATCATTCAGAAAATACAATAATCAGAAGTCGAATTTCTGGCGCAAGAAAAAGAAAGAAAATAATTTATCGTGTTTTTTTATTACCTATATTTTATAAAAGAAAAGACAATAGAAAAATAAATGAAACATCTTGTCGGTTGTCGCTGCATATTTGACTTGTAAATCATTTGTGTTTTTAAACAACTCACACATAATTAAATTATTTTAATCTGACAAAAAATAGTAATGTGACTTTATTGCTGTAGTAAGTAAAATTATTCCACATATGTGAAATTAACTCGAAAATTTTAAATATATTTTTGTTAAATTTGCAAAAACCTAGGGTCCATAAATAGAAATTAGGAAGACTACAAGGGAGTAATTAATAGCTTTGCTAATTAATGGAATCTCCACACGTTGGAAGGATTTTGGTGACTCGAAAATTAAAGAGCCTTTTTATTCTTAGCATTTGATTGCTTCTTGCAGGGGTGTTCGTCGGTCGGTACGGTATGATATTTAGATATTTCGGTTCGGTATTTTCGGTATTTGATTTCTTAAAATCCTATACCAATACCGTACCTAATTAAATTCGGTATGATTCGGTTTTTCTCCTTTCGGTTTCGGTTTATTCGGTTTGAATACTAACTAGTGCATAGAGCCATAGACTCGAATATTCTTAATTAAAATACTCAAAAATATAAAACTAAAAATGTTTGTTGACAAAATTTTTGTCCTAAACTAGCAAATATCGACCCAAATAGAGAAGATTGTACATAAAAGAATATTTGATCATTAAAAATATCGTTACTTGGTTAGAGTTAATTGATGAACTTAGAGAATAAAGAAAACTAAAATTTTAGATTTTTTATATTTATGTTATAATTGATAATATGTGTTTTATGTAATATAATATATATTTCGGTACGGTATCGGTATTTTGGTATTTTATTTTAAAATACTAAATACCATACCTAATATCAATTTTTTTAAAAACTTAAACCAAATACCATACCAAATACCAAAATTTTCGGTTTCGACATGGTAATTCGGTATTTACCAAATTATGCACAACCCTAGTTTCTTGTGCTAATTTGCTTTTTACAAGAATAATATTGATGTGACGATTGCTCATTGTTTGGAAATGCCACCCTAAGATCATAATTTAGACACAGTATGTCCGATATTTGTGGATCTAACTAATCCGAATTTACGACAAATTTTTTTTATAGTGAAAGTTAATGTATTCTCTAATAAAAACGATTTTATAAGCAGAGCTCAAATCCAAAATTTCTACCCCTTATTGGTAACTAAGATACAGTTATATGGCCCGTTTGGCCATCTGTTTTTTTCTTTTTTCGATTTTTTTTACTTTTCTCGAAATTAGTGTTTTGACCATAAAATTTTCGATTTTTACTTGAAGATAAATTTCGAAAATTTTTGAAAATTTGGAAAATTCTAAAAAGCTATTTTTTCAAAATTTGCACTTTAGGTCACTCACAAAAATTAAAAAACAGCCCAAAATTATATTCATGTCCCAACACAAGTCTAATTTCAAATACTATTTTCACTTGAATTTTTTTTCCATTTTTTCTGGAATTTTACAATTCTTATGTCCAAATGCCCACATAATATTGCTCTTAAAAGTTGGTGGATTTTGTAGAATTAAATGATAACGTAATTTTTTAATATTATCTTATAATTTATCAACGGTAACAAATTACTAACTTCAATTCTTGCTATATATAGACTGTTCTAGTAGAGGGGAAATCAGAATTTCAATTTTATGGGTTCAAAATTTTGGAACAACGATTTTAAGTATTAATAAGTAGGTTCTAAATTTAATATTTGTACATATTTAATAAATATTTTAATATAACTAGATTAATTTAAGTAAAAGTTACTGAGTTCGACTGAACCTGTACTCGGGCTTCTAGCTTCGCCCATGGTTCTAGTAGTTTTTTAGTCCAATTTATTTATTGTTAATATAAAGTTATGTAAAAGTTATACATTTTATATTCTTTTTGGAATCTTTTGTCCATTTTAGACACAACGCACCGCCAGTTTCACCAATATGATTGGGTCAATGGTCGTTCATTTATATCGGTTTGGCACAAAATCTTCACAGCACCAAAATAACTAGGGTTAATTAAACCTACTTTCCCTAAGTACATTTGTTTCTTGGAATGTTCAAAAATAGATTTATATTATATGCACTAATATTGTAGACGAGCTTTACACTATTAGTGTAAAGTTTCGATTATAATAAAAAACTTATTATATTGCCAGTGTATAATCCGTTTTATAAATAAGGTATATACCTTGGGAGCAATGTTAGTATGTCCAAATTAAAGAAATCTGCATGCATTACTATACGTCTCTACTTGTTGGGATAATTGTTACCTATTGTATTTATCATATTGTTACTTTAAATATAATGTTGTTTTGATCGTCAGGGGCGGATGTACGTTTGCTGAAGTGGTATCACACGACACCACTTCGTCAGAAATTTTTTATTAAATATATGTATTAATATTTTACAGAAACGGATAAGTCGGAAAAAATAACACCATTTAACATAAATTGTGTTTTAGTGCGTTGGTTATTTGCTCTAAGAAGTCAAACGTTCAAACCTCAACTAACATATTTTTCTTTTGCAAATATTTGAGAGAGCCTTTGTGGTTAAAAATTATGGTGAAGTAGGATTGAACTCAGGACCTTTTCTAACTTAAGACTCAATAAAACGAATGAACTAAGGTTATTTCTCGTTTAGAAGTATGATAATCAAAGTTATATTCTAATTCTTTTATAAATTTTGACACCGCTTACAAAAATTTTTACGAACGCCCTTGTTGATTGTTACTTAAATTTTATTGTATCGTACAGGTTAAATCCGTCGTATGTAACAGCAAAAAGTATCACTTTATGTAACGATAGATTTGGTGCGGTTGCGTCGTTACCTTATTTTTTTATCCCATCTTGCCCTTTATTATTATTAAATAATCTAATTTTATCATTTACTCTACCTTTTATATAATAATTATACCCCGTACCTTACTTTTTCTTTCTAATATTGTAAGTTTATTCTTCATATTAACGGTGCATGTGATGTTATGAGACAATAATAATATAATCTATTCAAATATTACATTCATCAAAATGATACGGTACAATATATACAATACAATACGATATATTATGTAACGGCACCTAACAACCCATCAAATTAGTGAAATTAAAATAGCACGGTCTAGCCAGTTTTCGGATTGGTCATTCAAAAATTGCCAGCGTTTGCCAAGTCATTGAAAAATAACCACTATTTTGCTGCAACAGAGATCGGTCCAGCATAATATACTAGAGTTCGGTGCACTTGTGTATGAACTTCCAGCATATTATGTTGGACCGGTATTTTTTACTGGCTCCAGTATAATATACTGAAGACTGGAGCACCAGTGCTCCACACTCCAGTATATTATGCTGGACCGGTATAATATACTGGAACTCCGGTATATTATGCTAGAGTATTTTTTTCGGATTTTGAACAGTATTTTTATTTAGATTTATCTTTACATAAAAAGTAGCTAAATTTCGATTACTTTTGAAACTATGACTATTTTTGAATGACCATTTGTAAATACGACTATTTTTAAATTTCTCCCATCAAACTAAGCCGTAAAAATGAAAAATAGGGTAGGGAAGAACTGAAGGAAGAGTAGAAAAAGGTAAATTAATAGAAAATGAATTTCAAGTGGACAGATAGTGGAGACAAGAAGAATAAACAAATAATATGCAGTAAAGGAGGACAAAGTAGACATATAAAATCTTTAGAGAATAACTGTGTTATTGTATTAATGTTTCATATCGTGGTTTAGTCAACCGCAAGCCATCACTATAACTACTAGTACACGATTATAGCTTATATAATATGACTGTATAGAGAACTTTATATGATTAATAATATATTTTATTATGTTGCACATGATAAGTATTGCCTTATTTTTTAGGTTATTTATTTATTTCTTATAAATAATTATTTGTAATTATCTTTTGATTGAGGCACTTGTTGGGCACATGCCCATGTTGTCCAGCCAAAGGATCAGTGGCCTAATCCTATTCTCTTTTGATTTTCATTCCTATTTGGAATTGGATTCGGTTTATTCCTATTTTGAGTGGGTTATGACCTTAAGAGAAAGTACCATTCATGATCTATAAATAGGACAACCTTGGAGAATTATTCTATGTTCATTGATACAAGTCTTTGAAAGACTTAAACACATAAGAGTGATTTTGTGAGAGAGCTTTCACCAAGAGAGAAGAAAAGTATTTGTTTTGCTGTAGATTTTTATTCCGACCAGCCAACTTCAAATCAGGTTAACCGATTCGTTAACTGTTGGATCGGGCTGAAATTTTGACTGAATATTCGTAACATCTTGATCTTGGATTTGAACGGTGGAGATCGGATTTTGAGGCTCGTAGCATTTGATTTCGAGCCTCGAACAACAGCTTCATTTTTGTGGATTATACTCGTTCTTTAATTGATTAGTTGTTGCTCGTTGCTATTATTGCTCCAAGTTGGCACTTGTTGTGTAGCCAATTTGGAGAACTTTTGTAACCATCTTATTGTTATAGTGGAACTTTTTTGGATCTTTGTGATCCCGTGGTTTTTACCTTCGATTTGAAAGGTTTTCCACATTAAAATTTGATGTTCTTTATCTTTTTTATTTTCGGGTTTGCTTCTTCCTCGACATAACAGCGATGACAAGATAAAAATTCTTTTGTACTGATAGTGTCTAGAAGTTACATTTTATCATAAATACTAGTTAGGCTTCAACTTGATTTGAGGGAGTGGGTGGGTGGAGAAGAAACAACTAAAAATTATGAACAATAAGGGTTGTGGTGGGGTGGTAAGTACTTCTTTATTTTTAACCAGAAGTTCGAGCTTTGGGTATAGAGTTGCCTTTATTAGGGAGTGATTTACTCCCAAATGTAGGATTTTTTGGCGCGAATCCGAATTTAATCGAGCTTTAATACGGATACCGAATACCGAGTGAAAAATCAAAAGAAAAAGAGAAGAAGAAGTAATTTTTTTTTTTTTTTTTTTACTTTTTCATTTTGATTCTTGAGTAGAACGAGAAATTTCATCACGGTGACATACGGAGGGTTTATAGTTGGGTTCTTTTTCAACTTTTAGCTCGCGTCATAAACTATTTATATTCGGTAGCCGAAAAAGTGTATAAAATTTGTATAATTTTTATATATAACATACATAATGTAAATATATATATATATATATATATATATATATATACACACCAAAAATATATATTTTTTAGCAATTATTTTGAGCGTGACTATACAATATCTTTTTTCCTTTATAGTTTATATGGAGTTTTGCAAAATATAAAGATTCCACTCGTTATGGTTAATTAATTAATGCCATTCGTGCACATATGCTATGATTATCTTCTGTCATAATTGAAAAACAGATCTTAGTTTAAAAAAGGGTTGAAGAACAAGAAGAAGATGATGAAAAATTTGACAAGAATAATTGAAGAATCTTCTTCAGAATAATCAAAAGCCAGTCCAAAAAAATCTTTTTTGTTTTAATACATTTTAGTTCGCTGTCTTCTCATGCCTCCCAAAAAGTATAGGCGGATTCACAATTTAAATTTTATGGATTCAACTTTTAATATTTTTAGTGTTGAACTAATTATATCGTAAAGTTATGAGTTCATATCTATTATTTGTTACGATTTTATTAACTTTTTATATATAAATTTGTGATTCGCGTAAAAAATTATGAATTTAATTTAACCCTGTATTATAGAGCTACATCCGCCCCAGCAAAAAGCATTGAGTTTTATAATTTTCTCAGGTATCTTACAATTTATTATTTTTAGAGCAATCAACTCCTAATCTATAGCAATGCAATGATAGGGTATTGAAAATTGAAATTGAAACTTATTTATATTTAATGTAGGTGAATTATTCTTTCATGAGAAGAGTGTCTTGGTCAAAAGTGATATTCTTATTGGAATCTTTGGTTTATAATTGGGGTGTTAGTTGATCAATTTAAATATCAATTCTTTTGTATTTTGCTCATTCCATTAACTATAGTTGGTTCGCTATTTAGAATATTCTTTCTCTCAAGAATTAATTAAAGTTAGTAAAATGTTACCGTGTTAAATTCTTCTTGGGATTCGGTTTGACACCAAGATGGTACGATAAAGCCAGAAAAATCCTACTCTTTTTTATATGGTGCAAACTTTATAAGATTAACAGGAAAAATTTAATATATTGCAAAAAGATCTTTTGCTCAAAAGTTCTTTACAGTAATATCTAACTTGAAGGAGTTCAATTACATGGTACTACCGTCAAACTTCTCTGTAACAGCCTTATTTGTTCTAAAAAAAATTGGCTGCTATATATAATGAAATGTTGTTATAAAGGACACATATTATAACGTAATATAAAATCGGTTCCAAAAAAAAATTTGACTTTTATAATGAATAACTATTATATAAGGATATTGTTATAAAGAGGTATGACTGTATTAGAGTTATGTAACATGGTTATTAACGATATAACGTGTTTGGGTTGGGGCCGGAGTTAGAGTATTAAGTATAGATTCGAACGAATCAAGTAATTTTTACTTAGATCTTGTATTTTAGTGAAGGAATTAATTATTAAATATATATAAATATATAACTTGCGAAGAATCCAATAACTAAGATGAGTTATGAGTTCAGCAATAAGTTTAGAATTCATAAATTTCAAATCATGGCTTCGCTTTCAATAAAATAATTTGAACCGAAACAAAATCGTTTTCTTTTTGTTTAACATATATCTTGATCTAAAGACCAAGTGTATGAAGGTTGTTGCGACAAATTTAGCTACGATACTACCCAATGTAATTTCACTGAAATAATTGAATTTTACATCATTAGTGATCTGATTGTGTAAGACTTCCATTTCAATTTTAGGGACCGTTTGGTTGGAAATAAGTTATTTCAGGATTAATTATCTCGGAATTAGTTATTTCACCTTTTCATAGGGACAAATAAACACTACAATTTCGGAATAACTAATTCCGGAATTAGTTATACCGTAATTTTATCCCAACCAAACATGGGATAAACTCATTTCAAATTTAATTCTGGGATTAATTATCTCTTATCTCTCGGACCAAACGAGCCCTTAGGGGTCGTTTGATTGGAAAGAAGTTATCACATGATTAATTATCCCGAAATTAGTTATCTCACCCTCCCATGGGGATAAGAAAACACTACAATTCCGCAATAATTAATCCCGGGATTAGTTATATATATCACGATTTTATCCCAAACAAACGTGATATACCTCATCTCAAATTTAATCTCTAAATTAATTGTCCCTTATCCCTCGTACCAAACAAGCCCTTAAAGTTCAAATAACGACGTCACTATTTTTTACAAACGCGGTATACCTCATCTCAAATGAACTGTTCCGAATCAAGATAATATTAAAGACCATTAATGGCAAACACAAATTGCTGTGAGAAAAAAAAAATGAGATTCGGTCTTTGCATTCGCAATTCTGATACTTTGGAGATGCTTATTGCTTCTTTTTGGGGTTCACAATTATATTTATCTTAATTTCATCCCTGATAGGTGTCACACGAAGCAAAGAAGACTGTATTCTTTTTATTATCATTAATAAAAAGGTAATTGAGTCGAACTAGGAGCCTGGAGTAACGATAAACTTGTCTGTATGTGATTTATAGGTCACATATTCGAGTCGTAAATTGCTGACCCTTGCACCGGGGTAGTCTCCTTATATTACAATTTACACCCTTGGAATATGGCCTTTCTCCAAAGCTCACGGGAACGCGAAATACTTTCTATACCAACTACCCTGTTTTAATAAAAATAATTGAGTTACAACTTTTCTTAACCTGATAAGAAATTAAAGATGGATTCGAAGTGTTAGCTAGTCAAAGAAAAGGTTTTCTTTGGGGCATTTCTAAGAAATAGAACTCTCATAAACTTTATAGTAAAGGAGATATATAGCTTGTCATTTCAATATATAATTGATGGTGGCAACTGGCAACTATTAATAAAATAAAGTTGGCTTCTAAAAAAGATGCTAATCAAGATTTGGAAAGTGTTTTTTTTCTTATTTGAAGATATTTAATTAATAATTTGATTAAGCTGTGCCTACTGCCTAGAAAGCATGTCTTTGCCTTATGTATGGGAATATTTAGAAATGAATAAATGCTTCTTAAAAGTGGTGTTTTTACTTGTTTTTTTGGTGTGTGTTGGGGGGAGGGGGGGTGGTTATAACTTGTATTTCGAGCTGTACATTCAAAAGCATGTCTTTGCCTTCTCAAATACGTATTTAGTTATGTAGTAAAGATAACTAAAAATATACTCTCTATTTCTTAATTTATGTGATATTTTTCGCTTTTTGCGATTCCAACTTCTTAATATTAATCTTGTATTTGGACATAAAAGTTTTAAAATTTTTTGAAATAAATTTTATATATTTAAAAACTACTTAAGAAATATTATAGGAACAATTACAGAAAGAAAAATAGAACGACGCTAATTTATTAAAGGAATATCATTAGATTAGCAAAATCCTAATATATGTGGAGACATGCATATTTTTGATTTCCTTTTTTTCCCCGCAAAATTTAAGATATGAAAGCAACCTAAAATTTCTATTATGAGTAAGCAAAATCATAATGAGATTACATTAAAATGTCAACTAAAAACATTCAGCCGACTATCACATTCTATCGAGGAGACGAGGACTCGAGCAAAGTTATGATTGTATAGAGCATTTGATTTGACAGCACAGAAAGGGGTTAATCAAATACTATAATTTATTAAGGATCTTTTTACTTTTTAAATACTATACTATTTAATTACTCCTCCTAGACTCTAGGGTTTGAAATTCCTTGACTTAACTTTTGACAAATAATAAAATAAAAAGGTCCCATGTTCTTCTATAACTTTCCCTTAAAGAATTCAAAAACAATTTGTGCTCTAAGAGTAAAACATTATTATTTGTTGCTTTTCTTTTCCAACTGAGAGAATTTATTCAACAAAGGGTTAAATAATACTATCACACTAGTAGTTCATAACTTAATTATAGCGGCGATGAAGCTAATTACAATTATGATTACGCTAACATCTCTTTTGTTAGTGCAGCATAACATTTGTTGCTTATATTGCTTTACAGATGCAGTCCTAGAGAAACCTAATTATCAGCTTGCAATCTTTTAAAAAACAAACAAAATCCCTGCAGTTGAGAGAAAAAAAAATATGTATTTACATTTATTAAAAGGTTATTAGGCATTAAATTTGATGACTTAAGTTTGCTCAGCATACTGCAAACTTTGCATGTTTCATAAATTATTTCATATAATTTATTCTTGTAAGTATTAAAATAAATGAGTTCCATCAATTTAAAAACGGAAAAGGGTAAAATATATTCCTGTAGTATGAGAAAAGGTTTAAATGTACCCCTCGTTATACTTTGAGTTCATATATACCATGATCGTTATATTATTGGTTCAAATATACCTCTTTTCCGTTAAGTTTATCCAAAGTGAACATCTAATCCTACGTGACATTGACATTTGATGAAGTGGATGCCACATAGCTTGCCACCTCAACGTCCCTAACCCATTTTAACCCCTCCCCCCGCCCCCTCACCCTTCTATTTTTTTCCCACCACATTGCCACCATTACCGCTACCATGAAAATATTGTATTTCAAATTTTAGTCTTTTATATATGGATTAGGGGAGCTAAGGTGGCATGCATGTGACATCTACCTCATCAAATATTAGTATCACATATGATTAAATGTCCACCTTGGACAAACTTAACATAAGAAGGTAAGATCTAAATCAATAGTATTACGACACGCGTATGTTTTTGGATCCAACATATAACAGAGGTTATATTTAAACCTTTTTCTCATAATATAGGGATATCTTTAGCCCTTTGCCGATTAAAAACAGGACAAGATGAAATAAAACAAGATGAGCAGTGAAAAGGTTAACAAATTGATTAACTATTAAGGTTAGTTGCCAAGATAACAAGTACGTTGAATATGGACAAGTAGTACAAAGTTACTGCTGAATTTTGCAAGTGGTAGGTAATGTTACAAGTTGATTGTCATGACCCTAAATTCGGATCCGATTGTGATGACGCCTCTCGTGAAGACAAGATCAGCCGACACTACTTATTTCAGTATTTAATAGTTAAACATTAAGAAACAATCTAAGCATGATCAAATAAACTAAGGTTTAAGCAGTTAATAGCATAATTCGCGGAAAATAACCCAACACAGCCCGATACCAGAATGTCACTAGTCATGAGCATCTAGCAAAACGGAATACTCCAAATCAAACTACAGAGTTTAATATAGAAAACCAAGAACATGAAGAAGTAAGATAGGGAAGAGCTCCAGGATGCGAATGCCAACAACTACCTAGAGACTCCTCGGATCCGCCTGAGCTGGAAATGATCAGCACTCGGGAGCGGGACCAGATACGCCTGCATCTGCACACAGGGTGCAGGGAGTAAAGTGAGTACTCCAACTCAGTGAGTAATAATCATAAATAAAGACTGAAAGCAGGAAATCACGTAAGGCATAAGGCATGCTATAATGAAGCAGTAAAATCCGTAAAAACAGTAATCCAATGAAAGATAGGTAAAAATCCGTTAACTCAAATTTAACTTCATGAAAAGCCCTTTTCAACAATTAAGCAGGTAATTTGACAGGCAATTAAGAAAAGATAAACACATAAAGGTTCGCTCCTCGGGCACCGTGTCAACAAATCCGCCCCTTGGGCAACATCTCAAAATAATACCAGCCCCTCGGAATCAATCTCATATCACAATGGGTACTCGCGCTCACTGGGGGTGTGTAGACTCTTGGAGGAGCCCCTTACGGCCCAAGCGCAATATCAAGCCATCTCGCGGCATCATCACTAGGCTCTCGACCTCATAATCAATATCAAATATTTTCTCACAACATAGGCCCTCGGCCTTACTCAGTCAAAATCCTCACAAGCCACTCGGGCAATAGTAAAACATGATTCTCAGCCCAAAATATCATTTAAAAGATCATTTAAGTGTTAAAACAGAGTAAACATGGCTGAGTACGAAAACAATGAAATATAACATGACCGAGTTCAAGTATAAAGTCAAAATAGTGAGAAAATATCAATAAAAGTCCCCTAATGGTTCAAATAGTTGGCACGAAGCCCAAATAAGGCATTTAGCCCAAATAATGATGATAGCAAATAGATTTCAGTCAAATACGAGGTAAAATAGTCATTCAGGACGGATTAAGTCATAATCCCCAACAGTGCACGACCCCACGCTCGTCATTTAGCGTGTGCGTCACTTCAATATAGCACAACGATATGCAATCCGAGGTTTCATACCCTCAGAACATCATTTACAATCATTACTCACCTCGAACCGGTTAAATCTCTAGCTCGCAACGCCTTTGCCACTTGAATCGGCCTCTAATCGCGTCGAATCTATCCAAAATCAGAATCACGGCGTCAAAATATGCTAAGGGAACGAAGCCCAAGCAAAAATAATCAATATACGACATAAATCCCTAAATTACCAAAATCCCACCCCCATGCCCACGTCTCGGAATTCGATAATTTATATCTCAGTAGATTCCTTATCTCCGCACGAGTTCGTACATATCAAAAGTTCTGAAATCCGACCTCAAATGGTCCTTCAAATCATCAAGCAAAGGTCTAAATTTCTAAGCCCTAGTTTCCCCAATTTTAACCCTTGAATTCCATTAATTATAGCTCTAATCCGTAAAATAATAGCATAGGAACGAGTTTTAGGTCAAAATTCCTTACCTCAATGAAGTTCCCTTGAAATCCTTCTTCAAAATCGTCCAAAAAGCTCCCAAACCGAATTAGAAATTGTGAAAATAACTCAAAATCGCGGAGGAGACAGTTTATACCTTCTGCCAAACATTTCGCATCTGCGACCCTATAACCGCTTCTGCGGTACCGCATTTGCAGCAAATCAACCGCTTTTGCGATTTTCACATATGTTCCTCTATTCTGCATCTACGATCCCTTATCCGCATCTGCGACATCGCAGATGAGGTCCTCCTCACCGCTTCTGCAGTTTCCTGCCTACATCCCAACTTCCGCTTCTGCGACCTTTTTCCCGCATATGAGGTGTCGCACCTGCGGTCCCCAATCCGCAGGTGCGGAAATACCAGAAACAACAAAATCTGCCGCTGAAACAATTCCTCAAACTCCCCGTCAACCGTCTGAAATCACCCTGCCCGGGACCTCAACCAAAAGCACCAACATATCCCAAAACCTTATTCAAACTTGTACCAATCTTCAAAACATCTCAAACAACATCAAATCAACCAAAACACACCGGATTCAAGCCTAAGTTTCCCAAAATCTTCCGAATTCCGCTTTTGATGAAAACCCCAACCAAACCACATCCGATTAACCTGAAATTTTGCACACACATCCCAAATGACATGTCACGACCCGGATTTCACACCCTCGAGAGCCGTGATGACGCCTACTGGTGAAAGCTAGGCAAGCCAAATTATCCTAATTACATAACCTTTTCCAGTTTAAACTATTATCAATGAAGAGTAGATATCATGCAAATAGCGAAAATAATTAAGCGGAAGACAAAATCTGACAACTTATCTTAATACAAAACTGCGGAAGTCTAAATACAACTCTACCCAGAATTTGGTGTCACAGCTTCACAGACAGTCTAAGAATACTACATACAAAGTTTGAAAGATAAAATGAACACTGTTTCTGAAATGAATAAAGGAAACAGGATAAAGGAAAGAATAGGAGGTGACGCAAAGGTCCGCGGACGTCTGCAGGACTACCTCGTGTCGCCTGTGTGGGCTGAAGACAACACCCTCACTGCGGTCCAAGCACTCCGGTATCAGTATCTGCACATAGTGCAGAGTGTATTATCAGCACAACCGACCCCATGTGCTGGTAAGTGTCTAGCCTAACCTCGGCGAAGTAGTGACGAGTCTAGGACCAGACTACCAAATAAACCTGTGCAATATAACATACAAAATAATAGGAAACAGATAACAATGATGACAACAATGATCAACCAGTAATATAAAGAGCATGCAACAAGAACACCATAAATGTTTCTCAACAAATAATAGATACAAGTGCAATCAATTTATCAAGTCCTTCAAATATAAATCTTTCGCCTATAAATCCTTCAAGTAATAATCTCTAAGATAATATGCTTTTCAATGAATATATTTCCTTTAAATAAATATCTTTCCTTTAAATAAATATCTTTCAAATAAGCATCTTTCGAATATAATTCTTTCTAGTAAAGGTCACCTTGTGACGCCTCATTCACTTAACATAAAGTAGAGTACAACTTCCAACCCAATTAGGAAATCAACAAGAAAAGATGAAGTTATTTTTAGAAATAATTTGATAAAGAAGATACCCTTTTCAATTACAGTACAATATCAAATGAATCATTACTTTTAATACGAGAAATCAATAAATCAAAACATAGTAGAAATTCCTTTTTAGGTAAAGTACAACCTCAAACGGTTTAAGGAAAATTTAGTTGAGAAATCAAATGAGTTAAAAATGTAACAATTGTTGAAATTTGGAGTATTGACCATAGAAAAAAGGGTAAAAACTGAATATTAAGAGAATTATAAAGGAATCAAAATCCAACCACTAACAAGAGTAAGGAAAACAAAGGCAGATTTCACTTTCTTTTCACATCTTATTGCAGGCGTGCAACCCGATCCCATTTCATGTATCTCGTGGCAGGCGTGCCACCCGCTCCCATTTCATGTATCTCGTGGTAGGCGTACCACCCACTCCCATTTCATTATATCTTGTGGTAGGCGTACCACTCGCTCCCATTTTATTATATATTGTGGTAGGCGTACCACCCGCTCCCATTTCATTATATCTTGTGGTAGGCGTACCACCCGCTCCCATTTCATTATATCTTGTGGTAGGCATACCACCCGCTCCCATTCCATTATATCTTGTGGTAGGCGTACCACCCGCTCCCAGTTACAAGCCAACAATAACCACAAGGAATCCCGGCAAGGGAACAATAGCACTATAATAACTTCCCGGCAAGGGAACAATGATATTTCAACAACATCTCGGCAAGAGAACAATACTATCAAAACAAACATCCCGGCAAGGGAACAATAATATCAAACAAACATCCCGGAAAGGGAACAATGGTGATGATAACATATGAAGCGCAATAAACCACAACAGAGTCATAACAATTATAATACAAGACTCACGGGCATGCTTGACACCAACGTATAGATACTCGTCACCATGCCTATACGTCGTACTCCACAATTAACATGTAGCAAATAAGACACAACTCCTAATCCCTCAAGCTAAGGTTAGACCAAACACTTACCTCGCTTTGCAACCAATTCAAAATTCCAACAAGCCTTTGCCTCGCGAATTCGTGCCCGAAATTCTCAAATCTAGTCATAAACAATTCGATTCAGTCAATAAAAATTATAGGAATTAATTCCATATGAAATTCTACATTTTCCATTAAAAATCCGAAATTGCACTAAAAATTTGCCCGTGGGGACCACGTCTCGGAACCCGACAAAAATTATGGAATATGAAACCTCATCCAACCACGAGTCCAACCATACCAATTTTACTAAAATCCGACATCAACTCGACCCTCAAATCTTCAAATTAAACTAAGAGGGTTTTCAAGATTTTCCCAACTAAAATCACCAATTAAGTGCCAAAACTAGTAATAGATTCGGGTAATCTAACCAAAATTAAGTTAAGAACATTACCCCGTTATTTTCTCTGAAAATATCCCAAAAATCGCCTCTCCCCGAGCTCCATTTTGCTAAAAATGAAAAATGGATTTCAGAAGTTACATTCTGTCCAGAATGTTTTCGGGGGTACTGTTCACGTGTTTTTTACTGTTCACGTGGGACTGTTCATGGCTACTGTTCACGGGGTACTGTTCATGGGTACTGTTCACATGTACTATTTCTGCAATTTCCTAAGTCCGAAATCACTCCGAGACACCTCCGAAACACTCCCGAGCCCTCGGGGCTCCTAACCAAACACATACACTAACTCAAAAACATCCTACGAACTTAACCGTGCGATCAAATCGCCAAAATAACGTCATATACCACGAATTAAGCTTTAAAATCCAAGAATTCTTTCAAATTTCATAAAACATCAAATTTTCCATTTTTGAGTCCGAAACACGTCAAATGACGTCTGTTTGCAACCAAACTTTATAGAAAGTGCTTAAACCATATATAGGACCTGTACCGGGTGCCGGAACCAAAATACGGTCCCGATACCATCACTTTCTAATCAAATTTCATTTCCATTTTCCTTAAATATTTTCAGAAAATAATTTTACTCAAAAATTCATTTCTCGGGCCTGGGACCTCGGAATTCGATTTTGGGCATACGCCCAAGTCCCATATTTTCCTACGGATCTCCCGGGATCGTCAAATCACGGGTCCGGATTCGTTTACCCAAAATGTTGATCGAAGTCAACTCAATTGAGTTTTAAATCTCTAGTTCACAATTTAATCCATTTTTCACATAAAAACCTTCCGAAAAATTATACGGACTGCACACGCAAGTCGAGGAATTTTTTAAACCGCTTTTCAAGGTCTTCAAAATACCGAAATGATTATTTAATTTAAAGATGACATTTTGGGTCAACACATTCTCCACCTCTAAAACAAACGTTCGTCCTCGAACGTACTAACAATTATTCTGAGGTTTCCAAATTAATGATTTTACTTTTACACATATACTCGCGGTTGATCCCACATTACCGCATTCGACATAAATCCGACAATACCATTTCAATTGAGATTATTTCCTTTATCCATATTTATAAACTTTGAAATAAATTTCTTACACTCCAATTATTTCCAGAAAGGTCCGATTTTCACGTCAACACACGATATTAGTCCCGACTGGCTATAGCAACTCGTGCCTATGCACCCATCAAATACGGGGTATTACATTCTCCCCGACTTCGGGTCATTCGTCCTCAAATGAGAAGTAGAGTCTGTCATCCAACACATAATGTAACTTATCTCTTTCTTTGCACATCTCAATATCCCAAAAAAAATTTCTAACTCCCAAATTTTGCTGAAATTTCGGCAGAGTTCCCCTGTAATTGGGCCTATCCACCTGTCAGAATAACACCAAAACAACTCCTAACAACATGTCCACAACCCAACAATGCACCACAAAGTATATATCAATAACACTAATCTCCGCATTACAAGCACGCCATTATCACAATGATATCTTGACATAAAACACATCATATGTATGACCATAACCACATCTCTGGTCTTAATGGTTGTTCATAATAGATTACAACATCACCAATTAACCTCATGTTAACAAAATTTCGTTTCAAACTTCCACATTACTAACAACAAGGCATGGGGATCTTATAATTACTTACCCGAAGTAACGAGTCACAATTTAACGCCACCTGGGCTCTCACCTTATAGGCTAAAACTCAATAGTTACAATAGAATTTTGGCAAATTATGCACAGAAATATTCATACAAGAATTTTCAAATAAGCCTAATAGGCATGACTCCCTACAAGTGCTACAACACAAATTTTAATTTCACAAAAGGAGAATTTAAACACATAAAATTTTTACCACTAGGACCTCGTCTTTATATAACATCCACCGCAGCTTGTAGCCCGGTTTAAATATTTCATATCATATAAAAATGTGAGGATCTCATCCTCAACTCTGAATCACAAGTATTTTGCACATTGTGCCAACTAAAATTTTCCATTTCCTTTCTTCCTTCTTTCAAATAATTTCGGTTAAACAAAATCACAACATACAATGATCCCTCTTACCGGTAGGGCATATAATTTACAATGGAAATCAATTATTTAGAAATTAAATCAAACTCATCGAATTGATTAACAAGAGTCACTTTTAGCCTCACAACTATTTTTAGTGACCAACACATAATGATAGACATAGCTATCTCCATATAATCTCCCAACAGGAGTATTCACATATGTAGATTTTAAGAATTACGAAGCTCACTCATAAGTGGAGCACAATAGGAGAACTTTCCTCGATGCTCTAAACCGAATCAAGTTAAGGAAATTTTGACTTTATAATAATTCGAGACAATACTTATAACGATACCGTCTGGTGTAGCAACCTCAACCATACCATAGAAAATATATCAACGGATTGGGTCTCCACCTCTAGGAGTCTCACCTCCACCTCTAATATCCTGACCTCTACCTATGGTTGGTCATGTAAGTGGAGTAGTAACTGCAATGGGGCACGTAGCCTGAGTGCTTTGACGAAATATGTCTCTCCCAAGTCTAGGATAATTTCTCAAGATGTTCCTAGTATCACCATTTTCATAACAACCCATCCGCAGTTCAACTGCTCATACTAAGTCTGTACCGGATAACTTAAATAACCATTGCAGGAAATTTCTTACCACTGGTACATTAAAAGATGATTTCCCCACGCGAGTGTTGTGATTAACTTAAGCACTACGAGTATACCGAATATGTTTTCATGACCCCGCTGATACTGAAATGTAGAATTATTAAGGACGTGGGAATATCTCAAGTCTCATCATCATCCCATTCAAATCTCAGCTCTTGATCATATACAAGTTTTGGAAAACCTTTAAATACCACATAAATACATCTCAGGCCAAAATTGGTATAACACATGACCCCACAATTTGTTCGTTGATAGTGGACTCCCCTCACTTGGCACGAAGCCATAGGTCACAATATCCGATAATCCACAATATTTGACCTTCACAACTCAAATAAGTCAAGCAGACGTCAAGGTGCATTGAACCCCAACATGATTCATTAGGTGATCTCTTGATACGTCTACATCTTCCGTCGGAGCCACAAATGGTCTAGTAAATACATTATCTTTCCACTACCTCTACTTGTCATCTGAAACACAGCACAATCAACCCCATCGCTTTCGACTATTCTCACATTCTGCAATATTTCATAGCAGCGGTCAAGATAATCCCGTGGGTCCTCAAAAGATGCACCACTGAAAGTGGTAGCGAAGAGCTTGGTAAAACCTATCCAACATCCGCAAAGCCTCCGAAGACGTAGTTAATCTATCCGATTTGTGTTGTTGTTCAGCTCAAGAAGCGGTACACGACTTTGACATTCGTGAAAGGACATGAGTAGAGGTTTCAATTTAGCAATGAGAGAACAAAATCGCACGATAAAAAAGAATGGAAGTGACACTTTTCCTAACTCTGTAGCCTCTAGGGGATAAATACAGACGTCTCCGTACCGATCCCTCATACTCTACTAAGCTTGTCTGTGAATTGTGACACCTATGTAACCTAAAGCTTTGATACCAACTTGTCACGACCCGGATTTCACACCCTCGAGAGCCGTGATGGCGCCTACTGGTAAAAGCTAGGCAAGCCAAATTATCCTAATTACTTAACCTTTTCCAGTTTAAACTATTATCAGTGATGAGTAGATATCATGCAAATAGTGAAAATAATTAAGCGAAAGACAAAATCTGACAACTTATTTTAATACAAAACTGCGGAAGTCTAAATACAACTCTACCCAGAATTTGGTGTCACAGCTTCACAGACGGTCTAAGAATACTACATACAAAGTCTGAAAGATAAAATGAACACTGTTTCTGAAATGAATAAAGGAAACAGGATAAAGGAAAGAATAGGAGGTGACGCAAAGGCCCGCGGACGTCTGCATGACTATCTCGTGTCGCCTGTGTGGGCTGAAGACAACACCCTCACTGCGGTCCAAGCACTTCGGTATCAGTATCTGCACACAGTGCAGAGTATAGTATCAGCACAACCGACCCCATGTGCTGGTAAATGCCTAGCCTAACCTAGGTGAAGTAGTGACGAGGCTAGAATCACACTACCAAATAAACCTGTGCAATATAGCATACAAAAATAATAGGAAGCAGATAACAATGATGACAACAATGATCAACGAGTAATATAAAGAGCATGCAACAAGAACACCATAAATGTTTCTCAACAAATAATAGATACAAGTGCAATCAATTTATCAAGTCCTTCAAATATAAATCTTTCGCCTATAAATCCTTCAAGTAATAATCTCTAAGATAATATGCTTTTCAATGAATATATTTCCTTTAAATAAATATCTTTCCTTTAAATAAATATCTTTCAAATAAGCATCTTTCGAATATAATTCTTTCGAGTAAAGGTCACTTTGTGATGCCTCATTCACTTAACATAAAGTAGAGTACAACTTCCAACCCAATTAGGAAATCAACAAGATAAGATGAAGTTATTTTTAGTAATAATTTGATAAAGAAGATACCCTTTTCAATTACAGTACAATATCAAATGAATCATTACCTTTAATACGAGAAATCAATAAAATCAAAACATAGTAGAAATTCCCTTTTAGGTAAAGCACAACCTCAAACGGTTTAAGGAAAATTTAGTTGAGAAATCAAATGAGTTAAAAATATAACAATTGTTGAAATTTGGAGTATTGACCATAGAAAAAAGGGTAAAAACAGAATATTAAGAGAATTATAAAGGAATCAAAATCCAACCACTAACAAGAGTAAGGAAAACAAAGGCAGATTTCACTTTCTTTTCACATCTCGTTGCAGGCGTGCCACCCGATCCCATTTCATGTATCTCGTGGCAGGCGTGCCACCCGCTCCCATTTCATGTATCTCGTGGTAGGCGTACCACCCACTCCCATTTCATTATATCTTGTGGTAGGCGTACCACCCGCTCCCATTCCATTATATCTTGTGGTAGGCGTACCACCCGCTCCCAGCAAGCCAACAATAACCACAAGGAATCCCGACAAGGAAACAATAGCAATATAATAACTTCCCGGCAAGGGAACAATGATATTTCAACAACATCTCGGCAAAGGGAACAATACTATCAAAACAAACATCCCGGCAAGGGAACAATAATATCAAACAAACATCCCGGCAAGGGAACAATGGTGATGATAACATATGAAGCGCAATAAACCACAACAAAGTCATAACAATTATAATACAAGATCACGGGCATGCTTGACACCAACGTATAGATACTCGTCACCATGCCTATACGTCGTACTCCACAATTAACATGTAGCAAATAAGACACAACTCCTAATCCCTCAAGCTAAGGTTAGACCAAACATTTACCTCGCTTTGCAACCAATTCAAAATTCCAACAAGCCTTTGTCTCGCGAATTCGTGCCCGAAATTCTCAAATCTAGTCATAAACAATTCGATTCAGTCAATAAAAATTATAGGAATTAATTCCATATGAAATTCTACAATTTCCATTAAAAATCCGAAATTGCACTAAAAATTCGCCCGTGGGGCCCACGTCTCGGAACCCGACAAAAATTATGGAATATGAAACCTCATCCAACCACGAGTCCAACCATACCAATTTTACTAAAATCCGACATCAACTCGACCCTCAAATCTTCAAATTAAACTAAGAGAGTTTTCAAGATTTTCCCAACTAAAATCACCAATTAAGTGCCAAAACTAGTAATAGATTCGGGTAATCTAACCAAAATTAAGTTAAGAACACTTACCCCATTGTTTTCTCTGAAAATATCCCAAAAATCGCCTCTCCCCGAGCTCCATTTTGCTAAAAATGGAAAATGGGATGAAGTCCCATTTTCAGAAGTTACATTCTGTCCAGAATGTTTTCGGGAGTACTGTTCACGTGTTTTTTACTGTTCACGGAGGACTGTTCATGGCTACTGTTCACGGGGTACTATTCATGGGTACTATTCACAAGTACTGTTTCTGCAATTTTCTAAGTCCAAAATCACTCCGAGACACCTCCGAAACACTCCGAGACACCTCCGAAACACTCCCGAGCCCTTGGGGCTCCTAACCAAACACATACACTAACTCAAAAACATCCTACGAACTTAATCGTACGATCAAATCGCCAAAATAACGTCATATACCACGAATTAAGCTTTAAAATCCAAGAATTCTTTCAAATTTCATAAAACATCAAATTTTTCATTTTTGAGTCCGAAACACGTCAAACGACGTCCGTTTGCAACCAAACTTTACAGAAAGTGCGTAAACCATATATAAGACATGTACCGGGCGCCGGAACCAAAATACGGTCCTGATACCATCACTTTCTAATCAAATTTCATTTCCATTTTCCTTAAATATTTTCAGAAAATAATTTTACTCAAAAATTCATTTCTCGGGCCTGGGACCTCGGAATTCGATTCCGGGCATATGCCCAAGTCCCATATTTTCCTACGGATCTCCCGGGACCGTCAGTTTACGGGTACGGGTCCGTTTACCCAAAATATTGACCGAAGTCAACTCAATTGAGTTTTGAAGCTCTAGTTCACAATTTAATCCATTTTTCACATAAAAATCTTCCAAAAAATTATACGGACTGCACACGCAAGTTGAGGAATTTTTGATACAGCTTTTCAAGGTCTTAAAAATACCGAGATGATTATTTAATTTAAAGATGACATTTTGAGTCATCACATGACACAACGGAACTACTGCAACTCTCGGAATTCTTTTTCGACCCCCATACCAAAATCTCGCCTACCAAGCGGAAATCGCCAAAATATCAACTTCGCCAATTCAAGCCTAAATCTACTCCGAACCTCCAAAACTCATTCCAATCACGCTCCTAAGTCCCAAATCACCTCCCGAAGCTATCCAAACCGTCGGAACTCACATTCGAGCCCTCTAACACATAAGTCAACATCCAATTGACTTTTCCAACTCAAACTTTCTCAAAAGAGACTAAGTGTCTCAAACCTTACCAAAATCATTCCGGATTTGATCCGACCAATTCGATACCACATAACACGGATAAACAAAACATAAAGAAGCAGAAATATGAAAAACGGAGCGGTAACTAATGAAATGACTAGCCGGTCACATTGATATTGCTGTAACTTTTTGCAATTTGACGTGGAAAATTTACGCTTTTGCAATCTCTTTCGGGGAAAAAAAAAAGTAGAATGGTTTTCTAGGCATTTTAAATTGGTTTAGGGAATTTAATTTGCAAGATTCGCACAAGTTGTGCAGAGATCCACCTACATATTTGATTTAATTTTTTTCTTTTAAAAAAAGCATATAGCCTATACTAAAAAAATCTTTAGGGTAGGTTGTAATAATGGAACTTCAGTGAACCATAAGTTCATTCTCTCCTGGTTTGATTAGTTGCATTCAAAAGTAATCAACATGTCAAACACTTCTTTTAATAATATTTAGTTACAAGACATGAATTGCGTATAAAAGGATCAACTTCAAATATTAGAAACTTTTTCCATTTTACTTTTTTGAAATTTTTCGCTTTCTTGCCTTATTATATTATGAGAGCACAATGCTTATGGATAATATGTTGCATTGGTTGAAACTTAATTTAACCTCACATCAGTGCTTAGGGCCTACTGAAACATGGCAGATCCTAGCCGAGTATCATGAATGAAGGCTACTATACTAAACCGGCTGAAAAACCTAAGTTCCTTACATTTATGGTTCCTCTCCTTCGCGGGATGGTTGTTCTCCTACGAACCTTTGCCTTCCCTCCTTTTCCACAATAAGAAGACAAAGAAGAATTTTCCCAAAATGGATCGAACTTATATAAGCTGATAATATAAATAATTTTTACACTATTAGCGTAATTTAATTTTATCGTAAAAGGTTATTTATCTTATTTTCCAGGTAATTAGCCGTTATTTTTACTTATTCTTTTTTATTGCCAGGTAGTTTAAAAATTATTTTACACTGTTACTATACGAAAATTAAGCTAGAAGAAAATTCTTTTTTTCTTTTGGTTGGTCTTCGTAATATGCATGGTTTAAATACGCGTTCCATGCATATTGCACGCATTCTAAATATTTTGGATTCTCCTAAAACGATTAGTATTTCGAAACATGCATAATTAACATAGTAAATTTGCACAAGCAAAGTCATAATCACCTCATAGTACTCAATAGTCAATACTATTATTAGACACAAATGAAACAGCGATATTATTTACAGATTCAATGGATAGTAATCTATATTTAATAAAATAGAGGAATGAGTTGCACATGGCCTGTTAACTAAGTTTCTAAATAAAATTAAAATACAAAAAGTGGAAAAAACAATTTTTCCTTGCTAGTCTACTCCCTCCATAGACATTTAAATGTAGCAACTACAAGTGCACCTAATTTATTCATTAAACCAAGCTACCATCTGCCTCTTCTTTTGCTCCTAGAGGCTAATATTATCCTTAATTTTTGCACTGTCATAAATTAATTTTAATGACCCAATTTAATAGCTTGAATATTGTTGATGATACTGTGTCATTGAACCAAAGTTGTGATAGAATGGTAGTCCTCCTCTCCCTATTGAGCCTTGATCTTGTTCCTCTTCATGAACTCCTTCAATCTACAACCAAAGTAAAACAAAAAGAAAAATTATAAGATTAAGGGCTCAATTTTACTAATTAACCAATACTTCAATAATGCACAATGATGGATCCAAAATTTAAACGTTGTGAGTAATGATGAGTTGAGAGACTAGTCTTGAAATCAGGGGCGAAGCTACAACCTATCAAGTGTGGTCAACTGACCATCCTTCGCCAAAAATCACATTATGTATATAAGTAAAATATTAAGTTTTAGAGGTGTATATATATAACATATATATTGAACAATCTTTATCAGAGAATTTTTTTCATTTCTTTCAAATTTGAACACCCTTGAAAAAATTCCTAGCTTCGCGTACTTGAAATGTACACTCAACTCTATATATATTTGTTTTTTTTTTTTTTGCAAAAACATAGTAGTATGTATATATATTATATAAGATTCAACCTGCGAACTCATTATTGAATCCGCCAATAATAATACAATTAAAAACTCAAATTTAAATAAGAATAAAGCTTTATGGTTGATAAAATAAAGATGAGGGAGAGAATATTAATTACCCAAAGTTCATCTTCATCTTCAAATCTATTAAACATTGTAGTTTTGGGAATCTCTCCAAAAGCTTCATCATTACGTGCAAATCTGCCACGTATTCTTGGACGGTTGTCGGCTAGTGTTTTCCTACATGCATACTGTTGTTGGACCATGGTATAACCAATTAATGCTAATATTCAGTCAAATAATAAATTCTAAAATAATTTGGAGAAATATTTGTGCATATTAATTACCTTAATAGTCTTGTTAAAATTTCTCTGTGTTCTCTTTGCTCTGTACCTATGAATTCTCTCTTTTCTTTCTTCAGCACTATAACGTCCCACTTTGATATTTGCTGCTTCCTCTATAAATGCTCTTTCTCCTGATAATGGACTTGAAGATAAAGTGTTCCTTGTTTGACTTGTCTTCATCTTCTGTTAAACCACAAAAAAAAAAAAAGAGTAAATGATCAAGAATTTTTTTATTTTCTTCCTTTTTTGTTAATTTCTCTCTCAAAAAAAATAAATATGTTAATCGTTATTGATACCAGACAGAGTTACTTTTCCTTGCTCCGGAGGTTTTTTTTTTGTTAATTTAAAAAAAAAAATATACTATCTCATTTCATTTTACGTGACACCATTTGACTGAACGTAAGTTTTGAAAAATAGAACAAACGATGGGTTGTTTGGTACGATGGATAAGAAAAAATAATTTTAGGATAAAAATTTAGTATCGCCTAGTCCCTTGTTTGGTTACTAATACTGAGATAATCGCCCAAACACAATAATTTTTGCTTTGACGATGTATTTGGTATTTAAAATTTATTAAATATATAAGAATATTAAAGTTAGAACCCAACCATTAACCATTGAAGTCTTCGTTCTAAAATCAAGAACCAATAAGATTGAAATTCTGATTCCGACTTTATTAGTAATATGAAAAGTTCAAAATTACTAAAAAGTTTTCATATCATTTAAACATGTCAAAAAAAATAAATAGAATATTGGAATTAAAAGATTACTAAAAAAAATGGGAATTTAGAAAGAGGACTAACTTGCAAATCACCAGTGCTGCACACCCTTCTCATTTGACCAGAAGAAAAGCTATTTTCAGGGGAGCTAAGTGCAGGTGTTTGATAATTTGAGGACTCAATTAAACTATCAAACTGAGGTGTAAAAATGGAGAAACTTGGTTTATTATCAAAAGAATGGCTACTAAAACTCCTCTGCATCAACTTCACAGCATTTTCAGCACAGTTTTGAGGTACCATTAAAGGATTACTGATACAAGAACTAGAACCAGAACCAATAAAATCAGACTCAAAATGAACTTGAAATTCCTCTGATTTAACAGAATAATCACCAAATCCATTTAATGGAATTGTTTGGCAAAGTGAAAGATTTTCAAGTTGATGACTTGGTGGTGAAGATGAGAGAAGAACTGAGGAAATTTGATCAAAAGAATTTGTGTCATCAATTGGGGTTTCTTGAATTATAGTAAAGTTGTTATCTTGGATATTATTTTGGAAGATATTATTAGTATCAATAAAAGATGGAGAAAAAGGGTCAGAAAAGAAAGTGTTGTCAAATACAAATAATTCAGAAGACATTGAAATTGAAATCTTGGAAATAGTTTCAAAACTCTCTGATAAAAATAAACTCTCCCTTTTCTTGTTCCTTGTAGTGTGGCTATAATAGTAATACACAAAGTTATTGAAAGAGGACTAAAATGTACAAAAAAGTAAAATTGTGGGGGGTGTTTATTTAATGAGAGGAAGATGACAAGAAACTCATTTCTCTCTGATTTTGCTCTGATTTACTGAAGAAAGGTGAAACAGTAGGTGTGTACTATTGCTTTTGAGCTTTTTTCTGAAAGTTTGGAGGAAGAGGACAATTTAAATTTGGACTTGTTCTGCACTATAAGCAAAAACAAAATCAGACGAGGAAAGAAGACTAGTCCACTTCCACTATATAAAGGAGGATACTTTGCAATCAAGTCCTTCAAGTTTTACTTTATTTAAGAGTTCTCCTAATACTAGATGAGCCCAACAATTATAGTCCAATAATTTGAGTTCTGATATGATTTTGACCGTGTATGAATGCATATTTTTATGTGATTGCAACTCTAAACAGCAATAAATTGTTTAGAATAAGCTTTCACAAACAAAAAAGAACAGTTCTTATCTTAGTAAATAGTGAGACATAGAAAAGGAAAACCAAATATACATCCCCAAGGCCCAGCGTATGTAGAACTGGGCAAATATTTCATTTTATTGTGCCTTTCTTTTAAAATAATTTACTAAATCAAACTCGAGCATATGACTACTACTTATCATCCACATGATTAACCATATTGCCATCAGCTTGGATTTATGCATTGCTGGAAATATCTGCTACTTTGTATTCATCCTGATCTCTATCATGAGAGCTTCTTGCTCCCATTCTAAGAAATAAAAAAATATTCTTTTAGTATAAAATATATTAACTACTACTACAAGTCCAACACCATGAATTTGAAATATATCATGATATAAAGATAAGCTAGAAAGAGACAACATAGATAGAAACCAAGTGTCTGAGTCACGCTCCTTTTGAGGAGATATATAGAACAGTGTCTTTAAAAGCAAAGACGTTGTTACTGCAATATAATTATGCGTCGTAGAACTAATTCATTCGGAGAAATGCTAATTCTTGTTTTCTAATAAGCTGATGCTAACAATTATATGAATATACTAAAAATTTAATGCAAACGACCTCCAGAAAAGATTGTCTATATAATTTTATTTACCCTCAAATAAAACAAAGAAGTAAGTCCAAACACATGAGAAAAATGTCTAAAAAGTTTATTACTTTTAAGGAAAATATACAGCTATGACATAGATTCATTGACACGATTCCTATCACCCCTAAAAGAGTAAAATGTGGACCAATATTGGCATTTCTTTACATCATCTTAGCATTATCTTAGTGTGGGCGTTTGGCAATAAACTTTTTTTATTTACTTATTAAGTTGTTATTGGCCTATTGCTCATGACCCAATACATACGTCAGCGATCTGACTTCTTTAAATTAAACTTCTCTTTGATTAATAATCAGTCTATAACAAAATCAACAAATAAAAGTAATTTAGATTTCTCGAAATATCACAGAAGCTGTAATCAAACAAAAAATGTCCTTCAAGATATAGTTAGCTCAAAATAGGCTTAATCTTGAACCTTCCAAATCAGAGGTTAATTAATATGGAATTTGAATGGTTGATAAACCAAATATGCATAATTAGACTGATTATTAAACTTACCAAAAGATATGCTTGATTCCAAGAACACACACAAAATGTGTTGATGTCGCATGTTTGAAATGGAACGGAGACGTCTGTACTTATCATCGGGAGGCTGTAGAACCTTTAAGAAAAACTTCACATTCTTGAATTCTTATCGTGCGTCCTTGATTCAGCTTGAAATGTAACTCTTTGAATTCCTTCCACGCGTTCGTATGCGCGCATGAGCGCTTGATTTCAGCTGTGCATCAACGACTTGTGATTCCTTGATCGAGGGGCGAGATGTGATCTCTATGTGTTGATGTTGGGCCAGTCTGGAGGACTTGAGGCAGGCCTTGCCTGTAGCTTGAGCCCTGAGCTGTTGATTGCGTGAGCGTGTGTTTCTGGATTTATATGTTTGATAGTGTCCCTATTAAGGGAAGTGATGACTGGATAGTTACGTGATGAGTGTGATGTGACTGCGAGATTTGTTCATATGAATTGAATGAGACGAGAAGGTTCTACTTAGGGGTAGTAAGAGCTATTTGATGCTTAATTTCTATTGTGATTTGATGTATAGCCCCCAGTTATGGGTATGTTGAAGGATCTTTTCATGTTGCCTAGTTGGGAAGTGAAGTAGATTTCACGTTCTGATATGAGTTCAGACTCAGGAAGATTAAGTGACTGCGTAATGTTTATGACGGTGGAAGGGTATAAAGAGATGTTAGTTTGAGGCGAAGCATGTGGGTTATCTCCTGCAGAGTATTCTGAAGCTTGTGTGATCCTTATGTTGTTTGTTGGAAGATCTCTTTTACCAGTGAAATATATGTGCTGCAATTTAAATTTGGGTCGCTTAAGAGAGTGGTCTCGACTGTTACGAGGGTGAATGCGAGAATTGCAGAAGATTTGAAGTACTAGATGGTCTGTGTTGCACGAGCTTATGAAAGATTGAGTTTAATCTTACTATGGTATTATGGCAATAATAGAGTATATGCATTATGAGTTATTGTGTGTTTTGATTTATGGCTTTGAGCCAAGTGGGGGAGTCTGCTATTGATTAGTTGATTGCACGGTTATGTGCTATGTTGGTTCTAGTTTGAGGCATACTGGTGAATCAGTTATGGCTTACGGAGGTTGAGACCGAGGATGACTCGAGTAAAGAAAATTTCAATAAAGGTTATGTTATGCTTTATGGGTGTATGAGAATCACGGAATGACTTGAGTTGTTATTGGTAAAGGATGTACGGTGCATAGAACAGGAAGTTACTTGGTTGCATTAAGGTGAGGTTACATTCTACGATGTCGGAGTGCATATGGAGCACAGGTCATCCGGTCCGTTTGATCGATCTAATTGCGGTTTGAGTAGAGTGGATGACTCTCGAGAATAGTTCTAATGAGTTCAAGATTTTACATGTAATAATTGGAGATTTTTAGGTTGTATATTTAGCTAGAAAATGAGGTTTGCATTGGAGGGTGTCAAGACTTGTGGTATTTCTATATCATTATGGATTCTATACATCAGTATTAGGAAGGTGAAGGTAATGGCTTTAGATTCGCAGGAAGTCTCTTCAGGAAGAGTATTTCGAATGTGGTGCTTTTGGGTATATTTGAGAGAGTAGTCAGCGGTTTATGAACCGTATGACTTTATGCTTGGGTCTTGTGTGGCAAGTTTGGGTCGAGGATTGTGGTGTTATAGCGAGAAGAAGTGTCAAGTTGAAGGTATATTAGAAGGAACTTGGATAGATGGGATAGCTTGGTAGTAGGCCGGATCGGCATTAGTTCTTTGGGTGCTTACGAGGTAATGAGTTTTTACAGGTATTTCGCGGCAATCCTCTTGGGTTTTAGTGGCCTGTGTAGCTTGGTTGAGTTAAAGGAATTCAGTCCTAACGGTTTAGTTTTGTGCAAATTGAGATTTGCATGTTTAAGGGCACGATTTAGTTTTGAAAGGAAGGTCACAAATTCTTAGGTAGCATGGACAGTTTCAGATGACTAGATAAATGAGATCACTGATTGGTGTGGCTTGATGAGGGTATACATTTTAGAAAGGGCGATGTGTTTGAGTTGAGGATACTTCATTAGTATCGCGACACTCTCTTGTTGGATCGACTGCTAATATTCGAGTTTGCTTGGTGGCACAAAAGAATTTTAGGAGTATCCCTCGTGGAATGATTAGGTATTAGAGCCGTGTTATATATTCGGATGGTGGAATTGGGATCGGATATGGTGATTCGTGTGCTATATGGATTTGAAGACTGGGAGTTCTCATAAATAGGTTATGTTATGGTTGTGAGTCGCATGTATCGGTCTTCTGTGGTGACTATCGAGGTTTGGAGACATGAGTGGATCCTTTGTTGCTTAGTATGTTAGATTTTGGATGTAATATTGGGTATGGACTGGTTGTCTCCGTGTCATGTTATTCTGGGTTATTACGCTAGGACGACAACATTGGCTATGCCGAGAATGCCACGGATTCAGTGGCGAGGTTTGACGGATTATGTTCCCAGTATGGTGGTTTTATTTTTGAAGACCCAGCAGATGGCTGGGAAGGGTTGTGTTTCTTCTTTGGCCTTCGTGATGGATGTCAGTGTAGAGACTCCTACTATTGATTCAATGAGGGATTTTACGGATGTATTTCCTACTGCCGGGCATGTCGCCGAATAAGGTTATTCATTTGGTGCCGAGCACCGTGTCGTATAGCACCGGCAGAGTTAAAGGAGTTGAAGGAGCAGCTTCAGGAACTCCTTGATAAGGGGTTCATTGGTAGGCCAATATGGATGTGTTTTCTACATCGAGTCGGCTTGGTTGACTCCGAGTTGTATTGTTGAGGGATGTATTGATTCGATTATTATTGAGCTTATTAGTGATCTGGGGAGATCTATAAGTTACCTTTCCGTGTTGCGAGGCATTAGGATTTGTTGGTTATAGGCACATGTGGTGCGGTTTTATTGGGGTATCTCAGTGGAATTCGAGCGGGAAGAGTATTGGGTATTGCTCGGTGGATGGCATATCGGTTGTGTCTTTTCAGGTTTGTGTAATGTTATGTCAATTGCTTCGTAGTGGTTATGATGATTTGCTTTGGTTCTAGACATCAAATTGCGCGTGGTTGTCGATTTTAAGCATAGTGACTTGAGGTGTTTCATGTGGACCAGTGTTTGGATAGGGTCACGCATTGCAACGAAGTTATATGGAGGTATGACCCTTCATGTTAGATTTGTGTGTTCTATTTCTACGATATGTGACGGGTTCTCAGTATTGTGTGTGGTGGTATTGGTCAGCTTGCGGTACAACTCTCTCATTTGAGTCATTTTTCATGATTTGAGTACGTTTGGATTGTTGCTTATTGGTGCGCGGATTGCACGAGTTGTGGCTTTAGATTGTATTGATGTGTCATGTCACTAAAGTAGTTGTTTGGATTAGATGAGATCGTTGGGATCTAGAATGAATACAAACAGATTCGATTTCAGTGTGTTGGAAGGATAATATCGATGTTCGACTTAAAATTTGCTATGGTCCTTGCCAAAGGAGAAACAACTTCACGAATGGTTGATCTGAGGAATGGTTATGACTTTCTACGTGTTTCATTTATCATTGGCAGTATACGGAAGTGTTGGAATGAGGCTTTATTTAATAAGAGATTTATTATCGATATTCGGTTGTTCTGAGCAACTGTTGTGATTAGAAGTTATCGATATGAGAGTTTGAGCTATGTGGTATATCATGTAATTGCATTTGAGGCTGCAAGTATGGTTTGTTACAGTTTGTTCGGGTTTATTCAGAGTATAAATGTGAGATTCTGATCTTGTAGATGATTTCAGAAGTGGAAATGTGGTTCTAAGGTTTATGGGTTAGGTTGGATTGTGAAATTTCAGTTACATTGTGTTATCGGACCTATATGAGATAGGGTGACATGGGATCACCCACGGGTATGTGCATGGTAAGGTTACACAGTGATTTGATGATTTTCGGGACAACTCTAGGCACGTTCGAGGACGAACGTATGTCTAAGTGGGAGAGGATGTAACGACCTGACCGGTCATTTTGAGCTTTTGCACTTCGCTTTCCAGTTCTAGAGCATGACTAGACCCGTGTGATGTATTATAACTTATGTAAATTGTCGGTTTTGGGTTTCAGGGTAATCAAAATGGATTTGGAAGAACAGTTCTCAGTTTGAAGCTTAAAATTTGAAAGGTTTGACCAAATTTTGACTTTTTAGTATTCGATCTCGGATTTGAATTTTTATGATTTGATTATCTTTGCTAGGTAATTTTGGACTTGGGAGTGCGTCCGGATGTATTTTGGAGGTATGTGGTAGATTTAGGTTTGAATTGGTGAAATTAGAATTTTGGCATTTTCCGGTTGGTAGAGGAGATTTTGATATAGGGGTCAAAATGGAGTTCTGAAAATTGGAGTAGGTCCATGGTGTCATTTGGGACGTGTGTGCAAAATTTCAGGTCATTCAGGCAAGGTTGGTTAGACTTTTGATGAAAATCGGAATTTGGAAGTTTTTAGAGTTCTTAAGCTTGAATCCGTGGTTGATGTGATGTTTTGATGTTATTTTGAGGGTTCCGAAGGTTGGAACAAGTTTGAATGATGACATGGGATATGTTGGCATGTTTGGTTGAGGTCCCGAGGGCCTCGGGTGAGTTTTGGGTGGTTAACGGGCCAATTCTTGGTTTGGAAAGTTGCAGATTTTGTTGGTTTTTGTTGCAGAAGAATTTGTTCTTCGCGTTCACGAAGATTGTCCCGCGTTCACGAAGAGGAGCTAGGTATAGAGGGAAATATGTTATTCGCGTTCGTGAGTCTAGGGTCGCGTTTGCGTAGTTTTGATTTCCAATGAATCGCGAACGAATGGAGGAGTCGCGTTCGCGTAGGGTAAAGTGGAGCAGCTGGGATCCAAGGGGTTTGTGCACGCGTTCGCGTAGAAATGGTCGTGTTCGTAATGGCTTGGTGAGCGGCGGCTTCGCGTTCACATGTAGGAAGTCGCGTTCGCGAAAGAGGAATAATTGGTCAAAGATTTTTTGTGATTCGCGAACGCGAGGATTGGACCGCGTTCGCGAATAAGGAAAATAATCCCTGGGCAGAATGTTTTAAAAGTGGTTTTCACGATTTTTGGTCTATTTCCTCCACTGTTGAGCGATTTTGGAGCTTTTTGAGAAGGATTGAAGAAGGAATCGAAGGGAAACACTCGGAGGTAAGATTTTTGAACTCAATACTCGATCCTATGTTGATTCTTACTTGTTTAAACATGACATTAGTGGGATGTAAAGGTTAAAATTGGGGAATTAGGGCTTGAAATTGGAAAATGTAAATTGGGGATTTTAGGGGCCATTTGAGGTCAAATTTTGATGTTCTTGGTATGTATGGACTCGTGGGAGGATAAGGATTCTATTGATGTAATTTTCATCGGATTCCGATACGTGGGCCCGGAGGTCGGGTTTGGCCAATTTTGGGATTCTTGGTGTAAATTGGTTATTTTCAAGTGGGCTTTGTTCCCTTAGCATATTTTGATGGTATGAATCTATTTTTGTTTAGATTTAGAGATTCGAAGGCCGAGTCGAGAGGCAAAGGCATCGCGGGTTAGAGTTTTATCCGGTTTGAGACAAGTAATGATTGTAAATATTATCCTGAGGGTATGAAGCCTCGGATTTCACATCATTGTGCTACTTTGAGATGTTGCGCATGCTAGATGACGAGCGTGTGGCCGTGCACCGTTGGGGATTGTGATTGGTCTATCCCGTACGGCTGTTAAGTCGCGTATCTGATTAAAACGTGTTTGATATCATTGTGTTTTGAAAATTATTACCATGTTTTGGGCTGAATGCCATATTTGGGCCTCGTGCCAACTGTTTTGGACCCTTATGGGCTTTTTACTGCTAGTCCTCACTGTTTTGACTTCATATTTGTACTTAGTCATGCTATATTCTATTGTTTTTATAACTCAGCCATATTTACTCCGTTTCGATATTTAAATGATATTTGGGCTGAGCATCATGTTTTACTGTTGCCCGAGTGGCTTGAGAGATTTCTGACTGAGTGAGGCCGAGGGCCTGTGTTGTGAGGATACTATGGGAAAGGGCTGCGCGCCGCAGCAAGTTGTTACTGATTTATGATTATGAGGCCGATGACTTGATTTGTTACATCACGAGGTGGCTTGCTATGAGGCCGAGGGCCATTTTGATTATGCCATGAGATGGCTTGTTATAGCGTTTGGGCTGTAGGAGCCCCTTTGGAGTCTGCACCCAGTGTGAAATGTGATATTGCCCGAGGGGCTGTTGTTGTTTCATGTTGTTGCCCGTGGGGCTGTCCTTGATCCATGTTTTGCCCGAGGGGCGGTTCTTGATTCATATTATACCTGAGGGGCTGATTACGAGTGATTGTGAGGTAGTCCAAGGGGCTGGTTCTGTTGATATTTTGCCCGAGGGGCGGTGTATGGTACATGTTTTGCCCGAGGGTCTGTTTACATTTCTATCATTTTTACCTACTGTTTTATCACTCGTTTGAAACTATTGAAAGTTGTTTTTGAAAGGTTTTACTGAAACTGAGCTTGATTTACGAAGTAAATAGTTTATGTACTGTTTTGGAAATGTACTGTATTTTCTGTAGCGCTATGACGTGGTTTAAGTATTTTCTTACTGCTCAACTTTCATTACTTTTATTACATACTGAATTGGCGTACTCACATTACTCCATGCACCTTATGTGCAGATTCAGGTATTTCTGAACCTGGTAGCAGGTGTTGATTGCTCAGTGGCAGGTTCATCAGAGTTAGCAAGGTAGCTGCCTGATGTTTGCAGCTCCTGCTCTTCTCTCTCTTATTTTCCTTAGACTGTTTTTAGTATATTTTAGACTTTTTGTTGTATTCAGACCTTAGTAGATGCTCGTGACTTGTGACACCCCGATATCGGGCTTGTGTATTTATTTCGCACTGTTCATTTAGACTTACATTATGAGATATTTGATTAATTAAAGGCTTAAAAATGACTTTTATTAAATAATGGTTAATTCAGAATTGTGCTGGCTGGCCTAGTTTCACGATAGATGCCATCACGGCCAGGTCAATTTTAGGGTCGTGACAGTTAAAGGGCTGAGGGGTATAGTGGGGCCAATTTTACCTACATTAACCCTATGAGGATTAATAAAAGTTATTGACCAAAGACTTAGAGTGAAATTTTATTCATGGATAAAATTCCCATGTGGACCTGTGGCACTTTAGAGTTCACAAGGTCATGGACCCAGAGCAGTGCTTGTGTCAGGAGGGGTACCTTAGCCATAATCCAATTTCACACCTAAATACCTTATCCATTTTCTCTTACTCTTCCTCAAAGTCTTAGACACGCGTTTCAACTTAGCAATTTCATACATTATCAGAAATAAGCACAAGGTTCATAATAAGCTTCTCAAAAGCTCAAATGCACAAAAGTACAATTCATTGATACAAAGAACTATAGAAGATGTTTCATTATCATCAAAATACCAAGATATGAACAATTCAGAACCAACATCAATATTGACCTTAAAATCCCTTATCAGAACACTAAAATACAAAGATAAATTATAGCAAGTAGACTAATGGACTCCAGTAACATCAATGACTTTAAGGTTAATCTTAACATATATCAGAATATTTAGGAGGATTATTATTAAGATGTAGAAGGCTAATTGCATATTATCAGTAGGTAAGTGCTATCAATTCAAGTTCAAAGAGACTTAGTTAAGTGATGTAAGCATAGGTGATAGGTAAGATATGTACATTAACTTTATTAATTCTAGTGAATGTTAGCACATTCAAGTTCATTAAACAAGGTTCGTAATACTTAGGACATGTCAACACACATTTTAGTGATCCTCAAATTAGTCTAAAACAGATATACACATAGTTGAAACCTTATTTCACTAAACACCTACACTAACAAGTTTGTTCAAACTTCCTAGAGATGATAGCAAGTGAAAGAGACATCAATGTAAATATGTAAATTATTTTTTTCTAATCACATGATATCTAGTAGTAACAACAGATGGTTAATAGGTTTTCAAACTGTCAGGACCAAATAGCACTCCAACTCATGATCAGGTTCTTCTATACATAGTGGTATTAGACAGACATAGTGCCTATTATTTACTTGGCTAGGACAAGACAAACATATCACAATAAGTTCATTTTTAAACAGGTAAGTGAATTCATTAACAAGTTACACAAACATAATTCAATTCATGGTCTTCATATACACCGATTGTCATGATAAGTAATCTCATAGCAACATGATCAAGTCTGGATCACTTAAACAAAGTAGATTAACATGAGAAAACAAGAGCAAGTCCATTAATGAGAATTGTTCATTTGAGTACAACATAACACTATGGAGAGTCAAGACTGCATGTGACTGGAAGTATAAATCTTAGCAGGCAACATAGTAATCCAAGCACATAATTTCTCAAGATAAGGGTATAGAATGGCTTCATAAACATCACTAAATTAGTTGAAGTAGCATGATGAACATGGGCACAAGCAAGAGTCATTCAACCATCACAACAATAAAGGTTTTGGATAGCCACTGTGAGCACCTAATTTTTGCCCTACATGAAAATGACTCTTAAAAATAAATTAAAAATAATTTTAAGGGATTTTAGAAGTTTTTCTTTATTTAGTTGCATTTCATGCATTTTTAATATTTTAAAATCATAGAAAAATGATTAAAAATATCACATTTTAATTTCATGTCATATTATGTTATTAGGAAAAATTACAAAAATGGTCATTTTTACATATTTAGCTTTTAGTCTTTAGAAATAGTATTTTTATTTAGTTTTAAGTTAATTAGTTATTTTAATAGATAAACAATTTTAATTTTTACAAATTAGAATAATTTAGGATTTTATTAGATTTTAAAATCAAAGAAAAAGAAAAATGAAAGAAAAGGTTTTGATTTAGTCTTCCTACCCCAAAGTTAATTAGCCCAAATTCATGACTTAAATCCCTAAAAGCCCAAAACATTGAGCCCATATACATTCCCCATTTGACCTAACCTAATTCCTACCCCTATAAAATAACACTTAACTTCTAAAATAAAATAAAAGACCTTAGACCTATAGGGACTACAAATTCGCCGTTTTCATAGGAGACCCCACCCCCTGTATTTCATTTTCTTCGAACCCCACACCCATGAAACCAACGACCCCTTTTTCCTATAGCACACTTAGCGACCAGAACTCCCCATTGTTGTTTCTTCTTCTTCTCACCATCAAGCCCACTGGAAATCGACCCTTTCCCTTCTCCAAATATTAGCTCAAACCAGTCGCAAACAAACCCCCCAAAATTTAGCTTTAAATGCAGCTGTAGAAGCCACCCCGTTCGAGCCCATTTTCAGGCATGAAAAACTGAAAATCAGCAATGGAAACAAGCTAAGGAAGTAGGGAAAGCCGTTTTCCTCACCATCCTCCGAGTTCATGTTCTTTTGATTTTTCAATTAAAAAGAAAAATACACAAAAATACAAAAAAAGAAGAAGAAAGGAACCAGCAACTAAAACATTGAACTAAAAAGAAAAAGAGAGCTCTCATCCAAAAAAAATGAGAGAAAACGCAGCTGCTGATACTCCACCCAAAACACCAACAAAAAAATAGAACGTCACCTAACACAACTGAAAAATATGTTCGAAACAGTCCATTTTTATCAAAAGTAGCGTCAAAGAGTTGAGATCGAAGGCGTCATTTGAAAACTCCAATCGTCGGTTCCGGTTGAGTTCGCTGCTGAATGTTTTGTCAAGAAATTGTCCATTTGTTGTAGTTTTGAGCTCAGATTCATCAATACAAAGATCCTATTTTTCTCTTCTTACTGTGTTGCTAGCTCTTGCTATCGTTTTTGCCTTCTGTTAATTGAAAGTTAAGTGTTGGGTGTTAAATTGTTGGGTGTTAAAAGTTTTGTCATGCATAATCACAGATCTGCATTTTTTTATATAATCCTATTCACATTTTATATATGTACTACTTACTCTCTATTTCAAACCTTTATTTGGATTTTATTTGGATTATACAATGGTTATGTCTATTTGTTGTTATGTATTTGATTTTTTTTACGGAGATTCTGCTGAACTTTCCTATTTGTACAAGAATTGAGTAGTTATGTCAATGCTATGCAAGTTTAGTATTTCAGTTCCCATTAATTATGTTATTGTAGTTCATTTCTTCCACAATAAACTACTTAACTCATAGACCTTACAACTATCTCGAATCTAGGAGTTAGAATGATTTTCTGAATTTCGTAAAAATGCTTTAGGCACGACTTAAACAATTATTGTGATTGTGTACATGTTCGCATGACATAATTCGGATTTTTAAAATAAAATCAAGGTACTCGTTCGCGCGACTTTGGCCAGTTTTTTCTTAAATAATTAAGCGTGACAAATTGTGTACACGTACGCGTGACATGATTTAAGCGCCGATTTTCAAAATAAAATCAAAGTACACGTTCGCGTGACTTGTTTCAAATAATATCACCACTACGAATAATTGAGTAATTAGAACCTGTAAAAAGTAAAATACACATAGGTCCTAAAAATGAGTAATTAGATAATTTAAGCCAAGTATGAATCACTAAGAGACCGTGCTCGAACCACGAAATTCGGGAGTGCCTAACACCTTCTCCCGGGTTAACAAAATTCCTTATCTAGAATTTCTAGTTCACAGACTTTTAGAATAAAATCGAAAATTTCCTCGATTTGGGATTTAAAAATAAACCAGTGACTTGGGACACCATAATAAATTATCCCAAGTGGCGACTCTGATAAATTAAATAATCCCATTTCGAATAATGTCACTTTAATTAGAAAAACTTCCTTATACCCTCGAGGTGTAAAAAGGAGGTGTGACAGCTCTGGCGACTCTGCTGGAGAAAAGAACCGAGAATCTCCGGTTCAGGGTTCAAGAATTCGAGCTTATTAATGTGATTTCTTATTTGGCTTTATTGTCGATATTACTGTATTTTGTGGACTTAATGTCCTAATTGCCATTTATTTACCGCTTTGATATTACTTGAACTGTATTTAAATGTCTTCTAAAAATACGGTGCACACATTCGCGTGACCCACTTTTTCTGTTAGAAGTTATACCAAATAGAACAGGGCTTGGCAAGCAACAAGGCCGAGCAAACTTTTGTGCTCCCGGTACGTTGCCCCCTCCTCGACTCGAATTTGTCCGCTCGGGTAAGCCAGGTTTAGAATACAACCCCAAGTTTAAACCTAGAATAATGCAACCTCATGTTGGATCCCTAGTAGGAACGTTAGTTTGCATCACGTGCATTTGACCTTGGGGACTCAACATAGGATCTAGGACAGGTGTAACCAAAATAACATACCATCCTGATGCATCCTACATGCTATATGAATATTTATTTGTTTCGGCTTGCATGTTGACCGGCTAGGAAAAGAAAATCAAGAGAAAAAAAAACAAAGAGTGAGGTAGGATAGAGAATTTACCCGGTTCTAAAAATTTCGATATTTGAAAATGTCTCGAAACTCTGCCAAAATTTTTGAAAAAAGGGGAAAAAAGGAAAATGTATTTAAAAAAAAGTGAGTCAATATCATGTTTTTCCCAATTATGTCAAAACTGACTGAATACGCGAGTCTGATTCTCACCGGATATGAGATACGTAGGCAAACCTCATCGGTTCCGACCCCAGTTTTCAAAAATTCAAAAATATTTTCCTTTAAGTTCCTTCTTTAGAAATCTTTTTTTTAGAAAATTCAAAAAAAAAAGTTTTTTAAACTAAAAAAAAAGTAGTTTTCTTCTTTCTAAAGTCTCATACGGAAAAAAGAAATAAAAAGAAAAAAAACAAAATCAATAAAAAATCAAAATATAAATTACGTGTTTTCTTTATTTTGAAGTATTTTTCCAAAAATTCAAAAAAAACAAAGAATTGAAAAAACAATATTTTTGTTTTGCCTCAAAGCTTTCATGGTCTGAATGTTATATATAAAAAAAGAAAGAAAAGAGAGTTTATTTACTCCATTCACAATCTTCCTGAACTACGTAAAATCTGATTCATGCGGCGTCATGATACGTAGGCAATCCCCATCAGATTCGATCATAGCTATAAAATAAAACTGAGTGAAAAATAATTTGAAAAAAAAGAGAAAGAAATTTTTTTGATTGAGTGAAAAAGAAAGATACGAGCGAAAAAAGGGGAGCGACAAGAAATAAAAAGTGTCAAACAAAAAGAGAAAAAGAGAGTGCCAAAAATAAAAGAGCGACAGAAACGAAATGAAAAAAATCAAGAGTGACTAAAGAGAGACAGAAATAAAAGAATAGAGGTATATACTGAAAGGCTAGTTAAGGCTGGGATGCAACATGCAACCGTTCAAACACACGGTAAAAGCGTTTAACTGTTAGGTACATTGCATCCCAACGTGCGATTTCCTATATGTTAAATGTTTCAAAACTAACAAGGTTGTTGGATGTGCAAACTATCAGAAGTTTTGGTGGTTGGTTTTGTTGGTAGTCTAGTTTCCCCTCCTTCACAAGATCCAAAGGCACAGATGGCCTCCACAAGCAATCTATCAATCATCAGTCCTGAGGATAGCCCGGCATCGACTATTCTGCAGCTAGAATCAGCAGCTGCTGAAGAGAATAAGATGTTGCGTCTCCGCATATTGGAAATGTGGGACGCCTGGTGTAATGGTAGGGAACCGCCAAGTGCAATCCCTGGGTTCCCTAAGTTGATCCCCAGGTTAAGTGAGGTTACCAACGCCCCTATGCCCAACCCGTTTGTCCCATGCAGGCACCCTCCAATACCGTTCAATGATCCTAGTATGCCTTCTGTGGTTCGCCCCCAGGTGCCAGTTTCCTGGGCACCTCCATTATTATTCTCTACAGCACCAGTCTGCACCAGAACACAACCAACTTTATCACGATTGTATGTTGAGCCTCCAATATTCACCTTTTAGGGTTCACAACTTCAATCAGAAATAACATATGTGACCATGTACTCTTTAACTCAACCTCCACAATATGATCTCTCAGGGGAGCAAGAAAAGGTTGTTAAAAATCCCGAACAAGAGGAAATGGCTCGGAAGATGAAGAGCCTAGAATAAAGCCTGAAAAATATGTAAGGTCTGAGTGGCCAAAAGAGTGTCTCATACTCTGACATCTGTATGTTTCCCCATGTACACTTTCCTGTTGGCTTCAAGATTCCAAAATTTGAAAAGTACAACGGGCACGGAGACCCGGTCGCTCATCTGAAACGATACTGTAACTAGTTAATGGGAGGTGGTGGAATAGAGGAGCTGCTAATGGCCTATTTTGGGGAAAGCCTCACCGGAATCGCTTCTGAGTGGTATACGGATCAAGAAATTACTCATTGGCATGTGTGGGACGATATGGCTCGAGATTTTGTCCACCAATTCCAATATAATGTGGATATCGCTCCCGACAGAAACTACTTGTCCAATTTGAAAAGAAAACTATGGAAAGCTTCCGCGAATATGCAGTCAGATGGCATGAGCAAGCTGCCAGGGTAAAGCCTCCAATGGACGAAACTGAAATGGTCACAATTTTTTTATAGGCCCAAGAGGCTGACTACTTCCAGAACATGATGTCTGTTGTGGGTAAACCGTTTGCTGAGGCTATCAAAATTGGGGAAATGGTTGAAAACGGTCTAAATACGGGCCGAATCTTGAGTCATGATGCTTTTAAAGCCACATCACCAGATGTTCAAAATGGTTCGGAGGGTTTGATGAACAGAAATGGGAGTGAGGAGGGAGCCATGATGGCTTCAAGCTCGAGGGGGCCCGCAGGTCATTCAGCCAATCATATGTGCCTCATATGGTCCCACCGCACTATTATCCCCTTCAAGATGATACTTATGTCATGGCACCGCTTCCCTATGCGGTGATGAACACATAATCTTACACACAGCCCCAACATTATACACAAAAACAAGCTCCACCTCCCAGAAATGCCCATCCTTACCAGTCTCTATATAATCCTCAACAAAATGATCCCTAATACAATTCTCGCCCAAGAGAGCCTTTCAAAAAGAATCAGTTCACCCCTATTGGTGAATCGTATTCAAGCTTGTTCCAAAAACTAATCAGGCTAGATCTATTGCAACCAGTGGCCCCGAACTGGCCGAACCCCGAGTCCCCCTCGCACCGAGCTGACGCTAGATGTGAATACCACTATGGAGCAGTGGGACACAGAACAGAGGACTGTTGGACCCTCAAAAGGGCAGCTGAAGATTTGATTGAAGCTGAAAGAATTATTTTTCAGGATGAAAAAGCTCTTGATGTGATGAAAAATCTGTTACCTGCACACAAAAGCGGGCCAATAGTCGGAATGATTTGTGAAGATGAGGAATTTCATCCGGCACTGAAGGCCATTGCATCCATTGTCGAGATAGAAGAAAAGCCAAAAAATGGTCGCCAAGCATGAAAGTTTCCCATCAGATGGGAGTCTCGGTAGACAGTTTTGCTATCCTTTCTGCGTCCGAATTATCTCAGAGTTTGATCCAGATGTTTTACTTTATTGTCTTACTTTCCGATGGAAATCCTTCTATCTTCAAAAAATTGAAAAAAAAATCAAAAATCAAAAATCAAATGAACTTAATATTTCATTGTCCAGGAATGTTTCTTTTCTTAATCTTGTCGTTTTCCTTATTCTCTTTTTAGTTATGTTAAATGCAGATTTTAATAACATGACATGCTTGCGGACTTTATGCCTAGATCCTAAAAAGCTGTCAGACCAAATAAATCAAGGATTAGATCGCAGTGAAGATATAGTTTAAGGAAATAAAACAAAGAGTTGGAACAATTGAAAGAAAATTGGTTCTAGAATTGGAAAGGTCCATACATTTGGAACAAGGTGAATTCCATATGAGATGCAAAAGTGATTAGAATTCCGATAGCTTCCATATGAGCCACTGGAGAAAACGTTTCATTATAATCAATCCCTTCCTCCTGGTTGTTGCGTTGGACCACTAGACTGGCTTTGTTCCTTGTGGTAATTCCATGTTCATCGAGCTTATTTGTGAAAACCCACCTGGTTCATATAATGGTTCGATCTGGGGGTCTAGGTACCAGGTGCCACACACTGTTTCTCTCAAACTGATGCAACTCATCTTGCATGGCTGTAATCCAATCTGCATCTTTCAAGACTTCCTTGATATTTTTGGGTTCTATCTGGGAGAGAAAGGCTGAGAAGGCAAGTGAATTTCTGGCTCTTGACCTGGTTTGAACTCCGAAATTTAGAGGAGTGATTATGTTGTCTATAAGGTGAGCGCTTTGATGTCTCCAGTTGGACGCCTGAGGTTTATTCTGAGAGGAGGAATGTATGTTTGGCTAATTTTCCTCTATCCTTCTCGCAGGTGCTAGTAGAGTTCCCTGAACTGCATCAACCACTCTTTCTTCAGCTTCAGTGGTTGTAATTGAAGTGCTTGGTTCTGTTGATGATGAGGTAGCGTTGTCTTCATTTGGCTACTTTACTTGACTTATCATATCTGCCTTTCCATTTGTCATGTTAATGACTTCACCAGGAACGAGTAAGCGTTCTCCATCTTGATCTTCCTCAGTACTCTTCTCAAGTGATGGATGCGATTCATCAAAAATAACATGGACACTTTCCTCAACACATTGAGTCCATTTGTTATATATCTTGTAGGCCTTGCTTTGAGAAGAGTAACCAAGAAATATTCCTTCGTCACTCTTGGCATCGAACTTACCAAGCTGATCCTTTCCATTGTTGAGAACAAAACATTTGCATCTAAATGTTCTCAGGTGAGTTAGCTTGGGTTTTCTTCCATTCAACAATTCATATGGGGTCTTGTTCAGAAGTGATCTGATCATGCACCTGTTCACTAAGTAGCAGGTAGTGTTGACAGCTTCAGCCCAGAAGTTCTTTGCAATTCCACTGTCAATCAGCATTGTTCTTGCCATTTCTTCCAGAGTTCTGTTCTTCCTTTCTACTACTCTATTTTGCTAGGGAGTTCTGGGAGTTGAGAAGTTGTGAGTGATGCCATTTTCATTACAGAATTTATCAAATTTGATAATGTCAAATTCTGTCCCATGATCTGATCTAATGCATACAACTCTAGACTCCATTTTCACCTGGATCTTCTTCACAAAGGCCACAAACACTTCAACAGTTTCATCTTTTGTTCTAAGAAACAGAGTCCATGTGAATCTGGAATAGTCATCCACAATTACGAAAATGTATCTTTTTCCTCCTCTGCTTTGCACCCTCGTAGGTCCACACAGATCCATATGCAGAAGCTCAAGTGGCTTTGAGGTGCTCACATCTCTGTTAGACTTAAAGGAGGACTTCACATGTTTTCCTCTAGCACAAGCATTACAGTTTTTTTGCATCTTAAATTGTGACATAGACAGACCATGGACCAGGTCCTTCTGAATTAGTTTGTTCAGAAGGGAAAAACTTGCATGGCCCAGTCTTCTGTGCCATAGTTCAACATCATCAACAACTTTCAGACAACTCAGATCACTACTCTGTAAAGATTCGAAATCAGCAACATAGATGTTATTGTATCTTTTGGCCACAGTACTATTTCACTAGTCACAAGGTCAGTGACTATACATATTTTGGACAAGAATTCCACCTTGTTTCCTTTATCTCTGATTTGAGATACACTCAGGAGACTGTACTTAAGCCTATTGACATAGTACACATTTTCAATAGAATGAGTGAGTGACTTCCCAACTTTTCCAACTCCAAGAATGTATCCCTTTTTGCCATTGCCAAAGGATACACTCCCTCCTTGCAGGGCTTTTAGTGGAAGAAAGTCTGTGGTGTTACCAGTCATGTGTTTAATTAACTACCAGTTAATTAAACTTTATTTAATTAACACAAAGTTAATTAAATAGCACAAAAATAAATATTTAATAAATTAGCGACTGACATAGATTAAAATTGAAAATACATTAAATAGCATAATAATTTAAAAAATTATAAAAATAATTTAGTACACTGGTAGGTCGACTCCATATCTACCAATATCATTAAAATATTGAAGGTACAGGGCATATGATTGATGTGATTGTGGCTATTGAAATTATTGACTCCTTTTATCCATTATTCATTTTTGTTCTTGTCAAATAAATTCATGAATATTTGGATCTTTAATAGAACTTAAATTCGACAATAAAATTTTATTTAAATTCTTTTAGTTTCAAAGCTCTACCTTTTATCTCCATATCTCGCTGCCTGACTGCACTTGACTTTTCCAACAACTCAACAAGCTGATTATTTTTTGATAGGACCAATTTCATAGCAGATGAAAAACTTTCACCGATTTTTCTCTTCATTTTTGCTTTCTTCATCCCGATAGGGCGTTCTAGTGATGTGGAATCACATACAACATCCTCATTCAAATTTAGTGAAAATAATGATAAGTTAGGAGATGGAGGTGAATCGGGAGTAGAAGTCTCAAACTTCGATGATATAAAAGATGAGCTTGCTTTCGAACTTTTTTTCTTCCAGCATTGACATCTTTAAGCTTCTCAAAATCCTTCAACATATCCCATACATGATTTTAAAACTTTTTTTGTAGTCCGGGTCTTGCATAAGTAAATATTTTGCTTGATTAATCTATAATATTTTTTAAAAAAATTGAACGAAAACTGTAAGTAAATATATACAAATAAAGTATAAGTAACTATAAAATAAATACTCACTTTTATTTGAATTATTTTACACTAATATAGTATTTATATGATTATATTTTATAGATGATTTCACTTTTATTTGAATTATCCATTAAGATGTATAATGTATAATGTTTGCTTACAATTTATGTTATTTAAAAATTTATGGTATAAAATAGTTATATATTAGATGGTTATATAATAAAAGAATATGAATTATATGGGATGATTATGTAAAAAAGGATTTATTTTATGAAATAAAAAAATACAATTTAAATAAAATAAAATATAATATAGAAGAAAGAGAAGAATGTAAAAGGGATATATTTTTTTTTTGTGTGTGTGTGTAACAAATAGTATAATAGGTTGGAGTTAATTGTCATAAGTGTAAAAATAGTGTTTAAGATTGGAGAAGCCTTAGTGTTTTTTTCCTTTTATGTGAAAATGGTTTTCGATTTAGTATAAAAATGTATAGTTTATTATTTTTTATTATTATATATAATATCAAAAGCAAAGATAATAAAGTGTACTCGTACCTGCCTTAAAATAATGTGAGCAATAATTATAGAGTGTTATAAAATAACGACTGTAAAGTAAATAAACTAACGACAATATAGAGAGAAACTGATATATTATTCAACTTTCAAACTGATATACATAATGAACTGAAATCTCCTTTATTTATATAAGTTGCTACTGCAAGCTGCTTGTAAGCTGGTAATGCAAGTTGATGTGTAAGCTGCTATCGCAAGCTGCTGTGTAAGCTGCTACTGCAAGCTGCTGTGTAAGTTGCTACTGCAAGCTACTGTGTAAGCTGCTGCTTGTAAGCTGTTGTGTAAGTTGTTGGTAAGCTACTACTGTACCAGATATAGATAATCTTCTATCGGGGGTAATATTTATCCATAACGGAGTACCGAAATGATAAGCTTCTTCAGGAGGCTTATTTCTAATAGAGTACTAAATAGATAAACATATTTACGGCGGAGTCCCATATGGATAAGGTTCTTCAGGAAGCTTATTTACAACGGAGTAATAAATGAACATCCATAATATACTATATATTTATAACACTCCCCCTTGGATATTCATTAAAAGATAATGTGCCTCATTAAAATCTTACTAGGAAAAATCCCGTGGAAAAAAATTCTAGTAAAGGAAAAAGAGTACACATATTTAGTAATACGCATTGCTAGGTACCTCATTAAAAACCTTATAAGAAAAACCCCGTGGAAAAAAATCTTAGTAAGGAAAAATGAGTGCTTGCGTATTTTACTTCCCCTGATAAAAAAATTATTTCAAATAATTAAGTCTCCGCATTTCAATCTTGTATATCATCTTTTCAAAAGTTGAAGTTGGCGGAGATTTAGTGAATAAATCTGCTGGATTGTCACTTGAACGGATTTGTTGCACATCAATGTCACCATTTTTCTAAAGATCGTGTGTGTAGAATAATTTTGGTAAAATGTGCTTTGTTCTTTCTCCTTTTATAAATCCTCCCTTCAAATGGGCAATGCATGCAACATTGTCTTCGTATAAAATTATGGGTCTTTTCTAACATTTCAAACCATATTTTTCTCGAATAAAATAAATTATTGATCTCAACCATACACATTCCCTACTTGCTTCATGAATAGCTATTATCTCAACATGATTTGAAGAAGTAGCAATAATAGATTGATTTGTGGAGCGCCATGATATGACAGTACCTCCACATGTAAACACGTACCCGGTTTGAGATCTAGCTTTATGTGTCACGACCCAAAATTCACTAAGGGTCGTGATGGCTCCGGACACCACTACCAAGCAAGCCAACACCAAGAAGTTAATTAAATTCTTATTTTAGCATTTATTGAAATTATTTTTATACATTAAACAATAAATAATGAAATTCACTGAATAAATAATGATGTCATTAACAAACTTAATATTGAATAATCTCATAGTCATCCTAGAACCTGGTGTCACAAGTGCAAGAACAATTTTTAGGAAACAATGTAATACAATAACCATCCAAAATATAAATTGAATAGTAGAGTAAATACAATACAGTACTTTGAAGGTGACTCTGCTGGCTGCGGGCCATCTCGAGAAGTGCAACTCACCTAAGTCTCCGTATCAACCATGCCACTGCGCCAAACTAGGCCACTTGACATACATGTGCTTGTGCAACAAAAATACACAGCAAGTGTAGTATGAGTACAAAAATAACATGTACCCAATAAGTATCCCGTCTAATCTCAAAGAAGTAGTGACGCGAGGTCGACTTCGACACTTACTAGTTGTGATGACCCAGAAGGTCATTACTTATTTTTAAAATGAATTCTGTGTTCTGAGGCCTTAAAAACCTCTTTTAGCATCACCTCGATTTGCGTGCGCAGTCTGGATGCGTAGCCAAAAAGCTATTATACGAAAATCTGTGAAAATGTTAAAATTTTGACTTAAAATGCATTTAAGTTGATTTCGATCAACATTTTGGGTAAACGGACCCGGACCTGTGATTTGACGGTCCCGGAGGGTCCGTGGAAAAATATGGGACTTGGGCGTATGTCCGTAAACGAATTTCGAGGTCCCAAGCCCGAGAAATGAATTTTTAAAGAAAATTGTCTTCTGGAAATTTCTATGAGTTTTGGAAACGAAATGTATTTAGAATTTGATAGTATCGGACCCGTATTCTGGTTCCGGAGCCCGGTATAGGTCTTATATGTGAAATAAGATAAGTCTGTGAAATTTGATAAGAAATTGATGTCATTTGACGTGATTCGGAGCTTAAATGCAAAATTTGATGTTTTAAGAAGTTTTGAAATATTTCATTGATTTTGAGGTTTAATTCATCGTTTAAGGGGTTATTTTGGCGACTTGATCGCACGGATAAGTTCACATGGTGTTTTTAAGTTAGTACGTATGTTTGGGTTGGAGCCCCGAGGGCTCGGGTGAGTTTCGAATGTTGCAGGTTTTTCAGGTTCTGGTATTCTGGTATTTTCTTCTTCGCGTTCGCGGGAGGACCCTCGCGAACGCGATGAGTTATTAAGGCCGAAGGAAATTTCCTTCTATGCGAACGCGAGACCTAGGTCGCGAACGCGAAGCTTTGGGGGGGTCTTCCCTTCGCGAACATGGGTCTAGTATCGCGAACGCGAAGGCTTATAAGCTGGGCAGGGGGAGAGGAATTATACCCTACGCGAACGCGACCATCTAGATGCGAACGCAAAGGCCACTCAGGCTTAATTCATCGCGAACGAGATAAGCCTATCGCGAACGCATAGACCTAAATCCGCGCAGTTATTTTAAGTTCAGAAATAGAATGTATTACGGGAGTTTCACTATTTTTCATAAACTTCTTCTTCTCCATACCTCTTGGGCAATTTTTGAAGAGGAACTTCACCATAGCTTCATAGGTATGTAATCCTAAGCTCGTTTTCTTCCATTTTTATCAACACCCACTAGATTTCTAGGCCTAAAACATGAGATTAAGGGTAGAAAATTAGGGATTTGGATAGAGTTAGGGCTTTTTGTATATTTGGGATTTAGACTTCGTTTTAGGGTCGAATTTTGGAACTAATTATATATTCGGGCTCGTGGGTGAATGGGTGATCGGGTTTTAGTCCGAACCTCGTATTTTGACCAAGCGGGCCCGGGGGCAATTTTTGACTTTTTGGGAAGAATTATTGGAAAGCTATATTTAAGCCTTGGAATTGAATTGTTTAGCATTTATTGATGTTCTTAAGTCGATTATGTCTAGATACAATTGATTTGGAGCCAAATTCAAAAGGAAAAGCGGTGTTTGAGGCTTGAGTTGGCCGTGGAAGTTTGAGGTAAGTGTTTGATCTAACCTTAACTTGAGGGATTAGGAGTCGAGTCCTACTTGCTATGTGATAATTGTTGAGTACGACGTATATTCATGGTGACGAGTATCTATACCTTGGTGTCTAGCATGACCATGAGTCTTATATTGCGATTATCATGACTTCGTTGTATTTTTCATGCCTTGGTGATGATTTCTCTTTGTGGTGCAAAGTTTGTGAAAGGAATTGTGACCTATGAACATTGAGGAGCGTTGGCTCAAGTTGTATAACGAGTTGTGAAAGTAAAAGTGGAAAGGATAAAAGAATCACTATATTGACTCCCTTGCCAGGATATTGTTGTTGTTTTGATGTTGTCCCATGCCAGGACTTATTGTTAAATTATTATTCCCTTGCTGGGATTCTTCTTGTAACTTCATTTATTTCCTTTCCCTATTGTTTGTGATTGTTATTTGGGTAAGGAAGAGAGTTAAAGCATGAAGGGTGATGCCGTGCATTGTTTTGGTAAGAGAGTGTTAAAACACGAAGGGTGATGCCGTGTATGATTTGTAAGGGAAGAGTGTAAAGTACGAAGGGTGATGCCGTGCCGCACGATGTACCATTCCATGCCGATTATATTGATTATATGGTGAGGACGAGAGTAAAAGAATGAAGGGTGATGTCGTGTACATTTTCATTACTTGCTTGCTTAGTGAGGACGAGAGTAAAAGCACGAAGGGTGATGCCGTGCATTTATTGATTTCTGGTTCTCTGTTGATATTCGAGATATATTGTTCTGTCAAATACCTATTGTCTTTCTATTCCGAATTGGTATCTCCCCCAAAACATGCTACCCCTCCCATATTTGACTGTTATTACTGTTCTTCGTTTCCGCTGTATATAGTTGAATTGCACAGGTTCATTTGGTAGTCTGGTCCTAGCCTCGTCACTACTTTGCCGAGGTTAGGCTAGGCACTTACCAGCACATGGGGTCGGTTGTGCTGATACTACACACTGCACTGTATGCAGATCCCGGAGCAGCTTTTGGACCATAGATTGGGTGGCTTCTTTTAGTCCACGTTGAGATCCAAGGTAGACCTGTAGGCGTCCGCAGGTCCTGGCGTCTCCTCTATCCTTTACTTCTTATTTCATTTCTTTAGTTCAGAGATAGTGTATCTTTTATTTTCAGACTTTGTATTTAACACTCTTAGATCGTCTGTGGTACTGTGACACTAGTTCTGGGTGATTAAGGCTTAAACAGTTATATTAGACTTATAAACATTTACTACATTTCTTCCGCTTATAAAAAATTTCCGTTATTTTTCACATTATTGCTTTATAAATGCTAAAAAGGTATAAAAATGGATAAATGTAATCTGTTCAGTAACTGGCTTGCCTAGCTCACATTAGTAGGCGCCATCACGACTTCCGAGGGTGGAAATTCAAGGTCGTGACACTAGTGGTCCAATAATATACCGATAATATAGTAAATCGAGGATTTTTATAAAAACGGTTGTAACTCAATAGCATGAAACAAGTAAACAATTCTTTCATTAATATGAAATTTCTAAATTCATTTTCATCATTTATACATTTATCTCAAGTCAGGGAGGCAACATCATCATTTATAAATTTGCAAGTCAAGCAATACAAGCAGCGCAAATCATGTCGAGGTCCTACGATCCGATCCAACAAATATTTAAACTGTGCACTGCCAGAGGGTCGAATGACGTAAACTATAGATGCATCTATTACCTGCTCATGAATCATACATGCGCTGCGGTCAAATATAAATAAACACATCAAACACTTGAAGATGTAGTAAAATCATTAAATCAGTCAAAAATATGCAAGAAATAGAAGTTTAAACACAAAGAATCAGTTAAACAAAATTTTAAAAGAAGTTCCGAAACCCTAATTTTAGAAGAAGGTGAAAAACACTTGAAGTCAACGATTCTTGCAAAAGAGTTCCAAGGACAGTGTAAAACATTAAAGAAACAAACTCAAATCGTCTTAGATCTGTACAGATCTAAGAGATATAGGAAGAAACTAGGGGTTCAGAAGAAACCCTTAGAGAGGAAAGAACCTATCTAGAATCCCAAGGATCGTAATAGATACAACATGATTTTGCTCGAAATCACACTGGAATAGCCAAGAACAGACAATTAACGAACCATGGATGCAAGTCGGCATGGACCTGAGCCTTTGAAGATCATAGAGGAGGTAGACATGGCATGAGAGAAGCCATTGGAGGCTTAGGAGACGATGAAAGGTCACCGGAGATGACCGGAGAGGAGAGGTCGGTGGTTGAAAGGCTAGGGTTTGGTTGAGAGTTATTAAGAGAAGAGAAGATCTTAGGGCGACGGATTTGGAAAAATGGCTAGGGTTGGGGGGTCGTTTGGAATAAAAAAGGCAAGAACGAATGAGGGTCGTTGATCTAAAGATTTGATAGGTTTTGGGTCGGGTAGGGGTAATTAGGGCCTGGGTCAGGTTATTTAATACGAAATTGAGTTGGGGTGTTGGGTTCAGTTAAGGCTAAAATTGAAATACAATCTGGCTATATTTTAAATAGCCAATTTAATCCCATTTAATTTATAATAAATAATTTCTAAAAAATAATTTCGTGTACTAAAATTCTTTAAAATAGATATATAACATTTTAAAAATATAGAAGATCAATTTTATGCATATAAATGTAATTGTACATTAATAGGACTAATATTACAATTATATGGAAATTCGCTTTAAAAATGCAAAATGCAATTATAAAAATGCACTAAAACTATTTTAGCAATATTTTGGCATAAATATAGAATTTAAATGACTAAATTACCACAATAATAATTTTAGGGGTAATTATCAGGGATTTTATGAGTAAAGGGGGAGAAATAAATCAATTTAAAATCTTTAAAATTATAGAAAAATTATAAAAGAAAACTTTGTGCATGCTTATATATGCATTATATATATATATGCTATTTTAAAAGTATTTATGCATATTAAAAATATGTAGGGAAAATTGGGTATCAACAGCTGTCCCTCTTTACCCGAGAAGGATGAAAGAGTTTTCGGGTAAAGAAATAATGGCTAATTTTGACCGGTCGGGATGATTTGGAAGACAGGGGCCTGACTCCGGTCTTCGAGCTTCCTATATATCCCTAGTTTACAGGAATCAGGCCATGTGTAGTTCTGGGTTCATCTGCGGAATATGCTGATGAAATTATTGCAAGAACGGACACGCGATGTCGAAGCGGCTATGGTGAGCGGTTAAAGATCGGGATGGTTGGAGGGAACTGGAGTGAGATCTCTCCTGCTATGATAGCGGTTGCTCACTGGTTATTTGCAGATAGAAGATGCTACAAGCATGTATTTGCAAAAAATCAAACATGATGCAAATTCCCCTTGGATCATGAAGGTTGTCTTCGGACGATTGAAGATGACGTCCTCAGACCATGACGTCCTGGGCCATGAATTATTTAGTGAGGGATTCATAGGACATGAAATGATGTTCTCGGTCCATGAAGATGGTGCCTCCGAACCATGACGCCTTTGAATAATGATATGCAAGTTTGAGAGATCCTCAGGCCATGGCATGGTGTCTTCCGACTACGAGGATGATGCCTTTAGACTATGACGTCTTTGGATAGTTTGCCGATATTTCAGCCCATGATATGGAATTTTCATGATGTTATCAATACAATGTTTAGTCTTTTGAAATGGAGGGCAGAGCTTAGCCCGATTGAAAAACGAATAAAGAGTACTTAGAAATAGAGCAATATTCGTGCAAAGAGGGACATTGCTTAATCCCACACAGACGGAGAGGCAAGTATTAGCCCCATTCAAGTATGGAGGCAAGAATTAGCCTCATGCAAGTATGGAGTCAGGGATTAGACTCATGCAAATATGGAGTCAAGGATTAGACTCATGCAAATAGGAAGGCAGGGGTTAGCCTCATGCAAGTATGGAGGCAGGGATTAGCCTCATGGAGTCAAGGATTAGACTTATGCAAATAGGAAGGCAGAGATTAGCCTCATGAAAATATAGAGGCAGGGATTAGCCTCATGGAGTCAAGGATTAAACTCATGCAATGAGGAGGCAGGGATTAGCCTCATGCAAATGGGGAGGCAATGATTAGACTCATGCAAGTATGGAGTCAGGGATTAGACTCATGCAAATAGGGAGGCAGGGATTAGGCTCATGCAAGTGTGGAGTCAGGGATTATACTCATGCAAACATGGAGTCAGGGATTAGACTCATGCAAATAGGGAGACACGGATTAGCCTCATGCAAGTATGGAGTCAGGGATTAGACTCATGCAAATAGAGAGGCAAGAATTAGCCTCATGCAAATGGGGAGGCAAGGATTAGCCTCATGCAGGTATGGAGTCAGGGATTAGACTCATGCAAATAAAGAGGTAAGGATTAGCCTCATGCAAGTATGGAGTTAGGGATTAGACTCATGCCAATAGGGAGGCATGGATTAGCCTCATGCAAATGGGGAGACAAGGATTAGCCTTATGCAGATGGGGAGGCGAGGATTAGCCTCATGCAAGTAGGGAGGCAGAGATTAGCCTCATGGAGTCAAGGATTAGACTCACGCAAATAGGAAGGCAAGGATTTGCCTCATGCAAGTATGGAGGCAGGGATTAGCCTCATGGAGTCAAGGATTAGACTAATGCAGATAGGGAGGCAAGGATTAGCCTCATGCAAATGGGGAGACAAGGATTAGCCTCATGCAAGTATGGAGTCAGGGATTAGACTCATGCAACTAGAGAGGCAGGGATTAGCCTTATGCAAATGGGGAGGCAAGGATTAGACTCATGCAAGTATGGAGTCAGTGATTAGACTCATACAAATAGGGAGGCAAAGATTAGCCTCATGCAGATGGGGAGGTGATGATTAGCCTCATGCAAGTAGGGAGGCAGGGATTAGCCTCATGGAGTTAAGGATTAGACTCATGCAAATATGGAGGCAAGGATTAGCCTCATGCAAGTGTGGAGGTAGGGATTAGCCTCATGGAGTCAAGGATTAAACTCATGCAGATAGGGAGGCAATGATTAGCCTCATGCAAATGGGGAGGCAAGGATTAGCCTCATGCAAGTATGGAGTCAGGGATTAGACTCATGCAAATAGGGAGGCATGGATTAACCTTATGCAAATGGGGAGGCAAGGATTAGCCTCATACTAGTATGGAGTCAGGGATTAGACTCATGCAAATAGAGAGGCAAGGATTAGCCTCATGCAAGTATGGAGTCAGGGATTAGACTTATGCAAATAGGGAGGCAGGGATTAGCCTCATGCAAATGGAGAGGCAAGGATTAGCCTTATGCAATTATGGAGGTAAGGATTAGCCTCATGCATATGGGAAGGCAAGGATTAGCCTCATGCAAGTAGGGAGACATGGATTAGCCTCATGGAGTCAAGGATTAGATTCATGCAAATAGGGAGTCAAGGATTAGCCTCATGCAAGTATGGAGGCAGGGATTAGCCTCATAGAGTCAAGGATTAGACTCATGTAAGTATGGAGACAAGGATTAGCCTCATATATCAAGTAATTTTTGATGAACTGGTGACTGTAACACATCTCGAAGGCATTGCACCTCTCTCATATTGGAATTTTGAGGGTCCTCCTCAAAATTCTACCCCAGTTTGGTAGATGATCTTTGACCATTTGCAGATAATGGATCTTGCCGAAACTTCTCGGAATTTTGAGAATCCTTCTCAAAATTCTGCCCCAGTCTCTTAACTGGTTACTGATTGTCTGACATATATTGGCATTGGCTGGACTTGCTCGAAAATTTTGAGGACCCTCCTCAAAATTCTACCCCAGTTTTTGATCTTGGCGAAAATGAAAAATTTATTATGATATGACCGAACCCATAATGCTGCCTATGTATCCCCTCTTAAGCGGGAATTACGTCAAGCGTAGTTCAATTACATTAGAAGAGAAATATAAAGTAATCTAGGCATAGTATCTCTTGATTGCGTCTGAATTGATTGGTTTTGGCCAGATTTCTCCATCTATTTCTGCAAGTATGAGTGATCCTCCTGTTAACACCTTATGGACCATGTACGGACCTTGACAATTGGGTGAGAATTTTCCTTTGGCTTCATCTTGATGTGGGAAGATCTTCTTCAGCACCAACTGACCTGGTGCAAACTGCCTTGGTTTGACCCTTTTGTTGAAAACTCTGGACATTCTGTTATGATAAAGTTGGTCGTGACACACTGCGTTCATCCTCTTTCCATCTATAAGGGCCAATTGCTTATAGCGGATCCTTATCCACTCTGCATCGCTGAGTTCAACTTCCTGTATGATTTTTAAAGAAGGAATCTCTACCTCGGTTGGGATGACAGCCTCGGTACCATAAACCAGCATGTAAAAAGTTGCTCCGGTTGATGTGCAAACTACAGTGCGGTATCCCAACAAAGTGAATGGTAACTTCTCATGCCACTGTTTGTAGTTCTCTACCATTTTCCTTAGTATCTTCTTAATGTTTTTATTGGCGGCTTTTACTGCTCCATTCATCTGAGGTCTGTAGGCTGTGGAATTCTTGTGCTTGATTTTGAAAGTTTCACATATGGCCTTCATCAAATCATTGTTGATATTGGCGGCATTATCAGTAATAATGGACTCAGGAACCCTTAATCGGCAAACGATATGATCCTTGACAAAATCTGTGATAACTTTCTTGGTTACAGCTTTGTAAGATGCAGCTTCTACCCATTTTGTTAAGTAATCAATTTATTCCAGAATAAACCTATGTCCGTTTGAAGCAGTGGGCTCAATCAGACCAATAATATCCATTCCCCAGGCGGCGAATGGCCAAAGTGAGCTCGTTGCAATTGAGCTAGTTTAGTGGTACTTTTATCAGATCGACATGCACCTAGCATTGAAAGCATTTGTGGACATATTGGATGCAATCTGTTTCCATGGTCATCCAAAAGTAACCTGCCCTGAGTATCTTCTTAGACAAGAAAAAACCATTCATGTGTGGACCATAGGTCCCAGCATGCACATCCTCAAGTAGATTAAAAGCTTTATTTGCGTCAACACATCTTAGTAAACCCAAATCAAGAGTTCTTCTGTACAAGTTCCCTCCGCTGTGGAAGAAGTGATTTGACAATCTCCGGAATGTGCGTTTCTGAATGTGATTAGCATGCTCCGGGTATTCTCCTTTCGATAAGTACTTCTTGATGTCATGGAACCGAGGCTTTCCATCCGTTTCTTCTTCAATATGAGCACAATATGCCGACTGATTATGGATCTTTACCGGAATGGGATCAATATAATTCTTATCTGGATGTTGTATCATAGATGACAAAATGGCTAATGCATCGGCAAACTCATTCTAAATTCTAGGCACATGTCGGAATTCTATCTTTGTGAACCTCGTTCTCAATTCCCGCACATGGTGTAGGTATGGAAATATCATGGAATTCTTGGTGTCCCATTCTCTTTGTACCTGGTGCACAAGCAAATCTAAATCACCGATCACCAGCAGCTCTAGAATGTTCATGTCGACTGCCATGTTGAGTCCTAGTATGCAGGCTTCATATTCTGCTATGTTGTTGGTGCTGGGAAATCTAAGTTTAGAAGATACTGGATAATGCTGACCCGTTTCTGATGCCAAAACTACTCCAATGCCTACTCTTTTGAAATTTGCAGCTCCATCGAAGAACATCCTCCTACCGTCATATACTTCGGTAATGTCTTCTCCTACGAATAGCACTTCTTCATCAGGAAAATATGTTTTCAACGGTTCGTATACTCCTCCTACTGAATTTTTAGCAAGGTGATCTGCCAATGCTTGTCCCTTGACTGCCTTTTGAGTTACGTAGATGATATCGAACTCACTTAGTATATCTGCCATTTGGCCAACTTTCCAATCGGCATGGGTTTCCTGGATATGTACTTTAGAGGGTCCATCCTGGATATAAGATATGTGGTGTAGGCGCAAAAGTAGTCCCTCAATTTCTGAGCTATCCAGGTCAAAGCACAACAAGTGCATTTCAGCAGAGAGTACTGTGCTTCATAAGGTGTGAACTTCTTACTCAAGTAATATATGACTTGCTCCTTTCTTCCTGTCTCATCATGTGGTTCTAAAACACATCCGAAGGCTCCATCTAATATAGATAGATAGAGTATCAAAGGCCATCCTGGCTCTGGCGGGACCAAGACCGGTGGTGTGGATAGGTACTCCTTGATCTTGTCAAAAGCTTTCTGACAATCCTTTGTCCAGCTTGTTTCGGCATCCTTCCTCGGCATCTTGAAGATGGGTTCACATATGACTGTGGATTGTGTTATGAAGCGATTGATGTAGTTGAGACATCCTAGGAAGCTCATCACGTCTTTTTTGCTCTTAGGTGGTGGTAACTCCTGAATAGCCTTGACTTTAGACGGGTCCAGCTCAATCCCTTGACGATAACAAAGAATCCCAGTAACTTTCCTACGGGGACCCCGAATGCACACTTTGTGGGGTTTAGTTTCAAGTTGTATGTCAAAGAACCTTCTCATGTCCGCTATGTGATTTGTGGCCCTCTTGGATTTGATAATGACATCGTCCACATACACCTCTATTTCTTTGTGTATCATATCATGGAAGATAGTTGTCATGTCTCTCATGTAAGTGGCCTCAGCATTCTTCAGACTGAATGGCATTATATTGTAACAGTATACACCCTACGGTGTGATGAAATCTATCTTCTCTGCATCTTCTTCATCCATCCAAATCTGGTGATAACCCGTGAAGCAATCTACAAAGGATTGGAGTTCATGCTTGGCTCAATTATCGATCAGGATGTGTATATTTGGTGTGGTAAGTTGTCCTTGGGACTTGCTCTATTTAAATCTCGATAGTCAATACATACTTTGACCTTCCTATCCTTCTTCAGAACTGGCACAATGTTAGCTAACCAGGTTAGGTACTCAACCACCCTGAGAACTTTGGCTTTGATCCACTTGGTAACTTCCTCCTTGATTTTCAGGATCATGTTTGGTTTGAACTTTCTAAGTTTCTGCTTGACTGGTTGACATATATGATTAATAGGCAGTTTGTGAGCCACTACGGACGTGTTCAGGCCGGTCATGTCATCATATGACCATGCGAAAATATCCTCATACTCTTTTAGGAACCGAATGTACTCTTCCTTCTCCGTCGATGACAAGTAGATGCTGATGCAAGTCTCCTTGACGGTCTCGATGTCTCCCAAATTTACTGCTTTGGTCTTGTCCAGATTGGACTTAGGCTTATTCTTAAAATTTTCAACCTCTCTGACAATTTCCTCGGGTATCTCATCTTCTTCCTCTGAATCACTATTCTCATGTTGCGTTGCCTCATTACATGTCACAGTCATTGGTTCATCAGAAAAAGTAATAATAACGTTGTAGAAAGGAAAAATGTAAAGATAGTAGTGAATAATAAAGAGAAAATACATTTGATTAAAATTGAAAAATCGTCCGGACAAAGTACGGCTCGATGAATCGAGCATTTGTTTTGAAACAAGTAAAGCTTAAAACAAAATTACGGGAAATCTTAAATGCCTAGAATGGCTATAGAATAAATTCTGCCAAGCTACCTAGGGACTCGGCGGGCTCGGGATGGTGTGGCGGTCCGGTTTCTGAGAACAACTCCCTTCTTTATGGTTTGAATAGTGAGGCCTTCTTCCTCTTGCCAATCCCTGTACTCTTGCCATGTTTACTGGTATCCGAGCCCAAAAGTGGTACCATGATTTTTCAGCTGTATTGGTTTGGTGATACCTTGGAGGTTTTTTCCTAATCCTTTGTCGGGTTCATATCCGGACCATGCTAGTATGCTTTCTATTTTGTTACTCCATCACTTATCCTTCTCGATGGCATTTACCCGTTCAATGTGATGATAGGTTTCCTCTCCTAGCCTCCTTCTATGTCCAATGGTCGGGATGGTTTGACTATGGTAGATGGGGTTATTTCCATCTCCGTGAATGATTACCTCCTGGCAGCCAGTCAAACTTCCTGACTTGATGTAGTGTGGAAGGCACAGCTCCAGCGGCATGGATCCATGGCCGGCCTAACAGAAGATTATATAAGGTTGGTATGTCAAGCACGTGAAATTCAACGTCGAACCAAGTTGGCCCCATCTGCAAGCAAATGTTGATTTCCCCGATCGTGGCCCTCCGGGACCTATCGAAAGCCTTCACATTCATGCTTCCTACCCGTATCTCATGTTAACCTTTGTCCAACCTTTTCAGAGTGTCCAATGGACAAATATTTAGGCTCGAACCTCCATCAACCAAGACCCTGACAATGAACTTGTCTTCAAATTGCACCGTAATATGTAATACTCAATTGTGATTCAGCCCCTCAGGTGGTAGCTCATCCTCATAGAAGATGATCTTATGACTTTCTAGTACTTGCCCAACCATGTTATCCATTTCTCCACCAGTGATGTAATTGGGTACATAATCCTCGCTTAACACTTTTATTAAAGCGTTCTTGTGTGCCTCTGAATTCTGCAATAGTGACAGAATAAATATCTGAGCAGGGACTTTGTTTAGATGGTCAACAACAGAGTACTCCTTTGCCTGCACTTTCCTCCACAGGTCATCTGGCCCGGTCTCAATGATAGGCTACCTAGTAGTGGCCTCCTTACTTGAACCTCACAGGTGTTCAGGTGTATAGACTCTTTCGATTCTAGTCATTCCTTGTGCAACGTCAGATTCCTATATCTTGGCCTTCCTTTTCAACCGAGCCTCGGTGACATAATCCCAGGGTATTGCTTTTGAGTTGAATGGGGGTATGGTTGATACTGTCACAGTAGGTGTGACCACTTCTACTTCAAATGGAGCGGGGTGGCTGCGGGCGGAGCCACTTCCACCTCGAATGGAACTGATGCAGTTACCTCAACCTCGATTGGTGCTTGAGTCTAAACCACAATACGAGTAAGTGTGACTACAAGCTTAAAGTCATCGCCTTCTCAAATAAGCCCGATTGACCCCTCAGGGTCCCATTCTTCATTTGTCTCTATCACATGTACACCATCACCTCTTTGATCAAGGAGGGGATGGTTGCGGATGTTAGGTGTGGCTTCCTTTGCTTGTATGACCTTGTTGTCAATTAGTGCCTGGATCATATCCTTCAACGTTTGGCACTTATCAATTGTGTGCCCTTTCATACCGGAATGGTACGCACAAGTTTTGTTAGGATTGACCCATTGGGATGGATTTTCTAATGCCACAGTGGGAACATGAGTGACGTAACCTACGGCTTTCAACCTTTCATGCAGTTGGTCGATGGGCTCAGCAATGGTGGTGTATTATCTGGGTAGCTTGCGGTTGAAGTTGGGTCTTGGTCTTGGATAATTTTGGCGAGCTGGTGGTGATTAAAAGTGGGATGGTTGGGAGTTATAGGTGTGATGGACAGTGGCTGGTTGGGAATATCTGGGAGATGAAGGTTGATATATAGGCGGTGATGCTTGGTATGTGGGTGGAGGTGTTTAATATGTGGGTGGAGGTGTCTGATATGTGGGTGGAGGTGTCTGATAGGTAAGTGAAGATTTTGGGCCCTGGGCCACAATTACCGCCCCAACATCTCTCTTCTTCAATATGCCACATGATTGTAGTGCCTTATTCGTGGCTTGCAAGGCCTCGAAGTTTGTTACCATCCCGCTCTTGATTCCTTCTTCGATTCTTTCTTCGAGTTTGATGATGTCAGAAAATTTGTGATTTTTGATAACCATCAACCTCTCATAATATTGTGGATCCTGTGCCGTGACGAAGAATGTATTCATCTGTTCTTCGTCCAAAGAGGGCCTGACCTTTGCTGCTTCCGACCTCCAACGAGTAGCGTATTCACAGAAAGTCTCAGTAGGTTTCTTCTTAAGATTCTGAATGTAGAAGGCATCCGGTGCATTCTCTGTGTTGAACCTGAATCGATCCATGAAATCCGGCGTTATGCTTAACTAATTGGACCATTTCTTGGGATTCTGGCTGATATACCAAGACAAAGTGTCCCTAGTAAGGCTCCTCATAAAGAGCTTTATCCGGATCTTTTCATCTTTCCGGACCCAGACAAGCTTGTCACAATAGGTCCTTAGATAAACCCTAAGATCACTTGTACCATCGAACATTTCGAACTTGGGAGGTTTGTACCCCTCTGGCAGTTCGACATCCAGCTGTATGCACAAATCTTCATAGTTCAGACCTTCTATTCCTCTATCGCCCTCAACACCTTGAACTCGGCTTGTTAACTTCTTGAGTTCTTCAGCCATGTTTTTATGAGCAAGTCCTTCTCGGAAGATTTCGGTGTACAGGAGATTTGTTAGGTAGAATGAGGTATAGTTTCCACATATATAGGGATGCTTTGATGGGTGCCAGGAACTTGGGTGTAGTGATGGTCATTGGTGGAGTTTTGTGTATCGGGAATGGGTTGTGGTGTGTTTTGGGGAGTGTCGTAAGTGGTGGTGGTGGGTACTTGATTGGTTGATGATGATGTCGCGGTAGAGTTGGTATTGGCAACGGATTGATATTTTGGGGCGGAGTCGCGTATTGATTTGGTGCGGTAGGATTTTGTGGCTGTTGGTTTTTTGTGTTCTGAGGGGGTCTTGGGTTATTTGTGTTTTGTTGGTGGATATCGGGGACATTGAGGGTGAGTAACAAGTTTTCCAAGTTGCGAACCTGCTCAAGTTCTCCTTGCAATTCCAGTATCTTTTTTCCAGTCTCAAGACTGGATAATTTGGGGCCGGAGTACTATGGCCATCTGAAGTCTCTGGGTTCTCAACATTTTCCTTTCGGATTCTACTTAAGTCATCCATCTTTGCTTTTCCTCTGCCTTTTGTGTTGTTTGGAGGAGGAGGAGGTGGAGGGCCTCTAGATTTGCTGTGATACACTGATGAGGCCAGTATGAGTGAACCAGCATAAGGGGATGGAAATAACAATAAAACAATAAGCAAAAACAAAAAGGTAGCAAGTCACTGAGGATCCTGAAATGTTTGCAGCATTTAAACACATATTGCGGGAATGTAAATTCATGTCCTAATTTGGGGAACCTTGTTGTGCCCGAGGTAGGACTTGTGAGCACGTGATTTTTGTTTTACGCGACAATCACTCCAAAAGAAACAAAATAATAGCAATTGGTTCTGCTGTACATTTGCTGGATTTTTACGTGGCATTTTGTTTGATAGTTATTTGTTGATTTTGCCCATGGTTGTTTTATTCAAAAAAAAAATAAATATAAAAAAAAATATATGTCTATATGTCGTTTGAACCGTAATCTGTTTATTAAAAGAAAAATAAAATATGTGCGTCCTTCATTGTATTTTGTCATTAAGTGTTTAGTATAATTAAATGTTAATTGTGTGATAATTGTTGTCCAATGTTTACATGGTATTATTTGGCAAATTATTTTAAGGAATTAAAAAAGAAAAAAAAAAGAAAAGAGGGAGTTTCGGACTTGGGCCAGTCCGGTCTTTAAAACAAAACAAGCCCAAACAAACAGCCCAAAACCCAGGCCTGCCCGGTCCAACACCAGTGGATGCCCAGGGTGTCTAAACGACACCGTTTTAATCCAGTGTGGTCTGGGCCGTTGATCTCAGATTGATCAACGGCCAAGATCACTTCCCCACAACCCACTGAAGAACCCGACCCGTTTCCACCCGGACCAACCCAAACCCCTTACCCTCGAAACGACACCGTTCCACTTAAGCCATCAGAGCCAGACCATAGATCTAAATTGATCTAACGGTCGAGATCCGCCTACTCATTCCATATATAAGCCCTTAACATACCCTACCCCCCTATCCAATACCCCAGCCTCCGTCTTCAACCTCATCCCCCATCAAACCCTAGAGCCGCCCTTGTATCCTTCACCATGGAAGCCGGCGGCATGAACGCCGGTGACCTTCCCCTTAACACCCTAGAACGCCCTTGCCATCCTGAACCCAAATCTATCAACCATGTAGTTCGAATCCCTCCCCACCTTCTCGAATCTTCATTTGAAGATTCGAGTCAAAACTCGATCTACTCAGTTTAACCCCAGTTTCATACCAGACACTCCCCAGACCCCCTTCGTGACCAAACCATACTTGGTTTGGTCCGAATCTGATCAGGGAGGCATGAATCCCAGATCTGAGTTTTGGAAATTTTGTGTTCCTCCGTCACTGGTTCAACCGAAGAGATTAAGGTCTAATGGACTTTAATCAAAGTGTTTCTCATCTGAGAAACACTTCGTTTAAAGTCCGTTCAGCCTTAAGAAAGGCCTGACCAAGTCCGAGTTAAGGTTTTGATCTTTTGCGGTTTAAGGTGAGTTTCTTTCTTTTCTTAGTTGTTTTGGTTCGTTTGATTGTTGTAAGGGTCTGTTCGTTTTCTGTCCTTGACTTCTATCAACTGTGCTTCAACCACTTTGCCTGAACCTCTGTTTGTTTGTCTAAATCCCCCCTCCTATTCTGATAAGGCATTATGTATTTGTTGTGCAAGTAGCTGATTTTCAAGTTTGGACTGACTAGTTGACTCCTCGAGTGTATTTCTGCTTAGTCAGTATAATTCGAACCATGTATCGATACTGTTTAAATGTCTGATTTTTGGCTACGATTGTGTATGTTAATGCTAATATAGTCGAGTCGACATGTGTCGTCAATTAGTTTCAACTGTCCGAACAATAACAAATCGAGTTGCTTCTGTTGAACATTTGCCTGAATCAATTAAGAACCAAGTCCTGTTACTTATAGTCGTTAATATGATTTCAAAAACCTAAGGCTTGGTCTGTAACTGAAATCTGAGTTGATGGCATGTGCACTTGTGCACAGCATGTGCATTGTGCACAGCCTGTTTTCCTGCATAAAAAGGCTTTTGATTTTAAAAATGGTTTGACAGCATATGCTGTCAGATATATTCTACTGCCCATATTTGCTTTTGGTTAATAAAATGGGAAAGTTTAAGGCTGCCAGGGGAATGATGGGGTTTTATACTTAATTAGCTAAAGTGGAACTGAAAAGAAAAAGGCACATGGGAGGGGTGTTTGATATACTCTAAACAGGCTGTTAAAAGGGGAAGGTGAAGGCTTATAAGAGGAGGACCTGGGGACACAGGGAGAGGGACAGAGATATACAGAGAGAATTAGGAGATAGGGGATACAGAATTAGAGGGGAGAGGAGATCTAAAAAATACAGGGGCAAGGAAAAATACACTGTGAGGAGTTTTGAAAGAGAAAGCTTGAAATACATACATTGTGAGGATAGAAAAGAAAAAAAAAGAAAGAGTTGGCAGGAATAGAAAGAGAGCAAGAAAGAGATAAAAACAGATTAAGAAATCAGAAACTTGGTCTTGTTTGTCTGAAGTTCATCTATTGTCAATACGTTAGGCAGTGTTCCTTCTTCTAAATTTCAATTGAGATTATTGTTAGTGTTTGTTGCATTTGATATAGTCCGGGATTGGATTTTCTGGAGTATCACATTGTGTGCTGTTTCATTCGGCTTTCTCTTCTTCAACTCTAGTTCCACCTCGCAATAGAATCCTTTCTGTTGTGCTGTTCTGATTGCTGCTGCTATTCTGCTTACTGTTGCTGCTGCATTTCTGCCCTGCTGCTACTGCTAGTTCTGTTTCTTGCTGCTGCTGATTTCCCCATCTTTTTCTTCTTCTCCTTTGCATTTTCAGTGTTTCCAGGTACACATTTCAAATCCAACTTTGGTGTTAACTGTAACAATTCAAAAGCATGAAATGAAAGGAGTTCTTGAAGAAGATTTAGATATCTGTTTTGTAATGCTTGTGATATACTGACTTCAGTTGTATAAATTGATTAGTGTGATTCAGTAATGAAAGATTAGTTAGATAATAATCAATCAAGTTTAGCCTCTTGCATCTTAGTTTATAGTTGTTTGCTAGTACAAAATGTAATGATATAATACATAGAGGGTATGGAGAATTAGTATAGATTTTTGACTGGATTCCCGTTTAGCTGAATGACATGCATAGAATAGAATATTTCCACCTTACACAAATGTTCCTTGTTCATTTTAGTTTTCTTTTATCATAACTCGTTAGGCAGTACATAATATCATATTCAAATCCCATTAGTAACAACGCCTAGTAGTTAATTCCTTTAATTCAGCCCCAATAAGTGTGTCAATCTCACGTTTTAGTATTATTGAATAATAGAATATAGAATGAAAGCAGTTTTTCTTTGTACAAACTCGGTCGCAATTTTCCATTCGCATTAGCCGTAAACTAATAATTAATAAGTTACGTTTTTAGCATGTAATTAATTAAGAGATTTTCTTTTATTTTAGAGACGAACTTAATAGGAAAATATAGTCACTGTAGGTTTATCCTTTTAAATAAAAATGAGACGAGCCTCGACAAACAAAAATGCACAAGCTGCGGGGCCCTCTAAATGTATATATTAAAATACTTAGAATTCGGGACAGGCCGTTTAGCGAATTTTACGGCCTTCCCAAAATAACAATACGCTAGTTGCTTTAGGCGCACCTTTAATAATTTAACCTTCTTAAACACGGGTGCACATTGATGTGACCCAAATCCAAATCTCAACGGAGTCAAAATGTGTCGACGACCACGGGTGCATTGATTGTGACGTGGTTCGAGATGCATTTTCACGACGTTGCAATTCTATAAAAATAAATGATAATAATAAAAGCGGTTTAAACTTAATAAAAGCACATAAGTCACAACATGTATTTAAATCAGATATTTAGCCATTATAACAATTTAAGCGACCGTGCTAGAACCACGGGATTCGAGGGTGCCTAACACCTTCCCTCGGGTCAACAGAATTCCTTACTTAGAATTTCTGGTTCGCAGACTTCATTTGGAAAAGTCGAAAATCTCCTCGATTTGGGATTCAAGATAAACCGGTGACTTGGGACACCAAAAGCCAAACCTTTCCCAAGTGGCGACTCTGAATTAAATAAATAATCCCATTTTCGAATATTGTCACTTAAATTGGAAAAACTCCACCCGCGCATTTAACCCTTCGGGGCCGGGCACGCAAAAAGGAGGTGTGACAGCTCTGGCGACTCTGCTGGGGATGTAAACCCAGAACCACTGGTTCAGGGTTCAAGAATTCGAGCTTAGAATAATTGTTATATTTGGCTTTATTATCTGATCTTTATTACATGTTTTGGCATAACGTGCTAAATGTTGTCTTTTACCGCTTTGATATTATCTGAACTGTATATAAACTGTGCCGAAACCCTTCTCTTCTTACCTCCGGGGAGAAGCTCGCTGGTCGAGACTCCCTATTCTGTTAGTGTCAATACCTGAAATAAGAAAGAGGTCGGACAAGTTACAAAGCCGGACGATCTCGCGGGTCCCCGGTACGTAGCCCCCTCCTCGACTCGAGTTGTCCGCTCGGGTACACAGTCTAGAACAAATACCAAGGTTTAAACCTAGTATAACGAAACTTCATGCCGGATCCCTAGTAGGAACGCTTATTTGCATCATATTGCATTTGACTTAGGGGACTCAACACAGGGGTTGGGTCCGTCTAGGACAGGCAACCTGAAATGGAAAAGACCATCATGCTGCATTCCTATCTGTGTTGTGCATTTATTTGCTTCGGTTCCGCATGTCGACCGGTTCCTAAAAAAAAAGAAGGGAAAATAGCAGCGTAGGGGAGATAATTACTTATTTTTGGAAAATAAAACCAATGTCCAAGAAGTGTCAAAACCTCGCCGGAATTTTTAAAAAAAAAAAACTGTCTTGTTTATTGAGAGTTATTAAAAAAAATATAAAAATTTTCTTTTATCACTTTCAAAAAAAAAGAAAAGGTATTTATTTTAAAAGTAAAAAAAAAAAATCGAAAATTCATAATTCAAAAAAAATGTGTTGTTTCTTTCGTAGTACCCCTTTTATGAATTCAGACTAATAGTCCAAATTTTTCCTAAAAAAAATAATATAAAAAATAAATAGTTTCTTTAATCTTTATCTCTTTTCAAAAAAAAAAATGTAAAAAATACGCGTCCCTGATTTCTAGGTTTATTCGATTTTTTCCTATTTTACGATAGGACCGAACTACGCGGGTCTGATTCTCACCGGATGTGAGATACGTAGGCAAACCTCATCGGTTCCGGCCCCAATTTTTAAAATCCAAAAAAAATATATTTTTCTTTAGAAAAAAAAAAAGAAATAAAAATATAGAAGTTTTCTTTAAAGTCAAATAAAATAAAAATAAAAATAAAATAAATAGTCTTCTTCTTTCTGAAGTCTTTCATATGAAAAATGAAATAAGCAGCAACAAAAATCAAAAAAAATAATACTCTTTGCTTTCTAGTCTCTTTTTGTAAAATGTCCAAAAAATATATATATTTGAAAAGTTGAATTTCAAAATATTAGGATTTTTCTTTAGAAGTGCTTTTGTAAATAAATAAAACTCATAATTCCGCATCATTTTCTTAAAAGTCCCTCTTTCAAGATTTAAGAGGCAACATCACATACGTTCTTTCTTCCGTAGAAAAGATAAAACAAACGAAAAAAAATCAACCAAACATATTTTCTTTCTTTTATAAATTTCCAGAATTCAAGTCAGAAGCAAATAAATTTTTAGAAGTCTTTCTTTAAAAATAAAACAAAAGTCAAAATAAACGAAATTTTCTTTCTTCTTTAAAGTATTTCTTTCAAAAATTCCAAAAAAATGGAATCAGTAAATAAACAAAGAATAGTCAAATCTTTTGAGCCCTATGCTAAATGAGCACTTGCTTCTTTATTTTTATACTTGTTAGTTTCGAACTACGTAATGATCTGATTCACGTAGGCATCGTGATACGTAGGCAATCCTCATCGGATCCGGTCGCATTTCTTTTACTGCAAAAATAAAAAAAATAAAAGAAAAACAAAAGAGAAAAAAAATAATAATAAAAAACGTCGGAATAACGCATGCTCTTGTAGCAAACATATAGTAATCCACTTAACTGTATAGGTGCATCATGCCCAACGTGATATTAACTATCTGTTATTTGCTACAAAGTAACCGTGCGTTTGTCATTGAGCATTTTTCCAGGGTTTTTGAAAGGACGGTTGGTTTGGTGAAAGTCTGGCCTCGCACTCATATTTCACGAGGTCAAGGAGAAGTGTTCAACTACCTGTTGTTAGGGCCAGAAGCAGTACTCACACTTACTTCACCAGGTCAAAAGGAAGTGTGGAAATGTCTTCAGAAATTCCATTGCAAACGATCCCTGTTTCTGAGGAGAGCTCAATCTCAGCCGTCCTCACACCTGAATCCGCAACTGCGGAGGAAAATAGAATCCTACGGCTCCGCATGTTGGAAATGCTGGACGACTGGAATAATGGGAAAGAGCCGCCAAGTGTCGTCCCCGGATTCCCTGAATTATTCTCCAGGTCAAGTGGGACTTCTAATGTCCCCATAAATTATCCTGCTACCCCATTCGGGTACCCAGCCACCTCAGCCTTCTCTGCTGGATCGCCTTCTGAGCCTCATCCCCGAATGTCATCCACTGATGCAAGCATGAACATCTTTACTGCATCGCCTTGCCCGATTACGGCACAGCCTACCACGTACAAGCCAAGCTTTGACTCATCCTCTTTTACATTCCAAGCACCATCGTTCTCAATGGAACCAACTAGGTTCGCTACCAGCACTAATCCTCTACCGCCTCAGTGCGAGCTTGCACCCGGGCAGGATCAGAACCCCAGAATTGCAGAACAAAATGAGATTGCCAAGAGAATGAGAAGCCTTGAACAAAGTTTGAAAAATATGCAAGGATTGAGCGGACAGAAGAGCGTCTCTTACGCCGACCTATGCATGTTCCCTCACGTGCACCTGCCAGCAGGTTTCAAGACCCCAAAGTTCGAGAAATACGATGGGCACGGTGACCCCATTGCACATCTTAAAAAATACTGCAATCAATTGCGGGGAGCCGGCGGAAAAGAAGAACTGCTAATGGCATATTTTGGAGAAAGTTTGGTGGGAGTCGCTTCGGAATGGTATATGGACCAGGACATATCTCGCTGGCATATATGGGATGATCTTGCCAGAGACTTCGTAGGGCAGTTTCAATATAATATTGACATCGCACCAGACAGAAATGCTTTGTCAAACTTAAAGAAGAAACCCTCGGAAAGTTTCAGAGAATACGCCATCAAATGGCGTGAGCAAGCGTCAAGGGTAAAACCTTCCATGGACGAGATAGAGATGGTCACTACTTTTCTCCAGGCTCAAGAGTCCGACTATTTCCAAAACATGATGTCGGCCATGGGAAAGCCTTTCGCAGAAGCGATTAAGATTGGAGAGATGGTGGAGAACGGTTTGAAAACGGGAAGAATTTTGAGTCAGGCAGCCATAAGGGCAACCTCCCAAGCCGTCCAAAGCGGGTCTGGAGGAATGGCAAGAGGGAAGAAAAAGAGGAAACATCCATGGCAGTGTCAGAGGTGGGAGAATATCATAATCCCGGGCTTTGTTCCTCGGAAAGAACCTCGCAACATTATTTCCCCCACCAAAATGCGACCTACGCTCCTCAGCCTTACATGGTCATGAGCACCCAGCCTTATATCCAGTGGACACAACCAGTCAATCGGGGGCAGGCCCCACATCCTAGGAATCAGCCTCCTCACCGAAACCACTACAATCCTCAACCTCCTCAAAATAATTTCCGTCCTTGGGAACCACCCAGGAGACCCAACTACACACCAATCGGTGAACCCTATTCCACCCTATTCCCTAAGCTTGTCCAAATGAATTTGTTGCAGCCCATACCACCGAACGGGCAGAACCCGGGATCACCATCATATCAGCGGGGTGTCAGATGTGCATACCATTCAGGGGTAGAAGGGCACGACACCAACGACTGTTGGACATTGAAACAAGTTGTGGAGAATCTGTTAGACCAAGGGAAGATTGTGTTGAGAGACGAGGATATCCCAAATGTGACCAATAATCCGTTGCCCGCCCACAACAACGGGCCGATAGTTGGGATGATTTGTGAAGACGAGGAAGTTGATCCGGCACTTAAAGCCATAATTGCTATTGCTGATACAGAAAAAGGACCCAGGGTAACTCCGGAGCAAGAAAAAGGAATAAGTGATGTATTCAAGCAGGCCTCCATGGTATGGGGGACGATCAAACAACCTCGGCCGAACGAGCCAGTGTTTGTCGGACGCATACCACAGGAACCAAAATACAACAAAGAGGGAGATGATAAGGTGTCCCCACTCGACGAGAGCGAGGAAATATGTGAGGCGACAAGGGAAAAGCTATGCGAAATACACATGGTCCAGCCAGGAGAGGGCACTAGCACCGTTGAAGTATCGTACATGGGACCAAGCACCTAGTTTCAAAACTAGAAGGCTACGCCATTCTTGATCAAACGGAAGTCCTAATGAACCTGTCTTGCCACTTTCTCTGCATCACGAGTAACCCCAGAGGGTGACTCAGATGTTTTTCTTCAGTTTCATGTTTTTTTTAATTTCTTGAATGTCAACCTTTTTCCTTATCTTCCCCAAAATGCCAAGAAATGAAGTCATGCTTGATTACTCACTTTCTTCTTCTATTTTTTCTTTTGTGTTCTCTTCAATTCTGATAAATGCAGCTTTAAATAACATGACATGTTTGCGGACTTCATGCCCGGATCACGAGAACTCCGATCAGATTTCAAATAATGAGTCAAAATTTGAGATATAAAGAATTTGAAAAATAGGAACAACTAAAGAAAATTGGTTCATGGTTTGGAAAATGTCCGTCACTAAAGCAGAGTTTGAGAGTAGTAAATGGTTTAGACCCGTACAGAATGATAACCTTAAATAACTGCGATTGTCACGAGCAATTGTACCAAAAAAGAAGGGTCCATACGTCATCGAAAAACGTTACCAAATGGAGCATTTGTATCTGGGCGACGTCGAAAGAAACGACGTCAGCCTTGCTTGGAAAGTAGGTGCAGTGATATGTCTAAATCACTCTGGCGATATCTTTGCACAGTTTGAGATGACGAAGGCTTTCATTCTCGCTACCCAAATACTATCAACCCTTTGCAAAACCCATTTGAGCTGGTTACTCTTCTTTGATTACCCTTTTTGGAACCTGAAAATATTGTTGAAAATAAAGTGAAAAAAAAACAAAAACAAAAACAAAAACAAAAACAAAAACAAAAACAAAAACAAAAACAAAAAAACAAAAATCCAAAAACAAAAGTGTGCCTGAACTACGTTTGACTTGATTCCGAAAGGATACGTAGGCAACCTCTCCTTGGGGTTCAGTCACACCAACAATAAAATCCAGGAATTCCCCCCGAAAATAAAACTAGGGCAGAAGTTATAACGATTCAGCAATGATCCCACCCAAAAGTTCCAAAGTTGTAGTTCAATCCAAATTCTTTTCACCCCAAACCTTTTTAAGTCCTTCTGATCAATCAGCAAAGCATTTCAAAATAGGAAGATGGAATTATTTGGGTCCGATACAACAAAATGAGGAGAATAAAGATGAGAGAGTCTTGTCGGTGAAAACCTTTGGGCACCGTGAGGCGACGAGAGAAGAGAAATTGAAATGAGAGAGCTTGTTTAGTAAAAACTCGCAAGGAGTACTAGCAGGCGACAGTAAGAAGAGAAATGAGAGAGGTCGACTAGCGAAAACCCGCAAAGGGCGTTGTCGACCAAAAAGATGATTCCACCTCAGAAAGTCCTGGCAAGGTTCCCGGGTTTTTGAAAAAATATAGATCTGTTTTGATTCATGAGGAAATGCAAGTTCTCGGAGGTCGGGCATCCAGTCCAAAAGGCATGTTATGTTAGTTTGAAACTGGCATACACTCCAGATAAGTCCCTCTTTTCTCCCGGAAAGGGGTGTCTCTCTTTAAACTCATATGTTCTCCTTTACATAGTTTTCTTTGAGTTCTTTTTGATCTAACTCTTAATTCCGTAGTAATCGCAAAGAAAGGTGACAGGACCGGTTTTACAGGACTCCGTTTGGCGAGAGTCGAATAAAATGTACAACCTCGGTGGCGCGTCAGTCCCATCCCGACTGGCCATGATAGCTGATTTGCTTCCAAAACCGACAAATCCCCACAAGCTATCCCTTGTACAATTCCCCAAAGAAGTCCACCCCAGCACATCCCCAGCTCAAAGTGGCTACAAAAAAAAAAAAAAATCCCCACAGAGTCTCCCTGATAAAATCCCCACCAAAATCCCCAAGCAGAAAGGGACAGAAAAGCCAAAGCCTTATAAGGCAAATCATCACAAAATCTGGAAACGCAAGTCTGAGTAGTCCAAGAGTTTTCGCATGTGAAATCCAATCAATAGCAGAGTTTCTCAACAAGAAATTGGGCCAAGACAAAGCAATTGGAACAGTCAAGGCCCCCAAACCAACCGCCGTTTTCAAACTAATAATCTTTCTTTGTTTAGGAAAATTGAGACAGGTGCGACACAAAGCAGCTGTGCAAGAAGCAGGTGTAGCCCAAAAGAGATAAAGCACGCAAGCATTGAAACAACCTTGCAGCAGAAAACGGCCAAAGGTAAGTTTCCCATAATATTTTCATGCATTTTGACTGAAAACCATGGATCTCCCTGGCATAACCCAAGGGGCTTTATCTACCCAAATCTCTTCAGCATAACCCGATGAATCTTCCCGGCATAACCCGATGAATCTTCCCGGAATAACCCGATGAATCTTCCCGGCATAACCCGATGAATCTTTTCGGCATAACCCGATAAACCTCCCGGCATAACCCGATGAATCTTCCCGGCATAACCCGATGAATCTTCCCGGCATAACCCGATGAATCTTTCCGGCATAACCCGATAAACTTCCCGGCATAACCCGATGAATCTTCCCGGCATAACCCGATGAATCTTTCCGGTATAACCCGATGAATCTTCCCGGCATAACCCGATGAATCTTCCCGGCATAACCCGATGAATCTTTCCGGCATAACCCGATGAATCTTCCCGGCATAACCCGATGAATCTTCCCTGCATAACCCGATGAATCTTTCCGGCATAACCCGATGAATCTTCCCGGCATGGCCCGATGAATCTTTCCGGTATAACCCGATGAATCTTCCCGGTATAACCCGATGAATCTTCCCGGCATAACCCGATGAATCCTCCCGGCATAACCCGATAAATCTTCCCGGCATAACCCGATGAATCTTCCCGGTACAACCCGATGAATCTTCCCGGTACAACCCGATGAATCTTCCCGGCATAACCCGATGAATCTTCCCGGCATAACCCGATGAATCTTTTCGGCATAACCCGATGAATCTTCTCGGCATAACCCGATGAATCTTCCCGGCATAACCCGATGAATCTTCCCGGCATAACCCGATGAATCTTCCCGGCATAATCCGAGACCAGCATTAGGGTTTTAAACCCTAAACTGAATTTTCCCTTTAGTCAGCATTAAGGTTTTAAACCCTAAACTGAATTTTCCCTTTAGTCAGCATTAGGGTTTTAAACCCTAAACTGAGCTTTTCCTTTCAGCCAGCATTAGGGTTCTAAACCCTAAACTGAGTTTTTCCTTTTTAATCAGCATTAGGGTTTTAAACCCTAAACTGAATCTTCCTTTTAGTCAGTATTAGGGTTTTAAACCCTAAACTGAATTCTCCCTTTGGTCGGCGTTAGGGTTTTAAACCCTAAAACTGAACCTTTCCCCAGCTAGTCGGTATTAGGGCTCCAACCCTGAACTGAGCATGCATATCCTCTTTCATCGATTTTATGAACTTCCTGGCGAATAATTAACGAAATTTTCTTAGTGAAACTGGGGCAGAAAATTTCGTTCGTATTGTTTGTTTTTCCCGCAGGTCTAACCTCGAGCCACACGGATCGAAATGACCCACGAGATGAGTCTCAACTCAGAATCAAAAAAAAAAAAAACAAAAGAAGACATCCTGAGATATCAGAGTGAATGGAGAGCAGATCGACTCCAACATTTGACTAAGGTCCTGAACCCTACCAATCGCGTCTCACTCAGTATCCCGGAGATTAAACAAGTCGCCGCAACTCGCAAGCATCAAGATTCAGATCGGAGTCTACAAGCAAAATTAGCTAAGACCCAAGATCAAGTCGTAAAAGAATCATAGATAGGAATCTTGTAACTAGCAGTTGACATACATATAAGTAGTTAGTTCAGTTTCTAATTTTCGTTTGGTTGTAATAAGGCGGTCAGTGACGCGGCAGTGACAACAGCAATAACAGTAGCAGCAAGCGTTGCAATCCCATGGTAGTCCCAGCTACCAAAACTTCTCGAACTACATTGACCTGATTCCTGTTTAGCCCGGGATATGTAGGAAATCTTTGAAGCAAGATTCGGTCAGATCTTTCGAAAACATGTTTCGTACGGAGTGGTCCATAGGCAAAAATCGCTCATACACGCTCACTTTATCTTTGCGCGAAAACTCTTCGTGTTTCTGAACAAAGAGGGGCAGCTGTGATTTCGTGATTTTTGTTTTACGCGACAATCACTCCAAAAGAAACAAAATAATAGCAATTGGTTCTGCTGTACATTTGCTGGATTTTTACGTGGCATTTTGTTTGATAGTTATTTGTTGATTTTGCCCATGGTTGTTTTATTCAAAAAAAAAAATATAAAAAAAAATATATGTCTATATGTCGTTTGAACCGTAATCTGTTTATTAAAAGAAAAATAAAATATGTGCGTCCTTCATTGTATTTTGTCATTAAGTGTTTAGTATAATTAAATGTTAATTGTGTGATAATTGTTGTCCAATGTTTACATGGTATTATTTGGCAAATTATTTTAAGGAATTAAAAAAGAAAAAAAAAAGAAAAGAGGGAGTTTCGGACTTGGGCCAGGCCAATTTTAACAAAATTGGCCCAAACAAACTCAGCCCAAACCCAGGCCTGCCCGGTCCAACACCAGTGGATGCCCAGGGTGTCTAAACGACACCGTTTTAATCCAGTGTGGTCTGGGCCGTTGATCTCAGATTGATCAACGGCCAAGATCATTTCCCCACAACCCACTGAAGAACCCGACCCGTTTCCACCCGGACCAACCCAAACCCCTTACCCTCGAAATGACACCGTTCCACTTAAGCCATCAGATCCAGACCATAGATCTAAATTGATCTAACGGTCGAGATCCGCCTACTCATTCCATATATAAGCCCTTAACATACCCTACCCCCCTATCCAATACCCCAGCCTCCGTCTTCAACCTCATCCCCCATCAAACCCTAGAGCCGCCCCTGTATCCTTCACCATGGAAGCCGGCGGCATGAACGCCGGTGACCTTCCCCTTAACACCCTAGAACGCCCTTGCCATCCTGAACCCAAATCTATCAACCATGTAGTTCGAATCCCTCCCCACCTTCTCGAATCTTCATTTGAAGATTCGAGTCAAAACTCGATCTACTCAGTTTAACCCCAGTTTCATACCAGACACTCCCCAGACCCCCCTCGTGACCAAACCATACTTGGTTTGGTCCGAATCTGATCAGGGAGGCATGAATCCCAGATCTGAGTTTTGGAAATTTTGTGTTCCTCCGTCACTGGTTCAACCGAAGAGATTAAGGTCTAATGGACTTTAATCAAAGTGTTTCTCATCTGAGAAACACTTCGTTTAAAGTCCGTTCAGCCTTAAGAAAGGCCTGACCAAGTCCGAGTTAAGGTTTTGATCTTTTGCGGTTTAAGGTGAGTTTCTTTCTTTTCTTAGTTGTTTTGGTTCGTTTGATTGTTGTAAGGGCCTGTTCGTTTTCTGTTTATGTCCTTGACCTCTATCAACTGTGCTTCAACCACTTTGCCTGAACCTCTGTTTGTTTGTCTAAATTTCCCCCTCCTATTCTGATAAGGCATTATGTATTTGTTTGTGCAAGTAGCTGATTTTCGAGTTTGGACTGACTAGTTGACTCCTCGAGTGTATTTCTGCTTAGTCAGTATAATTCGAACCATGTATCGATACTGTTTAAATGTCTGATTTTTGGCTACGATTGTGTATGTTAATGCTAATATAGTCGAGTCGACATGTGTCGTCAATTAGTTTCAACTGTCCGAACAATAACAAATCGAGTTGCTTCTGTTGAACATTTGCCTGAATCAATTAAGAACCAAGTCCTGTTACTTATAGTCGTTAATATGATTTCAAAAACCTAAGGCTTGGTCTGTAACTGAAATCTGAGTTGATGGCATGTGCACTTGTGCACAGCATGTGCATTGTGCACAGCCTGTTTTCCTGCATAAAAAGGCTTTTGATTTTAAAAATGGTTTGACAGCATATGCTGTCAGATATATTCTACTGCCCATATTTGCTTTTGGTTAATAAAATGGGAAAGTTTAAGGCTGCCAAGGGAATGATGGGGTTTTATACTTAATTAGCTAAAGTGGAACTGAAAAGAAAAAGGCACATGGGAGGGGTGTTTGATATACTCTAAACAGGCTGTTAAAAGGGGAAGGTGAAGGCTTATAAGAGGAGGACCTGGGGACACAGGGAGAGGGACAGAGATATACAGAGAGAATTAGGAGATAGGGGATACATAATTAGAGGGGAGAGGAGATCTAAAAAATACAGGGGCAAGGAAAAATACACTGTGAGGAGTTTTGAAAGAGAAAGCTTGAAATACATACATTGTGAGGATAGAAAAGAAAAAAAAAAGAAAGAGTTGGCAGGAATAGAAAGAGAGCAAGAAAGAGATAAAAACAGATTAAGAAATCAGAAACTTGGTCTTGTTTGTCTGAAGTTCATCTATTGTCAATACGTTAGGCAGTGTTCCTTCTTCTAAATTTCAATTGAGATTATTGTTAGTGTTTGTTGCATTTGATATAGTCCGGGATTGGATTTTCTGGAGTATCACATTGTGTGCTGTTTCATTCGGCTTTCTCTTCTTCAACTCTAGTTCCACCTCGCAATAGAATCCTTTCTGTTGTGCTGTTCTGATTGCTGCTGCTATTCTGCTTACTGTTGCTGCTGCATTTCTGCCCTGCTGCTACTGCTAGTTCTGTTTCTTGCTGCTGCTGATTTCCCCATCTTTTTCTTCTTCTCCTTTGCATTTTCAGTGTTTCCAGGTACACATTTCAAATCCAACTTTGGTGTTAACTGTAACAATTCAAAAGCATGAAATGAAAGGAGTTCTTGAAGAAGATTTAGATATCTGTTTTGTAATGCTTGTGATATACTGACTTCAGTTGTATAAATTGATTAGTGTGATTCAGTAATGAAAGATTAGTTAGATAATAATCAATCAAGTTTAGCCTCTTGCATCTTAGTTTATAGTTGTTTGCTAGTACAAAATGTAATGATATAATACATAGAGGGTATGGAGAATTAGTATAGATTTTTGACTGGATTCCCGTTTAGCTGAATGACATGCATAGAATAGAATATTTCCACCTTACACAAATGTTCCTTGTTCATTTTAGTTTTCTTTTATCATAACTCGTTAGGCAGTACATAATATCATATTCAAATCCCATTAGTAACAACGCCTAGTAGTTAATTCCTTTAATTCAGCCCCAATAAGTCTAGTAAAATTCAATTCAAGAAACGTTTGGACACAAGTATAATATTGGGTCAATCTCAAATGTAATTTCTTTGTCCAATTAAAGTATGTTTCATAAGTTATGACATCCCTCCACTTTGTAAATAATCAATCAGAAATTGATAAGAATCCGGACTAGACAAAAGCATATAGTTAATTTAGCATGTTCCTTTTCTTTTAGTTTTAGGGACAAACGTATTAAAAATGTAGCCACTTTAGGATATCCTTTCTAAAATAGGGACGAGCCTCGCCAAATAAAATGCAGAATTGCGGGGCCCTCGATGAACAATCATAATAAATATTTAGAAACTCAGGCTAGGCCGTTTAGTGAATCTCATGGCCTTTCTCAAAAATAATAACGTGTTAGACTCTTAAGGCGCGGCTCAATTAAATCATATTCTCAAATTCGGGTGCACATTGATGTGACCCAAATCCAAATCTCAACGGAGTCAAAATGTGTCGACAACCACGGGTGCATTGATTGTGACGTGGTTCGAGATGCATTTTCACGACGTTGCAATTCTATAAAAATAAATGATAATAATAAAAGCGGTTTAAACTAAAGCACATAAGTCACAACATGTATTTAAATCAGATGTTTTAGCCATTATAACAATTTAAGCGACCGTGCTAGAACCACGGGATTCGAGGGTGCCTAACACCTTCCCTCGGGTCAACAGAATTCCTTATTTAGAATTTCTGGTTCGCAGACTTCATTTGGAAAAACCTAAAATTTCCTCGATTTGGGATTCAAGATAAACCGGTGACTTGGGACACCAAAAGCCAAACCTTTCCCAAGTGGCGACTCTGAATTAAATAAATAATCCCATTTTCGAATATTGTCACTTAAATTGGAAAAACTCCACCCGCGCATTTAACCCTTCGGGGCCGGGCGCGCAAAAAGGAGGTGTGACAGGCCTAACGACAAATAAACTTGGAGAGATTTAAATGCCAATAAATACTTCATTTCATAATGTAAAAATAGACGAATCCCCAAAATGACACTAAGACAAAAATAGGTCATTACTGGCACTTGGCCTTATTACATTTTTAGGAAAGCAAATAAATCTAGCCTATTTGGTCCCAGAAGGACCTTCCTCAGGTTGAATGTTCTCGTTGATCAAATCCTCCAGTTCGCATAGGTTCACCAATAAGAATGCCTTTGCCAAATGTCCTCCTTCGTTTCCCTCAGCGTTCTAGCAGTCGGTGACTCTCTTCTTCACTTTTTCTTCCAATTCCAACAGGCTGTATTCCAGGTATTCTAGTTTTTTGCTAGATTTGGCAGCCATCTCTTTCTATTCATTGATTTGGTGATCTGATGGAAGATTCCTCCACCAGTCTAGCAAGAGTGAGGGTGTGCTAACCATACCGAATCTGGGGACCTCGTGCTTTATTTTCTGCAAAACAAAAGGGTTAGACCTTACCCCCACCGGACTAGACTATTTATACATTTATGATCAACATATTGGCATTTAGTTCTCCAAATTAATGCACAGAACGTAGTTGTGTCCGTTGGGATTATGGAAAACTCGATAGAATTTGGATAAGGATTATCTTAAAGGATCATTATATGGACAACATAACTGATCCAACTATGTTTGACCATGATGTATGCACAATTCCAACTCGAGAGGGAAGGCACGAAACTATCGACTGCACCGCTGATCAACTGATTTTACCGCAAATAAGCCTTTACAAATTTAAGGGTAGTAAATAGGAAGAGCGCAACCACTCATTAAAGCGTTGCTATATGATTTGATACGCATGGGTGGAATATGATACAGAGCATAATTTATGCAGCAATTAATAACATGTAGTCAAGTATTTGCCCGTAGGAAAAATAAATGCAGTATTTAAATAATTGAAAGACAGTTACAGGGAAAAGGAAAACAAAGAGACAAGTTAGTTTTAGGGATAAAGAACCATAAACACTTAAAAAAATGGACTGTTAAATTCAAATAAGGGAGAAAGGTATGGGATAAAACATGCTTGGACTAATTTGCAAAAGATACGTTCGTTACGGTAAGAGCCTAAAGGTATCCCCATCAGAGCTCTAGGTTTATAGGTGCTACGAGTCATAAGCGAGTTTAGTAGAGTCTTACGGATCGTTACAGAGACGTCTGTACTTATCTTCGAGAGATAACAGAACTATTAGGACATTTTCACTTCCTTCATTCCTATCGTGCTAGTTTATTGATCTCGAAGTTTGAGCTTTTTTCATTCCATTCTCTCACAGATAGTGAGGACACGAGCTGCAGTTACCGATGGCGCTGCTCCCGAAGCAGGTGTCGCTAGAGGCAGAGGTAGAGGCCAATGAGGAGCAGGTGTCGGGGCTAGTTCGCTTGTTAGAGCAGCAGTTGAAGAGCCGCAAGTAGCTCTTGTTTGGGGTGTCGTGCCCCCTTTTTTCCTCCACAGAGAAAGTCCGAGTTGCGAAATTCATGGGGGTAATAATTCATTTCCTTTTGGGAATTGGATATTTGAAGATACGCCACCTAACGGATTATTGTGTGTTAGGGCACCTAGAGCGATTAACTCTTAGACTAGTTTGCATTACCAGAGATTAGGGTAAGGGCTCGAAATAACCTTGAAGGGAAGGTGTTAGGCACCCCTCTCGGTCCATAATGGTGGGTCCCGACCGAATTTATATTCACGAATTAGTCCATTAACAAATAATGGCGCCTATCGTGAAACTAGGAAGTGGGCACAATTTCCTAATTAACCATTATTCAATAAAAGTTATTTTTAAGCCTTTAATTAATCAAATATCTCATAATGTAAATCTAAATGAACAATGCGTAATAAATACACAAGTCCGACATTGGGGTGTCACAAGTCACGAGCATCTACTAAGGTCTGAATATAACGAAGAGTTTGAAAATATACTAAAAACAGTCTAAGAAAGATAAGAGGGAGAAGAGCAGGTTCTGCGAACGCCAGGCAGCTACCTTGCTAACTCTGATAAACCTACCACTGAGAAATCAACACCCGCTACCAGGTTCAGAAATACCTGAATCTGCACACAAGATGCAGGAAGTAATGTGAGTACTCCCTGTTCATCCTTCTTTCTCTGTTTCATCTAGCTGACTGTTTTAGTTTTTTTTTTCGACCACTGGTATATTCTTTAGTTGAATGTCATCGATATACTTAGTTTCGGGCCTCTAGAGTCGAGACAATGATTTATTAATAGTATATATTTAAGGTTCATTTAATTAAGAATTGTTTTGTTTGCGATGAGATTTGACTTTTGAGTGTTTGATTTTTGCATGGAATTGGGTCAAAATCTTTGCAGGAAACGAGCTTTTTTCGTGAAACCTTGACATCTGTAAGGAAGAAGATCGATGATAGCTGGTTCAACTCCACCTTCACCACTGCTCTGTGGTATCCTATGTTGCATTTGCAAACTAGCTCTTCATAATGCACAAATCTTTCCACTGAATAGTAGTCCTCTTATTACAATCATGTTACTCTACTTCAGATTTTGTCCCCTTTTTCTTTAAGCTACTTTACTTATCTAACTTGATATTTTAGCCTTGAGTACTACACAATTCTTTGGTCTAACCTCTTGATATGTTTCATTTTGTTTAGGTTTAAATTCTATTGTTGGCCCCTAAAATCTCATACTTACAAAAGGTTAAATATGCCCATATTCTTACGTTTTATTGAAAAGAACCTTTTAATTGAGTAGGTCATTCACTTGAAATTGAAACAAAATAAATAGAGGGTATTCAAAAACTATTTCAAAATGATAATGCTTCTTGAAATGCTCTCATGAGATCCGCAGGTGGTTTTAATGGTGACATAGGATGTTATTGTCACCCATAAAAGTGTCAACACTTTTTCGAAATGATAATACTTCTTGAAGTGCCCTCATGAGACAAAGGATGCTATATCACCCATAAATGTGTTAAAAAATTTGTTCTTTAGCAACTGTGTTAGATTCCTCGATGGTAGTGCTATTCACTTTGACTACACCATGTCTGCTTCTTCACATGTTTTCTAAGTCATGTTAGTTGATCAAAAATCCATAAATACCCCATTCAACTTGTACTGGAAAGTCATTTACACACCTAAACTTTACGGGTGTCCTATCACCCCACTATTATTTAAAGAACTGTATTTAGTTACTCCCTCCTAAGGCCTGACCCAACTGTAATAACTTCAGTGGAAAACACGCGTTTTTATTATGAAGCCACGTAATTAAATCCTTCCATAAATAAACATAAACATAACATATTACACAGTCACTCATTAACCCCCTCAGTGAAAAATTTCCAATGTGAAGAACCCTATTACCCCACCCTCAAAGATTCGATTAGCCTCTCCAAAATCAATTTGCCAGACCAAAATCGAAGGGACCTGTTGCAATATCTTTCGATTTCGTTGTTGCTAATGCTTTCTGTTTGTTCTTAATTATTTCATTTGACAATTTGGTTGAAAAGTCGTTCGAAGTTGAAGGTCCCTGAAGAATCAAGTGCAAACGTTATCTTTGTTTTAGTTTGGAGGTAAACACATCAACCCTAGCCTTTTCTATCATCAACCCTAAATGTTATCTCTGTTTTAGTTTCTTTAATATTATCCGTATCTAGGGTTTTGAACTTGCTTCAAATTTCTTCACTGTAATATTTTTTCAATGTAAAATCGAGGAACAGAAATATAATTTTTAAGGTGTAATAATAACCAATTTTCAGTTTTTTCTTGTTGAATGTATTTTGACTTCTTATGTAGGGGTCTAATAGTAACTATTAATCCTTTATTAGTTTATTTTCTACTATATTCAGGTATTTCAATGTCTTTTGTACTTGTTACACTAAGGTTTTTCCATGGTGGAAAAAATCTCCATGGATAAGTTACATTCCTTTTCAGTGGAGGATTATGTTGGTGGGATGATTACTGATTGTGTTGATGTCGATGTTGATATGTTCTCATATTTTGAGTTTTTAGGTTATGTAAAAGAGTTTGGTTACAATAGTTCTTCTACTGTTATTTATGTTAGACCACCTAATTGTCCTGGTTTGGTAGTAATTAAGGTTGATAGGGACCTTATGGGTATTTGTGAAGAGTTAAAAAGTGGGGATATTTTGGAGGTTTATGTAGATCACTTAGTTGAAGAAGCTGTAGTGGTCCCCCCTCTATTAGAATATGTCAGCCAAGTTGTGGATGATAGTAATGTTTCTTTTGAGAAGGAATATGGTCAAGATTTGGGGGGCTGTGAGGGTTTGGGAACTTCTGAAAAGGCATCCAATACTGCTGAAAATAGTGCCAATAATAGTGTGCCCACAGCTGTTACTACTGATGATAGTTCAAACTCCTTATCTGAATCAAACTCATTTGAATCTAGTAGTAGCACTGATAACAGCTCAGATTCAGACCATAAGGAGTTGTTTGAAGAAGGAGAAGCTGATTATGGCAGTGATACACATGAGGAATACAGGACATTTAGGCAGAAAGAAGGACTGTAGAGAGGAGGAAGAGGAAAGAAAGTGCTCCTGAACAAGAACATGTTAAACTAGGTAAGAGAGGGCCAGATGTGGGGTATGATGAATATGAATCTAGGAAGAAGAAGAGTTTAGAAGGTAAGATAGGTGGTGATGAGCCTTATTACTTCTCAGATGAAGCTTCTAGTTTTGAGACAGATCCAGATGATGTTGATGATGAAGGTGAAGGGGAGGTTCAACAGAAAGTTAAAGCTAGAAGAAGAAAGACTCAAAGAAGAGTAATATTTGACAAGACCTGCAAGAAAATAGTCTGGGAAACTGGACTTGCATTTGCAAGTGTGAGAGATTTTAGAGAAGCTGTAACTAAATATGTTGTTCAACAAAAGGTTTCTATAGAAAAATATGTAAATGAACCTACAAGGGTAAGGGTTAAGTGCAAGAAGGCATCCTGTCCTTGGCTTCTAGTTGCTAGTTATGATTCTAGGACTAAGGATTTTGTAGTCAAGAACTACAATCCAGTTCACAAATGTGACCCTACTAACAGAAACAAGCTGTGTAGTTCAAAGTTTTTGGATAGAAGGTTCAATGAGGGGATACTGATTTTTCACCAATGGCCATGAAAGTCTTGGAAGAGAACACAGAAATGTCAATGAAATGTAACATTTTCTGAAATGGTGAGTATGGATTTGAAGTGAAGCAAGGATCAGGTGCAAGTGAAGTGAAGCATTTGGTGGACATCAACAGACAAACATGCACCTGTAGAGCTTAGATGTTAAAAGGCATACCATATGCTCATGCAGTTGCTGCCCTGCATTATAAAAATCTGGAGCCTATGAACTATATTTCTCACTGGTACAGTAATGCAACTTACATGAAAACATACAATTACTTTCTTTCAGCCTGTCTTGGGTATGAATATGTGGCCAGAGTCACAAAACCCAACTGTTATACCACCTCATGTCTAGAAGATGCCTGGAAGGCCAAAGAAGGTTAGAAGAAAAGAGCCTAGTGAAAATAAGACAGGAAAATTGTCCAAAAGTGGAGTGGAAATGACATGTAGCAATTGTCATAACAAGGGTCATAACAAGAGGGGCTATACAAAGGCTGCTGGAAGTAATACTGCTACAACTTCAACAAGTTCTATGCCTACAAGTGTTGGTAGTTCAAAGCCACCAAAGCAAAGTACCGGAAGAGGAAGGGGTATGCCAAAAGGTTCTAAAGAAAAGGTGAAGTTCTTCCCTTTAATGTCTTCTTTCTCTTTTTTAAATAATTACCAGATTTTTAATTTTGATTGTTTGATGTAGGATGTTGGTACTAGCACTGATGTAAGAACACAATATAAGAAACCAAGGATGGCTGGGATGAGAGTTTTACACACTCAAAGTGGCTTCAAAATTCAAAATGTAAGTCTAATACAAACTCTCATATTTAGATGATTTCGTTTATCTGATTTTCTGTTGGGTTTTGGCAACCTGGAATGTCATCTACAAACTTTAAGGATGTGAGGTCCTCGGCAGAAGTAACTGGAGATCTAGGCCATCAACCAACACGAGGTGTTAAATGAAAAGGTAAAGAAGCTATGACATCAAGGCAGCTTCAACAATTGAGAGGCATGAAGCTCATTCAAACAAGGTCTAGGGCTGCTAAGTTGAGTCAGGAAAGCACCATTGCAAATCAACCTAGCTGATGAAGCTATGATTTTGTTTGATGACTGTATTGCAATAGACTGCATTATGCAAAAAATGTTAAGCAGCTATAAACTGCAATTCTGTATTTTGATAAGGATTTGTAGGTAGCTATAGACTGCAATTTTGTTACATTTGGTGTCTGGTTTGCTGCTATTACAATGAAAATAAATAGCTGTTTTGTTAACTCATTTTGTGACTTTTATGCAACAAATGCATATATGATATTTTAGTTATCTACGAATTGTACAGGTTGATAGTATGTGTGTTTGCCATGAAATCAAATACTTCAGTATGCAGTTTATCTTTGCAGTATGCAGTTTACTTTCTTCAGTATGCAATATGTAGTTTACTTCCCAATAGTTGATCTATGCAGTATGCAATTTACTTCCCAATGTAAAAACAACGCTTCTTTAGAAACAACAATTGATAAGCAAGAACTACAAATACATATTGAGATGAGAATACTGCAAAATATTGAGATGACAAAACTACAAAAGGCTTACATTCAAATGAAAGTTCCATTGTAAACATACAAAATAAATCCTACAAGCAACAACTACATTCATATTGAGATGACAAAACTAGATTCACAATGACAACCTCATTGCATCTTTTTTTAATGAGATTCCTGGATACCCAAAACCAACAAGAATAATACACATCCCCAATATAATGAACCAAAGTACATTTTCCCTAGCCTTTGACTTAGCTAATTTACTCTTCCACTTCTTTTCCTTCTCTTTCATCTTCTCCATATCATCTTGCAATTTCAACAATTGAGCCTCAATCTTCTTCATCTTGTCCTCTTCTATGGTGTTTTCAACCTTTAAGTTGTCCTCAGCTTGGCAAGATTTTCAAAGCTTTCTAATACATTCTCAAGTTCACCCATTTTGTCAAGAAATTTTGGAATAACAAATTTGGACCTAGGATCAATTTCGCAATCCTTCCAAACCCAAAAATCACAAGATCGTGGACCCTAAGATGAATAACAAAAGAAAATTAATGAATGATATTTTTCACAACTAAATTAGTGAAAGAATTTTTACTATCATTTACCCATAGTATGAACAAACCCAATATCTTCTTCCTGGGTTCCGAGGGGTCCTAGCTGTTAACAAAGGCAGCACATAGCCATGGTTGCATCGAATTTCTCCACTTGACTCATTTTCTTTCTCTTCCGTGCAAAGACTTGTCAAATTCAAGCCTTTTGAAGGCATTGCAACAACTACAACACAACAAGACAATATCAAAGTCAGATAATTTGCATTTGCTTTCAAAGATCGGATAATTGAATTTTAGGACAAAGGCATAACAATACTAAAAGAAAGAAAATAGGGTTCTTAAGAAGGAGAAAAGTTAACCTTTGCCTTCAAAGATTAAAACTTCAAAAGGGCAATTTGAGGGATTTTCGGCAGAAATTAGAAGAAGAAGAAATTAGGGTTCTTCAACTGGGTTTGGCAAAATATTGGGGAAGAGGGGATTTTACCGTTGGTTGGGGTTATATTAACGTTAAACATTTATTTGTTTCTATTTTTTTGGGTGTTTTAAACGATTAAAAGAGTAAGGACGCGCTCAATTCAGTTGTCAAACACGAGCGGTTGCCCAGGCCTTAGGAGGGAGTAAATAAATACAGTTCTTTAAACAATAGTGGGGTGTTAGGACACCCGTAAAGTTTAGGTATATAAATGACTTTCCAGTACAAGTTGAATGGGGTTTTTATGCATTTTCTCATTAAAAATTCATAAACTTATCTTGACATATTCTAACTTTTGAGTCATAAAAAAAGGAAGACTTTTACTTCTTAGGAAAAAGTGATCTTGAGCACCGTTGGACCTCCATCAATAAGGTAAGACTTTTTTTGAGGGTAATGAAGGAAACTTTATTCATCATTAAGTAGCATGGTTACATGGCATGGTCCTCCCATTGGGAGCAGACGTAGGCATATTAGTAGTAATAACATTACAACCAAAAGAGGACATTAATGAGTTTCGAAGCATAGCCAAATTATTTAAAATAACAACATTAGTGGTGGTTGTCCTAGTAATACTAATACCCTCTTTGTCAGCCTGCACAGTATCTCTGAGATAGTTTGGGACTTTTGAATATATCTGGCTATAGTAGACGTTGACTTGCCAGACTCCATATTGTGCCAGTTCATGTGCTATCTTGTTGCCTTCACAGAAGTTGTGTAGGACTGGTGGATTTACCAACCTCTTCATCCAGTACCTGCATTTGGAAATAAGTGCATTATATGGTGGAGAGTTAGCAGTTTCAATTAGTGATGGTATAGAAGCTGAATTTGTCTCTATTTGAAGGTTCGTGAATTGATAAGCTACTACTAGTTATAGTCCATAGCATAATGCCTCAAGCTCTATATATAGAGGAGACGAGCCATTGGTTTTTTTGCTAAAACCTAGAATTCATTCCCCAGTGGAGTCTCTGAAAATACCTCATATCCCTTCTTGTTTAAATCTACCCTTAAAAGCCCCATCTATGTTTAATTTCAGTTGGTACATGGTGGGGGTTCCCATTTGGTAGTTACTTGTAATGGTCTGTCTAGTTTGTTGCAATTGATGTTACTACAATGCAGATATTCCATGGCTCTTGAGATAACATTATTGCTGTCAACTGAGTTGCAAAGATTATGAAAGGTGTTTCTATTTCTATTTAGCCAAACAAGCCAGAGAGTAAAGGAAAAGAGACAGTCCCATGTTAAAGAGTGGCATGTGATTTGAGGTTTTTGCTTGTGGAGGGTATCCAGCCAATGGGTAGATTAGGTATCTACTATTTGTATGCTAACACCTAGAGCTTCCCATAAATGTTTGGCTATTGCGCAAAAGAGAAAAATATGTTGCAGAGTTTCCTCAGTGGTGGGACAAACTAGGCAGTACAAGGAAGTGGCAATTCCAATGTGACTTAGATATGTTTTAGTAGGTAATCGATCATGGTAGCATTTCCATAGGAAATACTTAATCTTATTCCAAATTTTTAGTTTCCAAAACCAAGAAAAGTTTTTACTTTGGGTTTGAGTGGTATTAGAGGTTATAAAAAGGTACACAGATTTTGTGCTAAAGATTCCATCTATAGTGGGGGCCCATATCGGAGTATCAGTGCGATTGTAGTCATTTGCGGTTTAGTGGGAGTGAATTTCAGTTAAAATATGGGATGGGAACTCAAAAGAGAGTTGTGACAGGTTTCATGAGTTGTTAGAGAAAATGTTTGAAATTTTGAAAGTTGAATCCTTATATGATAGAGGACCTTGGATCATACTACGTAGGCTTTCTGTACAAGGCAGCCAGTTTGCATGCCAAAAGTCCACATTGGAACCATCTCCAATATGCCAGACAATAACATCTTTGCAAATGGTCCATCCTGTGAGGATGTTTTTCATATGAAGGAGTGAGATGTGTCTGAGGATCGACCAACATATTTCAAATTGAGAACTGCAGCCCAAATAGCAGTGGAATGACTAAAGAATCGCCAAGTGAGGCTTGTAATAGCAGCTTTGTCTTTATCAAAAGATTTTTTTATGCCTAGACCCCCAGCATGCTTGGGAAATGAGATAGCGTCCCATTTAATGTAGTGCATTTTCTTGGATATTAGGTTGCTACCACACAAGAAGTCACGTTGAATTTTATCAATTTGACGATGAGTTTTTTTGGGCAGCATTGTGTATTGCATAGTGTGGTTTGGGAGGGCATTGAGGGTGGTTTGAACAAGAGTAGATCTCCCCGCTAGTGATAGAAATTGGATTTTCCAACTAGTTAGTCTTTTATTGAGGTTGTCATGGATGAATGTGTAGTCCGTTGGTTTGGGTTTGTTATCCAAATTTGGAAAGCCCAGGTGTTTCCAAATTTGGAAAGCCAATGGTGGAAATGGAATTTTTCAAGTGATAGAGCAATTCTTTGAGAAGATTAATTAAGACTTGGTGTGATTTATTTTTTGCCCTGATAATGTATTAAAGTAGTCAAGACATTGCTTGATTGTATTGGCAGATTTCTCATTGGCTGCTACCATTAGGGTAAAATCGTCTGCGAAGAATAAATGGGAGAGGGGTGGCCCTTTTGGGCTAAGCTTGATAGGGTCCAAAGAGTTAAATCAATTTGGTGATTTATGAGGAGGGATAGTAGTTCAATACAAAGGATAAAAATGTACGGGGACATAGGGTCACCTTGTCTTATGCCACTTGATGGCTTGAAAAACTCTGTTTGGGATCCATTTACAAGGACAATAATACGGGAGGTACTAATGCAAGCCATGATGAGTTTAGTGATTATGGGTGGGAAGTTAAAGTAGTGCAAAGCTCTACGGATAAATGACCATTCAAGTTGGTCAAATGCTTTTTCCAAATTAATTTTAAGGAGGATTTTCCCCTTCGTGCCTTTGATTTTATTATAGTGATGGATAATTTCTTGAATGAGTATGGCATTATCAGCTGCCGTCTTCCTATAAGGAAGCTTGATTGAAAAGGGCCTATTAGGTTATCTAAAAATGGTTTAATACGATTGACAATGATTCTAGTAATGACTTTATAAATTGTATTGCAAAGCTCAATAGGTCTGAAATTTTTAAGCTCATTAACATTAGGAAACTTGGGTATTAGACAAAGGAATGTATTATTAAGTTGCTCTGGGATGGTGAGGGTTTCAAAGATAGAGTGACAGTAATCAAAAACCGATTTATTAATAATGTGCCAATATTTCTTGTAGAAGAATGGGTGTAGCCCATCCGTATCGGGAACTTTGAAAGGTTTAAAGGAAAAGATAGCCCTAGTGATCTCATAATTTTGTAGCGGTTTATCTAGGGCTAACAGATCAGTGTCTGACGTGGAAATTGGGGAGGCTTGAATGCTTACCCAATTTGATGATTCGTGACTTGTTTGATAGGTGTTTTGGAAAAATGTGAAGGTGTGTTGAAGGATTTTATCGGGAGCATTAATCCAATTACTCCTATTATGTTCATCCTTAAAAAAAGAGATACGGTTTTCCTTCTCCGATTTAGAACACTTATGTCGAAAAATTTAGTACTTGCAACCCCTTCACTAAGCCAATTAATACGCGACCTTAGTTTCCAATAATCATCCTTAATTTTTAAGAGATTGTTATACTCGTTAGTGAGCGTTTGTTCAAGATTCTACAAGAAGGCACTCGTAAGATAGTGAGTGAATTTTTTAATTCCACTAATTCTTGCCAGGATTGTTTTCTTTTTGTTAATAACATCACCAAAAGTTGTGGTAGCCCAGTTTTTACTTTATTAGTGAAAAGGGTGGCAGCATTGGATAAATTATGGCCAGTCCAGGTGTCCATGACAATAAAATTAAATTCCGGATGATGGCACCAATAGGTTTCAAGATGAAAAATACGTTGAGTATGGAACCTAGTATGGTGGGATAGTGAAATTAGGAGGGGTGTGTGATCGGAGTATGTCTTAGGAGGATGGGTAACAAATGCATCAGGGTAATATTCTAGTCATTGTTCATTAATAAAGCACCTATCAAGTCGTTCAAGAATTAGGTCAAACGATTATGCCTATGATTGAACCACATGTATTTTGCTCCTTTAAAACCAAGGTCCATAAGTTGACAGTGGTTAATACAAGATTGAAAACGTGAGGCTCTATTGCGGTTAATAGGTCTGCCTCCCCATTTATCCTGCTGACTAGCCACTTCATTAAAATTACCACCTAGGAACCACATTCCTTTATAGTTATTAGCAATATTTTCTAGGTTTAGCCCTAGTTGAGACCTAATATTCACTTTAGTACTAGCATAAACGGCACTAAATAACCAAGGTTAGTGTTGTGGGAGTACCTGGATCATGACATGAATTTCCTGACCATCAAGGCGTATATGACTAAGTTGGACAGTGGTATCGTGCCACAGGATGACAACTCCCCCAGATTGACGTTGAGCAGGGATCTCCACCATATTGAAAAAGTGAAACTCATCTCTAATGCCTATATGATTGGACATTCGAGTTTCAAGAAGGGCAACTAAAGAAGGGTTGTGAGTATTGAGTAAATCCCAAAAATGACGCTTAAATTCATCATTGTTACCACCCATGATGTTCCAAATGACAAAGTTGGGGAGTCTATTCCTTGAGGGATCTAGAGAGGGAGGTATAACACTGCCCTTCACTGATGGGCTTAATATGATTGTGAAGTTGCCTACTGCCTCTTTTAGTGGAGGCCTGATGTCGAGGGAACATTTGTATAGTTACAGTGGGCACTTGCAAACAAACTTCTTGTCCTCCATTGCCTGAAACAGCATGATCTTGACCACGTGAATGTTTGAAAATTCTTTGAACGATGTTACGTTTAGTGGTGGGATGATCTGCTCTTGCGCCACCATTTCTTGTTCTCCTGGTACGGGTGCATTGTGATGGAGATGGGGTTGTGCTTGGTGAATATCAATCGGAGGTGGTAAGTGTTGTGGTACAGGCTGACATGCATGGATCAAGGGGTGTGTTTTGATCCTGTGGAGCGAAGAATGGAAGTTGATAGAGGAGCTACATGTTCTGTAGTGGATTATACTTGTGTGGAAGGTTACAATGGGCCTGCATGTTGTGAAGAAGAGCAGGTGCTAACGCCGAAGCTATGGGGTCTAGAATATTTGTCAACCAAAAGTGGTTGATATAGTTTGACATCGCTAGCCTCATGCCCTCTAAGATTAGTTGTGCTAGAATCTAAGGGTTTTGAAGGACAAATAAAACTTCTTGGTTCTGAATGTTCAGAGTGAAGAAAGTTGCCTGGCCCTGAAGCCCTTATTCTAACCATGTTATTAGTTGATGATCATGTGGGAGGGCATTGGTGACATATATCGGGAGATTGGGGTTTGGTATTTGGTTGTCCATTCAGGATAGTATGGATGGACGTTGGTGAGGGGGAAGCTGATTCAGTGGTATTCTCATGCGTGTGAGGAGTTGTAGTGGATTCATATTGTGAAGGGGAAGATGTAATGACCGGGAGGGATTGGAGTTCATGAGGCAATAATTGAGTATCTATTATAGAAGATTGAATTTGCATGTTTTGATCAATTACTTCCAACCATGAGTTATCCATAATTGGGGAGTTGGTTAGCATGGCCACGTGGTAGGAATTAGATGACAAGTCATCTAGGGATGTATTAGGGGAATTATGTGTCATTAGTGGAAGATGAGATGGCATGCTTGTTAGTTGATTAAGGGGTAGGGCCACTGTTTTACTTAGAGTGGTATGGTTGCATGCAACCTTTTGGCCACGTGGAGACCCAAGTTGGGGAGTAGGGGAAGGGTTTCGTAGAGGAAAAGAGTGAGCAAGTTCTGTGGATTGGTTATGGATTTTTCCATCCAAATCCATTAGGACATATTCATCCATAGGTGTTAAAACATTATTTTCAATGTGTAGAGATGAAAACTTATTAGATGTGTGAATAGGCGTGGTAGTATTTGTATTAAAACTGTTAATCTTTTTAAAAGATTTGTAGTTTGTCCCGTTCTTGAACAGTTGATCAGTAGTATCAGTGTTTTTAGGCATAAAAGCTAGTTTTTGAGTATTTAGAAATTTACCTGATGCTGCATCAAATATATTGACATTGATACCTGGTGGTGTTTCTTGAATGTTGACTTGTGGTGAATTGGCAGTGTATCGTTTGTGTTTGTTCCCTTTGGGAAATGATATTGTTTGGCATAGATCCTCAACTACTTTCCCCTTGCCTGTGGAGTTGGAGGAGATGACCCAAAGGGCCTTCTTATGTCTGCTTCAGTGTGTCTATTGTAGGGTAGGAGCATGATGGTTCTGTGTGACCCAGTCTACCACAAGCCTTACATAAAAAATTCACACCTTCATACAATAGTTGTTGTATATGTGAGCCAATTTGAATTGCGGTTTGGACCGGCTGGTCTAGTGGTACTTGCACACATAGTCTCGCATACCTTCCTATGAGTGTTGAGCTTGTGCAAGCATCCATGCGTAGCAGCTTTCCAATCCTTCCAAGCACTATTCCATCGTAGAACTCTGTGGATAACTATGGAAGGCGAACCCAGACAGTTGAGTGGACTCTTTAGCTTTGCTAGCAACAAAATTAGGCTCCCACCTTCGAACAGAGAGGTAGTGTCCATTAATAAACCAAGGGGCCTGTTGTAGAGCCTTTGCCATGTTTTCTTCCTTGGTAAACTTAACTACATAGAAGTCTGATCCTAGGTATATTAACGGAAAGGGTTCATTTGGTTTCCAAAGGTCTTGAATCTTTTTTGAGGTACTGGTGGACGACTCTTTAGCCCAAGAGTTTGATTATCAGAGAAAACTGTCAGGGTGTGTACATTCTTCCTCTGTCTTCATCCATTAGAGAAATTTGTTTTAATTGAGAGGAGAGAGGTTCATGGGAGGAGTCATCCCTCATTGGCTCAGAATAATCAAACATATTGATGTTTGAATTAATTAGAGAGTCCGTTATATTTTCCTGGGAGAGTAATTTATCTTTGAACGAGACAGCGGTTGGAGTAATAGGGGTGGAGTGATTATTGGAATTGATGATCAATAATTATGTCTGGTGGTTTAGGTGGAATGGGAGTCTGAGGTGAATTTCCAGTAGTTTTTGGGTTCTTTCTTGGGAATTGTTTGTAGTGTTCAAGGGTGTGGGGGAGTAGAGAGAGGGAAGAGAATTTTCTCTCTCTAAAACCTTTTGTGTTAAATGATAATTTTTTAAAAATATAACCATGAATGGTAAATACAATGTATATGTTTGTTTTGTCACGCAATTTTTCCTATATAGTAGTGGCAATTACAAATTTCTACATCAATTATTTCCTCCATAAGAACTCAGGTGCTAACAGTAAACTTGTCAGCTAAAACTTTCATGGCATGGAAATCACGTTTCTTCAGTAATGACGACAAATTTGTCTACACAAACTACCAAATAGTAACTGCATGATTCAAGGCCAAAAGAATTAAGAAATCTTCTTTGTTTGAAAAATCGAGCACCACCCACAAATTTCAACCAAATAGAACTGTAGCCAAACCACAAATTAAAGTTTCTGTAGATTGAAGATTTTAACTTCCCTGTTAAGCTTTCTGATACTTATGATTGACAATGTAAAATCAACATTCGGTGCCGCCGCGAGACTTCAAGGGTATTTCAAACAAAAATAACAACAAACCCAGTATAATCCCGTAAGTGGGGTCTAGGAATGCTAATGCTGCATACATTGGAACCCCGGAAAGGGTGCGGATGAATCCACCGGCACAATCGGGAAGCGTTTCTCGAGCATCAACGTTGAGAATGTCGAATCAAACAGGAGGGCTCGCCTCTCCGTGAGTTGCTCATCTGCACATATATTCATAAATTTATTAACACTTACCAACTAAAACACAAGGCAATAACACCGAAATCAACATAAACTACATCATATTAGTTAAGACAAGATATAATCAACAGTGTAGGCATTCAGATTCTAAGCCTAACTATCAAGATATAAACGAGGCAAATGAGAACCATTTCAATAAGAAACTGTAAACAAATTTATTCGCATTAAAAATCATTGTTTAGTTTCGGGAATGCCATTCCATATACCATATTCATCTGTTTCACTTTCACATTCTACTCAGTATTTAATTACAAAAACTATAACTGTGCAAAAAAAAAAAAAATCAGCCTAATCTGTTGAAAATTTCTCCTTAATTGACGAGTGATCACCTTATTTAATAAGATGATGACATGAGTTGAGCGTAAATGAAGAAACATGGTCCTTCATGATTCATATAGCCGACCTTAACCTATGTTGCTCGGACTCTCTGAAAATATTGTTACATGCATATCGAATCCTTCAAAAGTAATTTGGTATTGAGGCATGCATAGTTGTTGTAATTGAAGAGCGATCGTATCTCAAATAGACATTACAAGACAAATAAGAAGTTTACAGCATAGAGGTGGACAAAATTAGGATTGTTTAGCAGTCATTAATTGTCCAAGTGCTTTGATATTGTTCTTCGAAAGTGCTTCCAGCAGTAAATATGAAATCCAAATTGTTTGCTTTGTGTCCTTCATGAATTAATATTGATACTTTTCTTACACCTTTAATTTGAGATGCACATTGATATTATTATTATTATTATTTTATTTTTAAGTTAGTGACAAAATCAATACTGAAATCCAAATATTGTATCTGTTTAGCTGATATGAGTATATATTTGAAAGCAGTAAGAGGCTAATATTGCAGTTATAGTTCCGGATTTACATAATTAAGGTAAAGACAGTTCAAAACTTGTACTATATCTCTTTTATGCATGTTTCTTCCCGGTATACTTTAATTTCAATGTTTTCTTTCAATAATTTTCTCCATAAAATGAACCCATGTAAGCAATGTGATATCCATAGTATAGTTTTCGTTATTTGAGTTGATTAGAATTTTAGGTTGTTGATATTGATGATAGGTTATAATTATGTATTTTAGTCGCTTATTACACTCTAATTTACTGCACTTTAATTGAGTTTGAGCTTTAATCGCTAGTGTCTTGCGCTAACTGTGTGTTTTATGCCTTGTAGGAGTGATTCTGAGCTATATAGATGTTATGGAATGAATTCAAGTGATTTGGAGCTTTGAAGTCTGAGTAAAAGTCCAAAGAATTAAGCCGGGATCATGTCAGGAGTCAACTTTGATAGTTAAGAATAAACGAAGACTCAAGTAGGCATATTGCGCACTGTCTAGTAAAATGCACATAACCTTTTGCTCAGAACTCCATTTGGGCTCTAGAATATATGGTTGGAAAGCTAACTCAAAGGGCTACAACTTTCATATTTTAAGTTTTTCCAAATTCCAAATGGAACAGGGTGAAAAGTGCGCGTCAATAGCACGGCCGCGCTCGTCAGGCAGAATACTGGGCAATATGCGCGGCCACTAGCGCGGCCGCACTAGTCAAACCCGGGAAAAGTGTCTTTTTCACATTGGAGAAGGTATAATTGTTTGGGCCCAACCCTACTTGGTATATATACATGAAAAAACGGTATTTTGAAGGAGGAGGCCAATTTTTGACACAGATTCGACCTAAGGAGGCAGTGACACAATAGGAGTAAGGCGGAGAATTCTTCTACGAGTTTTTCCTTCCTCTTCCTATTTTTTATTGTTGGTTATGACTTTTAGTATTGTAGTTTTACATACTATTATGAATAGCTAATTTGTTATCTAGAGTTTTGATAGAACCTTTTGTAGGATAAATTCTTGTTATGTTTTTATATAATTGAGTCGTAGCTTTTCTCTATTTGTTCAACTACATTCATATTGTGGTTGGTTGAAGAGCTCTCAATTAGCTGTGCCTATTTAGTATGTATTACTCGGGAGAGAGTGCATATTTAGGTAGTTGTTGAACATCACTCCTGACGTATGTGAGGAATCAATAACCAAGGGTTTAAAGGTGAGATTAGGGATAACAAAACCTTGGGTGCGATCTAATGAGCTGTAATTAAAGCCAGCTAGCGTAACTCGGGAGAATATGTCTAGTAAATTGTAGTAATTACTCGGGAGAGAATTACAACACTCAGGGCGCTCATGATCGGTAGAGAATACTTAGGCGAAATTATATAAGACATAGCGGGAAGGATTCGACAATTGGGGAAACATAACTCTAGACCTCCTTAATCTTGTCTCTAACCCTTAGTATCTGTAGTTGTTAATTTACTATTTTAATTTGTTAGTTAGTTAGTTAAACACAAGAATCTTAATATCTATAAATTAGGAATTTTTCAAGCTTGAATTCTTGGTGATAGTGAACAACTGTAGCTAAACCTTAATTCTCAGTGGGATTCGACTCCGGATTTGTAAATCGGATTATATTTACAACGTCCGCTTAGTCCTTTTTATAAGGCATAGTTGGGCGTGATCAGATATCTTTATCTCAATGCTTGCGAGGTCTTTAGTTTTGGTTAATGCTTGAATATAACTTTAGAAATGAATGAAAACAACTAAGATACCTAATGAAGCTGTCCGAATTTCTATTTTGTTGCCTTGACCTTTCTTGTGAAAACTTTGTTGCAAATTTGCCCAGATTTCTATAGAAACTTGGCTTTGAAAAGTATTGGATATTAACTGAATTAGAGAAGCACTTGAGAACAGTATTCAACATTTCAGGCAGATTCACTTGTCATAAGTAATAAAAATATTCTTCGAATTCGATTATTCAGATTTTACTTCCTTCAATTTTTTTTTTTTTTTTTTTTTTTTGACGGGGGAAAGTTACAGAATAAAAAACAGATCAATGCTATAATGAAATATCATCCACATATGTCATATCTTAGCTCATGTTGTTAAAAGTCTTATTTCAGAGGTGAAATATGCATCTTAATTTATGTGCATTTAGCTATATAGAAATTCTTTGAAGTTCAAGTTGGGTCAAATGATCACCAATTATTTTTAATTTGTTGATAGAATACGTGTATCTCTTGACTTCCACTTAGCTTGCATAAAAATCTTCGATTACAAGAGTCAAAGTTCGGTTCTTGGAGAAATATCATTGGATTTCACTATTTGCTAGAAAAGAGAGGAAGAGTTATTGATTCAAGAAAGAGAGGTATAATTTTCTTTAGGACTCACTGACACATGAAAGATGCTACAAAAATCTGTCCTTTCACTCTATATGTACTTTAAGGCTTGCTAATACTGAAGCTCCTCTCTGCCTTTATATTCCAAGTTAGAGAGACAGGGTGTGATGTCAGATTCTTACCCGATTAGCATTTAGCTCAATCCTAAAATAACAAGACTTCCTGCTATAACTAGGATATTTTTTCCCATTATACCATATTGACCTTACACATCTATACATTTCCTCAACTATATATAAAGCTGATAGATGTACGCACTCTTTTTATACTTCCTAAGGATAATAAATTGATCGTGAAGCTGGAGACTGTAACTTGTAGCCATGGCTATGACAGATTCGATATGTTTGAAGATTGAACTATTTCACACACACACACACATATATATATATATATATTCTGGTACCAAACAGCCTGCCATGGTCAACAATATTGTAAACCTTGATTGATTCAGATTGAAAGTAATTCTACTATCATACTTGTATGTGTACAAAAAAGTCATGTCTTGCATACAGGAAGGTTTTCTTTCCTATTTTTAATTTCAGGTGAAAGGCTCTTTGTTTTGTACAAGAACAGAAAGTCAAAGTACGTAATAGTTTTAAGTTGAATACTTATGGAAAAGTTACCTCTACGTTAGGCCCGTGCTTTGCTTTTCTAGTTATCTATACATGGCTTTATCTTCAATTTTAATTTGCTATAGAAAAACCCAACTCAAATAATTTTTTAGTCTTAGAAAAACTCAAATTAGGGAAAATTGCAAGGCGACGGGTCCAAATCCAGCAAAGTTATAGTTAAAATTCAACAAGACGTTTTCTATTAAATAATATGTCACATTAAATACACTTTTAGATTATTTGGGTTGAATGATAAAAGACGTATATATATATATATTGCTAACATACTTACATGAAGGTAGTAGGTTACCTTTTCATTATGTACTTTTCCTATTTTTGATTTGTTGATACCCACCGAAAGTGAAGGTGCAGCAGGGGGTTGAGGAGGAAGAAGGCAGTGAAAAGTGAAGTTATGTTCCTATGCCGTTGTTCACACTCAATCTTTTGTCTGAGTTCAATTTGGTTCATATGGAACAACTACTACTTATTGTTCGTTGAAAAGTTTTGTCGGAGTTTATTTTGTTAACATAATAACACACCAACATAATAACACACCAAGATGGATGTTGTTTGCTGGAAGTTTTTCTGAAATTTTCTGGTTCAATTAATACTTTCAAGTTTCAAACACTCTTTTACAAGGATGAACAAAAATCAAACTTTTTCAAACACAAAACTGTCACACCTCCATTTTTATACCCGAGAATATATGAGAGTTTTTCCAATTAAAGTGACATTAATCGAAATGGGATTAATTATTTATTTAATCATAGTCGCCACTTGAAATAGTTTATTTGGTGTCTCAAGTCACCGGTTTATTTTAAATCCCAAATCGAGGAAGTTTCGACTTTATTCTAAAGGTCTGCGAACCAAAAATTCTAGATAAGGAATTCTGTTAACCCGAGAGAAGATGTTAGGCATTTCCGGGTTCCGTGGTTCTAGCACGGTCGCTTAGTGATTATTACTTGGCTTAAATTGTTTAACTACTCATTTTTAGGACCTATATATATTTATCTTTCACCGCTTTTAATCACTTGATTATTCCTATTTAAAGAATTGAGGTACGCGTACGTATACTCTTTTCCTTTGGCGCGTCAAAAATCATGTCACGCGAAAGTGTCTACAATTAATAACGCTTTGTTTATTTATTAAGAAAGTTTGGTTGAAGTTGCGCGAACGCATCCCTCGAGTTACTTTTTAGAGTTAAATTCGCAATTATGTTACACGAACGTATACATAATCACAATAATAGTCTAAGCCTAGCCTAAAGCAAACTACGAGTGTTAAAAAAAGGTGATTTTCTATACTAAGTTAATATTAATGCGAGGGCCATAGGTTATGGATTTTATTTGTGTATGGCACACCTCAAATTATTTCAAAAGATATGTGTTCAGCTAAAACAAACTACGGATGTTAAGATTTTCCAAGCTTGAGGTTATTGGAAGGTCATGAATTATGAAGATTATTGTAGAAAGATATACGGTTTAGCTTTTATGAACTACTAACCGGATCAATTGTATTGCTGAATTACTGGAGATACCTACAACTTATCAATTTGTTAACAATCTTGAAATCATTCAACGTTAGGGCATATTTTCAGGAAATACGTTTAGCACCTTTCTCTTTTAAACACATTAACAAACAAGGCTAAACACATTAACAACCAAAGTCCAACAAATTGCAGAAGGCTCTAATTAGGGTTTAACATGATTTGCATGACCATGAACAATTAAGAAATAATTATATAATACCCTCAGTATCAATGTATGAATATCAGAATTCATATCTGTTTGTTCTCGATCCCAGCATTCATATTTTTATCTTCCATAAGTGAGCATTTCAATAGCAAACAGTCTGCTTCAGAACTCATAGGAATTTACTAAGTGTTCGATGAGCAATACAGGTGCCAAACCTATTAACAACTACTTCCAATTAAAAGAAAACTCATACCCAAGTCATTAGCCCCGATCAGTCATTAACATATAAACACCAGCAAACAGATCTGATAGTCAAAACATGATTCCAGGAACGCAATTCCATTTAATTAGACTAACGCTGAATTGTAAATTTGACAAACTGCAAGCCGTAGAGTAAAACTAGTACAAATTATCACAATTTTAGGACCAAACAAAAAGGTTGTTCATTACATATGAGAACCAAATAATAAAAGGATTGAGCAGATTCTCAAAGCTGAACAGGGACATAGATGAATGCTGGAAACATGAACATTAACTTCTATGGCCTAGAAGTGAAGCTAAATGTGTGTCGAACTCACTAGTTCAAGACTGAACCAAGCACACAAGTTACTTGGTGTTCAAAGTCAGCTAGACCAACAAGAATGATCAAACAAGAGGCTTCAGGTGCAATGAAATAGTTTTAAAACAATGGGTTCTAGCATACTCTCAAAATATGACACTAATTCAAACTGCAAATAGACTCATGTTTCTTACAACAACCAGATCTTAGTCGAAAATATAACACGCAAATTCGAACTCAGATACGACCCCAGAATATTCAAAAGATTAAGGTAGTTCTCATTCGTGAATCAATGATTAATCACTAGAGAAGGCTTCACGGACTTGTTTCAGTGCTTGAATTTTAACAAAACAAATTGGACGAGTTCATACAACTACAGCCATTGCATCAGTGCATACAATCAAACATCTAACATAGAATAAAAAAAACAGACCTGAATCAAGGCCAACAGAGCTCAGCACTTAAACAGAATAAAAAACAACGACTTTTAGGATTTAAACAAAATCATGACGGAATATGAACACCCACGACACAGGATCATCTAGTAATAGAGAAATGGAGAAGAAGTGAACATGAAATCAGAAAACTCTTTCAACAATAACATAAGAAACAATGTTTTGCTCCAAAATTACAAGTGACAGAAGCAACAATGTCGAGAAAAAGTCGCCAACCAAATCCAAATCGCAAAAAAAAAATTCGGACAGAAATCACAACAACGCTGAAATTCCGAACCCCAGCCACAAACTCCAACTTAAACTTTAATCCAACTCTATTCTTGAAAACCGGAGATCAAAGAGAAATGCTGAGATTTGTAATTTTTGATTTCTTTTTGAAATGAAATAAAACTTGAATTGAAAATCAAACTCAGACTAAAAAAATTTATATTTTTGTTTTCTGACAAAAAAAATACCAACTAAAATTGAAGAACCTCAAAAAAAGGAAACTCCAAGAACCGTAGAATTTTACTCTCCTAAATTTCCGAAATTTTTTACTGATCCCCTAAACAAGAAAACAACAACAACCTAGTAAAATTCCATAAGTGGAGTATGGGGAGGGTAGTATGTACGCAGACCTTACCCCTACCCCAAAGCCGTAGAGAGGCTGTTTTCAAAAGACCCTCGACTCAAGATAATAAGAAAAACAAAAGGAAAAAATATTAGTTTCACCACAGAGATCATAAGAAAAATAGGAACATAAATTGCAGAAGAAAAATACACGGCAGAAATGATGGCTAGTAAATAGATCTTGCATCGAAAAGAAAAAGTATTAAGACATGGCAATGCCCCTAGTTATTTTAGACTAAAACCTTACCAGACTAGGCTCACAACGGTACCAAGTAACGCGATACTCAACTACCATATAACCATAATACTCGACCTCCACAACTTTCTATCAAGTGTCATGTCCTCGGAAATCTGAAATTTCGCCATATCCTGTCTGATCACTTCTCCCCAGTACTTCTTAGACCTCCCTCTACCTCTTCTCGTGCCCTCAACAACTAGCCGCTCACACCTCCTTACTGGAGCACCTGGGCTTCTCCTCATTACATGCCCGAACCATCTGAGCGCGCTTCCCGCATCTTATCATCAATGGGAGCCACGTGCACCTTCTCCCGAATTTTATCATTTCTAATATTGTTCATCCTAGTGTGCCCACACATCCAAGAAGACCTTACCTTATATATAAACCTCAAAAAATCTAGAAGCTTCTGCTAAGAATCTGAAGAATTTCATCCGTTGTGGACGATTTTAGGGACAAATGGAAGGCATGGATTTATTTCCATCCATCCACGACTCCCATTCATCCAACAAATTGCTCAAGAGTACAAAAAACGTGCAAATCCGGAGGGAATATTCTTGTTTCTGTCAGAAATTCGTTAGGATTAGAGTGACGTGGAGAGATGGGACCCGTGTGTGAGTGAACTCGCCTGAGTTTCAGGCGAGTGGGAACGATTTGGGTGAAGGGGATGATGAACAGGGATTGGGTGCCGTTTCCTTGGTGTCTAGGTTTAGGGTTTGATTTAGGAAAAAATATTATAAGGAGTTTATATATTAAAGGGAAAACGAGCAAATCTGAGGCGGGTTTGGGTCAAGGGTCTCGGCTGGGGCGATCAATTTGGTATGTGGGCTAGGGGAGTTGGGTTAATTTAAATTCCCAGCCCAATTGAACTAACCCTTTTCAATTTCGTTTTTCTTTTCTTTTTTTTTCTTTTTTTTATTTTTTTTAATTAATGAAATCCTAAAATTAAAATTCTAAATTATCTATTTTGTAAAATTAAACTAATTATCTAATTACAAATATTATAAAAATTACTCAATCCTAAATTAAAAGAAGAAAATCAATAATCTAAAAATTAAAAGGTAAAAATGTAAAATGGGCTATTTTTTTGTGATTTTCATTTTTAATAAAACAAATAATTAACTAATTAATCCTAAAAATGTAAAAACAAAATCTAAATGCAATGCATGGTATTTTGACATTTTTCATGGTTTTCAATAAAAATTAAACGTGCACAAAAATGCAAACAATTAATAAAATCCTACAAAAATCCTATAAAATGGCAAATAATTGAAAAAAATCTATTTTCTTGGATTTTATAGGAGTAATTCATATAGGACAAAAATCACATGCTCACGGCTACCCCTATTTGCTTGGGAACACGAATGGTTTTCGGGCAAAGATAAAATGAGCAATTACAAGCGATTTTTGCCCGCTCGAAACTCCATGAGAAGCATCTTTTGAAAAAGTCTGACCGAACCTTGCTTCGGAGGTTGCCTACATATCCTTGGGTATAAAGGAATTAGGTCAGTGTAGTTCTGGAAGTTTTGGTAGCTGGGAACTACCGGAAAATTGTGATTTCACTGCTGTTGCTACTATTTCTGCTTACTGAGCTCCTTATTACACCAAAATGAAAGATGGAAAGCCAAACTAGCAAAGCCTATCAACTACGAGTTACAAGATTCCTATTTATAAACCTTCTAAAGCTTGATCTTGAGTCTTGGCCAGTTTTTCATTAAGACTCTGATCCGAATCTTGATGCTTGTATGCTGCAACCGCTAGTTCATTCTTCTTAAGCTTCTCGAATCAATGTGGGACATGCAACACTTGTGACTTCAATCATATCTTGGGCAGTCCGCATCTTTTCTCCGCTTCTACACTTAGAGTTGAACTTCTTTTCTTGTTCCTTATTTTCTTTTATTTGGGTTGAGACTTCTTCTTTTGGTCATCTCAAACCTTGTGCCTCATGGTGAAAACCTGTTCAGGCACCAAAGCAAATAAACGAACGAAATTTTTGGCCCCAGTTTTGACTAGGAAAATTTTTTGAGTTATTTGTAACAAAAATCTATGCTATTTATTTATTGAAAGCAATAAGATCAGGATTGTGTATCATTGGGAAAAAGAGATTAGAAAGTGGAGCCATATATCTATAATGAAATCAACCAGGGGGGTGGAGACCCTATGTTGGAAAAGAGACTAGGGAGTGGAGACCCAATGTTGGAAAAGTGACTTGGGAGTAGAGAACCTATGTCTAAAATAACTTTAACTAGGGAGTGGAGACCCTATGTTAGAAAAGTGACTAGGGAGTAGAGACCCTATGTCTAAAATAACTTTAACTAAGGAGTGAAGACCCTATGTTGGAAAAGTGACTAGGGAGTGGAGACCCTATGCTGGAAAAGCAGACTAGGGAGTGGAGACCCTATGTCTAAAGTAAATTCAACTAGGGAGTGGAGACCCTATGTTGGAAAAGTGACTAGGGAGTGGAGACCCTATGTCAAAAATAAATTCAACTAGGGAGTAGAGACCCTATGTTGGAAAAGCAGACTAGGGAGTGGAGACCCTATGTCTAAAGAAAATTCAACTAGGAAGTGGAGACCCTATGTTGGAAAAGTGACTAGGGAGTGGAGACCCTATGTCTAAAATAAATTCAACTAGGGAGTGAAGACCCTATGTTGGAAAAGCATACTAGGGAATGGAGACCCTATATCTAAAGTAAATTCAACTAGGGAGTGGAGACCCTATGTTGGAAAAGTGACTAGGGAGTGGAGACCATATGTCTAAAATAACTTCAACTAGGGAGTGGAGACCCTATGTTGGAAAAACAGGCTAGGGAGCGGAGACCCTATGTCTAAAGTAAATTCAACTAGGGAGTGGAGACCCTATGTTGGAAAAGTGACTAGGAAGTAGATACCCTATGTCTAAAATAATTCAACTAGGGAGTAGAGACCCTATGTTGGAAAAGAAGATTAGGGAGTGGAGACCCTATGTCTAAAATAAATTCAACTAGGGAGTGGAGACCCTATATTGGAAAAGCAGACTAGGGAATGGAGACCCTATATTGGAAAAGCGGACTAGGGAGTGAAGACCCTATGTCTAAAGTAAATTCAACTAGGGAGTGGAGACCCTATGTTGGAAAAGTGACTAGGGAGTGTATACCCTATGTATAAAATAAATTCAACTATAGAGTGGAGACCTTATGTTGGAAAAAACGTAACTAGAGATTGGGGACCCTAGGCTACCATGTTTTTGATTTTTTTTTTATTTAATAAAAATGAGTAAGAATGCAGGAAAGAATTTGGAAAAGACTTCCTTTTGGATTGATTATTGCTGCAAAATTGTTTCTAGCCCTTGCACAGTTTCTTTTGGTTGTACATGCTTCTTGCAAGGTTGCTTTGGATTGCACCTGTTTTATGGTTTCAAACAAAGAACAATTGTTAATTTGAAACGGTGGTTAGTTTTGTGGCCTTGATTGTTTTGATCTCGGCCCAACACTTTCAATGAAAACCTCTATTGCTCGCTGGCTTTCTGAAGATTGATCTCTTTTCTAATCCCAGGGATCTTGACTTTTCAAAATTTCACATGATGGTTCACCCGTGTGGGGCTTTGGCCTTTTCATCTTATTTTGTCTTTATGGGCACTTGACTTTGGATTTCTTTCCTTTTCAATAATTTTGACTCTGAAGCATCAGCCATCATGGCCAGTCGAGATCGACTTGATGCACCTGCTGAGGCTGAGTGCTTTTCCTTGAAGTTGGCTTTTGTTAAGCATAAACCTGTAAAACCAATCTTGCACATGTTTAATGTTTTCAAATAAAGAACAATGGTTAATTTGAAATGGTGGTTAGTTTGTGGCCTTGATTGTTTTGATCTCGGCCCAACACTTTCAATGAAAACCTCTATTGCTCGCTGACTTTCTGGAGATTGCTCTCTTTTCTAATCCCAGGGATCTTGAATTTTCAAAATTCCACATGATGGTTCACCCGTGTGGGGCTTTGGCCCTTTCTCTTATTTTGTCTTTATGGGCACTTGACTTTGGATTTCTTTCCTTTTCAATAATTTTGACTCTGAAGCATCAGCCATCATGGCCAGTCGAGATCGACTTGATACACCTGCTGAGGCTGAGTGCTTTTCCTTGAAGTTGGCTTTTGTTAAGCAGAAACCTGTAAAACCAATCTTGCCACCTTTTCTTTGTATTAGTTTCGGAGAAGGATTAAACCGAAAGGGATTCAAAGAGAAGTAAACAAAGGACATAATAATGAATTTAACAAGAAGTGTCCCTTTCGGGGGAAGAAAGAAGGACTTATCTGGAGTGCATGCAGACTTCAATAGACATGACATGCTTCTTGGACTGGATACCCAATCTGCGCAACCATCTAATCTCTCATAAACCCATCATAACTTGTATCTTAAAACCGAGAAACCTTGCCAGGACTCTATCAGTGTCGATGGTTGTAGAAAATTCCATCTTTTTGATCAATGGCGCTTTTTGCGGGTTTTCGCCAATTGACCTCTCTCATTTCTCTTCTTACCGTCGCCTTATATTGTTATTTGCAAGTTTTAACTAACAAGACTCTCTCATTTCCAATCTCTCTGCTCACCATCGCCTTATGGTGCCCGTGTGGATTTTCATCAATAAGAACTACACCTTTGGAACCTTTCAGGCAACCGTCACCAAACCATTATAAATTCTGTCCCAGTTTCAACTTTTGGGGAAATGTGGATTTTTGTTTTGGTGTGACTGAACCCCAGAGAGAGGCTGCCTACGCATCCTTTCAGAATCAAGTCGAACGTAGTTCAGGAAAACTTTGTTTTTGATTTGATTGATTTTTTTTTGGGGGGGGGGGGGTTTACAAATATTTTTGGGTTCCAAAGAGGGTAATCAAAGAAAGGTAACCAACTCAAAGGGTTAGCAAAAGGTTGAAGTGTTTGGGGTAGCGAGAATGAAAGCCTTCGTCTACATTGACAGCTATTTTAGGGTCATTTCCTTCAATGTCTCCCAAGTACAATGCCCCTTTCGGCAATAATTTTCTTATAATGTATGGGCCCTTCCAGTTTAGAGCGAACTTTGATTTTGCTTCCTTGTGATGAGGGAGAATACGCCTCAAAACGAGTTGCCCCACTTCAAAGTTCCTGGGCCGCACTTTCTTGTTGTAGGCACAGGCCATTCTTTGTTGATACAACTGCACGTGGCAAACTGCGGCCATCCGCTTTTCATCAATCAAGGTTAGCTGTTCTAGACGAGACTTAACCCACTCGCTATCCTCAATCTCGGCTTCAACAATGATTTGGAGAGAAGGGATTTCAACTTATGCGGGTATTACGGCTTCAGTGCCATAAACCAATAGATAGGGTGTTGCTCCAATTGATGTGCGCACAGTTGTGTGATATCCCAACAATGCAAACAACAACTTTTCATGCCATTGTCTAGAACTTTAGATCATCTGCCTAAAAATCTTCTTGATGTTCTTGTTTGCTGCTTTGACGACACCATTAGCTTTGGGCCGATAAGGGGTAGAATTTCGATGCGTGATCTTAAATTGTTCGCATACCTCCCTCATCAAATTACTGTTCAAATTTGTAGCATTGTCCGTAATGATAGTTTTAGGAATACCAAAACAGCAGATGATGTTGGAGTGCACGAAGTCTACTACTGCTTTCTTAGTGACGGTTTTGAGACAGACTGCTTCAACCCATTTTGTGAAGTAGTGAATGGCAACCAATATGAATCTATGCTCATTTGAAGCTTTTGGCTCGATTGGACCAATGACATCCATACCCCAAGCAACATACGGCCACGATACTGACATAGGATGCAGTTCTGAAGGTGGTGCATAAATCAGGTCACCGTGCACCTAACACTGATGACATTTTCGGACAAAACAGAAGCAATCCTTTTCCATAGTCATCCAGTAATAGCCTGCTTGAAGGATTTTCTTTGCGAGGACGTATCCATTCATATAGGGACCACACACTCATGTGTGCACTTCATTCATGATTCTTCCGGTCTCTTGGGCATCCATACATCTTAAAAGGTTCAAATCTGGAATCCTTTTGTACAAAAGCTCGCCACTCAAGAAGAAACCACTGGCAAGCCTTCTAATGGTTCTCTTTTGGTCTCCACTAGCTTGCTCGGGATATTTTTTTGTTTTCAAAAATCTCTTGATATCATGATACCATAACTGAACATTTGGTTCCACCTCAACCATGTTGCAATAACCATGCCTTTCTTGGATTTGGATTTCCAACGGGTCAATGTGGACATTGCTTGGATATGGCAACATCGAGGCCAAAGTAGCGAGTGCATCAACTAACTCATTATGAAATCAAGGAATGTACCTGAACTCGACTGACTTGAACTGCTTGCTAAGATCTTCCACATATTGCCTATATGGAATAAGCTTGACATCCCAAGTTTTCCATTCACCCTGAGCTTGTCGGATAATCAAGTCCGAATCTCCCATGATTAATAATTCTTCCATATCTTGGTCGATTGCTATGTTCATACCCATAATGCAAGCTTCATACTCGACAATGTTGTTGGTGTAAAAAAATCGAAGCTGGGCTGTGGCCGGATAGTGCTGACTAGTGGGTGAGATCAAGATTGCCCCAATCCCGACACCTTTTGCATTCACAGCTCCATCGAAGAACATTTTCCAAGCATTGGTGTCTTCTGAAATTACCTCAGCTGAATTTACTTCCTCGTCCGAAAAGTAAGTACTCAAAGGCTGATATTCATCATCAACAAGATTTTCTGCTAAGTGATCCTCTAAAGCTTGAGCTTTCATTGTCGTGCGGGTGACATAGACTATGTCAAACTTGGTGAGCATGATTTTCCATTTTGCTAACCTCCCCGTAGGCATCGGTTTTTGGAATATGTACATCAAAGGATCCAACCTGGTGATGAGATAGGTGGGGTAGGCCAACAGGTAATGCCTAAGCTTCTGAGCGACCCAAGTTAGGGCACATTAAGTCCTTTCTAACAAAGTGTATTTGGCTTCGTAACTAGTGAACTTCTTGCTCAAATAGTATATTGCCTGTTATTTCTTCTTGGTCACATCATGTTGCCCGAGAATGCACCCAAAAGAATTCTCCAACACTGTCAAATACAAAAACAAAGGCCTCCCAGGTTCGGGTGGGACCAAGACTGGCGGATTCGACATATATTCTTTAATTTTGTTGAAGGCTTCTTGACACTCATCTGTCCATTTAATTGCTGCATGTTTCTTCAACAGCTTAAATATGGGCTCACATGTGGAACTCAACTGAGCAATGAACCGACTGATGTAATTCAACCTTCCCAACAAACTCATAACCTCTTTCTTAGTTCTCAGAGGAGGCAAATCCCGAATAGACTTTATCTTTGTTGGATCTATCTCGATGCCCATTCGACTGACTATAAATCCCAAGAGTTTCCCAGACAGAACTCCAAATGCACATTTAGTTGTATTTAACTTCAAATCATACTTACGCAGACGCTCAAAGAACTTTCTCATATCCTGAACATTGTCATGCTGCGTTCTTAATTTAATGATTACATCGTCCAAATACACCTCGATTTCTTGGTGCATCATGTCATAAAAGATGACAGTTATAGCTCTCATGTAAGTTGCCCCGGCGTTCTTCAAACCAAAAGGCATGACCCTGTAACAATAGGTGCCCTAGGGTGTGGTGAAGGTTGTCTTTTCCGCGTCATCTTCATCCATCAAGACCTGATGATATCCAGTATAACAATCCACGAAAGACTGTATCTCATGTTTGGCATAGTTGTCAACAAGGATGTGGGTGTTTGGCAAAGGGACATTATCTTTGGGACTTGCTTTGTTTAGATCCCGATAGTCAACACACACTCAAGTTTTCCCATTTTTATTTGGCACTGGAACCACATTAGCCAACCATGTTGTGTATCGGACCACCCGAATCACCCCCGCCTTTAACTATTTGGTGACCGCTTCTTTGATCTTGTCACTGATGTCAGTTTTGAACTTCCTCTGTTTTTGCTGGATAGGGGGTGATTGGTGTAAGTTGGCAACTTGTGCACCACTAAATCAACACTCAATCCTGGCATATCATCGTATGACCGAGCAAACACATCTTTGAACTCGAACAAGAGTTGGATCAATGCATCTTTGGTTCTTTCATCAGTATGAATGCTTATCATGGTTTCTTGGACCTCTTTTGAACTACCCAAATTAACTGGCTCGGTTTCATATAAGTTTGGCTTAGGTTTATTCTCGAATTGTTCCAGCTCTCGGTTTATTTTCCTAAAAGCCTCCTCTTCATCATATTCCGATTCTTGATTCATTATTTCACAATTAGACAGCACGTTAGAATCTGGGCATGAAATCTGCAAGCATGTCATGTTATTTAAGTTCGCATTATTAGAACAGAAAGAAGAAATAAGAAAAATAAAAAAATTAGAAAGAATAAAGAAAGAGATTCATAGACGATGAAATATTAATTTCATTTCATTGAATTTGAAGATAGAAGGGTTTAAATTGGAATTTTAAAGACAATAAACTAAAAGAAACATTCGAGTTACACCCTGGAATAACTCGGAATGCAGAAAAGGTGGCAAGACTGGACTACCAGGATTCTCGCCTGATTGGGAACGGAGTATCCTTCCAATTATGAAGATTGGCATCATGCCCTATATATTGCACCTTAGCAGTGCTCGAGCCTTCTCTTGGTTGGACCATGTGAGCTTCATATAACATTTTCTTCATGGCTCCACATATGTCCTCAATTTCCTCGATCGTGAACGCCTCATCTTCTTCTTCTTCTTCTGTGTACTTTGGCTTGACGAATGTTTTGTAGAGATACGGGACCGACTGAGGCAGCACCCAACCATTGAACTTCAAACTGGCAGCCAAATTGATAGGTTCCATAATACCTTATAATGATATCCCGAGCCCCTTCCCGGGCTTATACCCATGCTTAATCATTTCAGTAGTGACCATGATTGACGCATTTGACAGAAAGGGTTGAGGACACGAGCTTCCTTCCTCATATTGGTCTGCGACCACAACCTCAAAAGATTGATAGACTATGTGCTCGCTACCTTCCCTAGCCTCGAGACATTGGACTGATGGGTCCCTGTAAATTGATTGCTTGTCCTCTCCATGGACTACGATTTCCTGATTTTCGTGTTCAAATTTTACCATTTGGTGGAGAGGTACGGCCCCTGCAGCATGAATCCAAGGCCTTCCTAAGAGAAAATTATAGAAGGTATCCATGTCCAAGACCTGAAATGTCACTTCGAAATCCACCAGACCGATAGTCAAGATCAAATCAATCTCTCATATTGTGTCTCTCTTGATGCCATCAAAAGCACGCACACCAACATTGTTAGGCCTGATTCTCTCAGTCCCAATTTCCATTCATTTCAAAATTTAGAGAAGGCATATGTCGACCTCAAATCTGCCATCCAGCATGACTCTTTTCACGTAGTACCCTTCACATTTGACTGTCAAGTGAAGAGCCTTGTTGTGGGCAGTCCCTTCTGGGGGCAATTCATTCTTACTAAATGAAATTTGGTTGACTTCAAAGAATTGCTCCGCCATTCTTTCCAGTTTCTCAACAGTGGTTTCAATCGGAACATATGCTTTATTAAGGGTCTTTATCAACACTTTCTTATGCTCAACCGAGATTATCAGTAGAGACAAGAGTGATACCTGAGAGGGAGACTTCCAAAGTTGGTCAATTACCTCGTAGTCCACAGTTTTTATTTTTCAGAAGAATTCCTCTACTTCTTCAGCACTGACTGGCTTTTTAAGCGGAAAACGCTTCTGCTTGGCATTGTTTACTTCTTCCAGATTGAGGTACTTCCCAGATGGGTTAGTTTCATTTACTTCCCCCATGATTTCTTCCCCCCTCGTACGTCACAATGGCTTTGTTGTAGTTCCAGGGGACTATAGTGGGGTCTTTTATGGGTTTTGTGGTGCGCAGCTAATGATCACGGGCTCGTTCAGCCGAGGTGGAATTATTGGTCCCTACACCACATAAGTCCCTTTGGGTACATATATCTTAGGTCCCTTGTTCAGCTCGAACCTTTTAGGAGGACTCAATGCGAATTGTTCTTTTCTGGAGGCCCGGGGAACACAAAGAATGGCATCCTTAGGGAGTACTGCCCCTGTTTTGGTTTCCACTGTCTTTTCTACACTTTGAGGGGTGGAGTTACTCTTCTTCTCCCCCTTGTCTTGCTTTGCATCTGCCCTTGACTTCTTTTCAACATCGGCGATGGCAATGATGGCTTTCAGAGCTGGGTCAAACTCTTTATCTTCACAAATCATCCTAATAACCGGCCCGTTATTATGAGCCGGCAATTGGTTGTTGGTCACATTGGGGATCTCTTCATTTTTCTCTATTAGATTTTCGACCACCCTTTTAAGAGTTCAACAGTCTTCAGTGTCATGCCCTTCCACTCTTGAACGGTAAGCACATCGAGTACCGTGTCGGTAGAAGGGCGACTCTAGGTTTTGCCTGGTTTGGGGTACGGGTTGCAACAAACTCATTTGGACCAGTTTAGGGAAAAGGCTAGAGTAGGATTCACCAATAGGCGTGCAATTGGTTCTTTTGGGTGGCTCCCGGGCACAGGCATTGTATGGAAAATTATTTTTTGGGGGACGAGGATTATATGAAGCTTGGTGCGGGAGGTTATTTCTAGGAAGTGGAGCTTGCTTTTGGTTAAACTGTTGTTGTGGACGAGCGTATGGCTAGGCATTCATCACCGCATAAGGCTGAAGAGCCATGGCATAAGCCATATCCTGGTGAGGATAATAATGTTGCGGGTTGTTTGGCGGGAAGTAACCTCGGGGTTGACGGGGGTTCCTCAGACTTGAAGCCACCATCGCCACTTCTTCTTTCTTCTTTTTGTTTGCTAAACCTCCTGACCCGCTTTGGATTGCTTGGGACGTAGCTCTTATAGCAGACTGGCTCAATATGTGGTCTGTCTTCAAACCATTTTCGACCATCTCCCCAATTTTGATAGTCTCGGCAAACGGTTTTCCTATTGCAGACATCATATTCTAGAAATAGTCAGCCTCCTGGGCTTATAGAAAAACACTGACCATCTATGTTTTATCCATCGGGGGCTTCACCCTGGCCGCTTGTTCGCGCCACTTAATAGCATATTCTCGGAAACTCTCCGAAGACCTCTTTTTGAGATTAGACAGAGAATTTCTGTCTGGAGCTATGCCTATGTTGTACTGGAATTGCCTGAAAAAATCTCGAGCCAAATCATCCCATATGTGCCAGTGAGACATGTCTTGATCCATATACCACTCGGATGTAATGCCGACTAGACTCTCTCTGAAATAAGCCATTAGGAGTTTTTCTTTTTCTCCTGTCCTTCTTAGTTGATTGTAATACCTCTTGAGGTGGGCTATGGGGTCCCCGTGTTCGTCATACTTTTCGAACTTAGGAGCCTTGAAACCGATGGATACATAAGTCATCATAGGATACGCTCTTCTGGCCACTCAAACCTTGTAGTTTTTTTAGGCTCTGTTCCATGCTTCTCATTTTCCGCGTGATTTCCTCTTGGTCGGGATTCTTTGTAGCTCTTTCTTGTCCTGCGATAAACTCATACTGGGGTTGTTAAGGGTAAGAATTAGTGGTGAAATGGGCAGTGTCCGGTGGAAAATATGGTACTTGGAAAGTAAAGGAAGATGGATCAAAATTTGTCCTGGGCAAGGTTGGCTGTGCCGTAGCCGAAGCTAGTGGTGCAATGAATATATTAGAAGTCACTCCTGAAATCAATGCCTGGGGGCGAACCTCAAAAGGCATTCTGGCGAAGTGGGCTGACATGGTGGGGTATCCAAGCGGGGTGTTCGGGTAACTTATTGTGACGTTGGAAGTTCCACTTGCTCTAGGAAGTAGCTCGGGGAAACCAGGTATTGCACTCGGTGGCTCTCTACTGTTGGACCAAGCATCCCACATTTCCAATATGCGAAGGTGCATCACCTTATTCTCTTCAGTAGTCGCTGACTCTGAGGTTGGGATAACCAATATCGGGATATCCTTTGGGATGGGAATTTTTAGTATATGAGTTTCTAATGACATTTCGACACTTCCCTTGGATCTTGTAAAATAAGGGTGCGAAGCCAGGTTACCACAAAACCAACCACCTTAAAATAGAACCTGGACTCAACAGTAGACACAACAAACCAATTAGTTCGAAGCAATTAACATATAGGAAATGACATATTGGGGGTGTGATGCACCTATACAGTTAGGTGTTTCTACATATTTTGCAACGACTGCGTGGCTCATCCCGGCCTTTGTTTATCTCCCTGATCTTTATCTTGCTCTCTTTTGCACTCTCTCATTGTTTTCTCTCTTGTTTTCATTCTCTTTTTCTTGTTTTCTCTCTTTTCACTTTTTCCTTTTCGTTTTCTCTTTTCGTCATTTTCTCTTTTATTTGAGTTTTTTAAAACCATGACCGGATTCGATGGGCATTGCCTACGTATCACGACGTCGCGTGAATCAGATCATCACATAGTTCAAAGGATAAATGCGAAATAAACAATTTTTGGGTTTTTTTTTCAAATTTTCATTAAAACAAAAACTTCTATTACAAAGACTCGATCATACATACTTAAAACTCGAAAAGAACTAAAACAAACTTAAAACAGACTCTAGGAATGAAAATACAGACTCGAAAAGAGAAAGGAAATTAGGAGTACATAAGTGCCTCCAATCATGCCCTAGGGATACTAGTTGGTCTTGCCGCGGGCCTACGTGCCATGTCATCCTGGAGGCGATAAAGGTTATCCATTATCTGGAGAACAAAGATCATTACTATGGCGAAGAACATGGACCTGGTCATGTCCTCACACTCGTTTCACTTCATCACAATGTAGTCAACGATTCTTCTAACCCTTTCCCTTATGATTCCCTTTTCTTGCAACAACCGCCCAATCTGCTGAGATCTTGCCTCCAAAACCTGGGTGGATGTATGATTCTGCTCTTGCACATGCTGTAGGTCTTCCTTTAGATGTGCCATCAAAGCGTAGCAATGTTCTCTCTCGGCTTTGAAGCTCTTGGCTTGTTTAGTCATTTCACCCTCAAGGCTATTAAGCTCTTTTTTCCAACCCATGACCCCTCTGTCATATCTTTCCTTCAGCTGTCAAAATGAAGGTTGCCCGTTCTTCTGCATTTCTAGCCAACTTTGTTCAGGCTTTCTCTAGCTCATCCTTAGTCTTCTGCAAATCATCCCCATAGTCACGTACTTTTTGCGTAAGGCTATAGATGAGCTTTTCATATTTTCTACTTTTTCTCGGGTTCTTAGCTGTTATTCTCATCTTTCGAACTTGGGCCCGGAGAGCTTCATTTTCTTGGGCCAACCTTCTTCTTTCACCTTCAGCTTCTTGTGCCTGCAGATCATTATTAAATACGATGTTCCTCAATTCTTCTTGCAAAGCGTGAATGGTGACTTGATATTTTTTCTCCTTCTCTCCTCAAGCCAACCTTTCCCGGATTTTGTCATCAAAAGCTTGAACATGAGGTCTTTTGGCGGGCCTTTCAGGCTCGGGCTCTGGCTCGTCATTCGTACAAAACCTTCTCTCAAACCACGCAGCATAATTTGGATCCACTTCTCCTCTCGCAAGATCTGGTACCTGAGTGTCACTTTTTAGATATTGGCAACCATTCCAATCCCGTTGGACTAAAGCCTCAGGTAGTGTTGCTTCTGGGTGTAGCTCAATGACTTGGGGTACTCAAATCCACATCTTCGGGTACCACTTTATACCTTCCCAGTTGCCATAGAACTCTTTGCGATGCATATGGTTGGATACTCCTCAAGCCCATCATCATCAAGTAGCCTTTTGAAGTTGTAATATATATAACTTCCGTTACCGGAAGCCATCCTATGGTCCATTCAATTTGACTTGCTTTCAGAGTTCTTAAATAGGAGACCCAGGCCTCAAACCCTTCTAGAGATATGTAGTCTTCCACCCTTTCCTCATAATTCTTGATGAAGTTGTTCCCGTCCGAACCATAACTCATGAACTTGGGGTGACGGCGGAGATATTCGATCAACCACATTTGAAGAAGAATGTTAAAACCCTCAAAGAATTGAGCCCCAAATTTACACAAGGTTAAGGCTCGATAAATGTCTGCCATCACTAACGGAACAAGTGTGTGATCTTTCTTGGTAGTGAGGATTTGTGCAATTTTGGCCATACGAGTATCTATTATCCCTTCTGCATTCGGAAAGACCATGATTCCCAAAAACACCACAATGAAAGCGAACTGACAATGAATCTGCCAGGTGCTTTTATCTTGTTTGTTGTTTAATCCTTTTTCATGTGTTTCAAACCCAGCTGAGTGCCAGAACCTGAAGTACAAGAAGTAGAAAGAACAACATCCTTTGTTTACATGGGCCTTCTTCATTTGCTTACTTATATTCAGAAGATCAAAGAACTTGTGCACAGAGGTAGCCCTCGGGAATATAAGTTGTTGTTTCCTCAAGTCCTGGCCAAAGTCAATGTATCCGGCCATTTCTTCCAGAGTAGGGGTGAGCTCAAAATCCGAGAAACGGAACACGTTGTGGATAGGATCCCAAAAGGTTACCAACGCTTTGATTAGATCCTCCCGGGGTTCAATGCTCATGATGTCTATAAGGGAACCCAACTACTTTTTTACCCAATCCTGGGCATCTTTATCTAAATCATTCCACCACATGCGAAGCTGTAGCTGAGCCTGTTCTATGACCAATTGTGACAGGTTCTGGAAAGTATTCATTTGTACCTGTGGAGGGTTAAGGTTAGGGTTGACTCTGGTGGACTCTTTTTGCAAAACAAGTTTTCAATTTCTAAAGGAAAATCAACGGACAATGGCCCCCCATTATGCTACTTTAGCAAAAATGGTCATTTTTTTGTAAACGTGACCGCTTCACAATTCCAAACATATTTTGAGGCCGGGGGGAAGGTATTTTATGGAAAAAAGACACCTTACTGACAGACTTGCTCGTTCTTTATGAAAAATAGCCTTTCGACAATTGAAAGATAATCTAAGCCTATCCCGGCAAGAACGACTTAAATCACAACCGAAGCTGGGACGGCTTATTCTTTTGACCAAAGCCCTAAACTACACTTTACTTGATTATTTTTTTTGTAAAAAATGAGGCCGAACCTTATGTGGGTTTCCTAGTATCCCACATCCGGTGAGAATCAGACCTGCGTAGTTCGATCAATTTTGACATAAAAACATGATATTTGACTCACTTTTTTTGAAATACATTTTCCTTTTTTCCGTTTTTTCTTCAAAACTTTTGGCAGAGTTTCGAGACATTTTCTAAATACCAGGGTTTTCAAAATCGGGTAAATTCTCTATCCTACCTCACTCTTTGTTTTTCACTCGATTTTATTTTTCTAGCCGGTCAACATGCAAGCCGAAACAAATATATATTCAAATAGCACGTAGGATGCATCAGGATGATTTGTTATTTTGGGTACACCTGTCATAGACGGACCCAACCCCTGTGTTGAGTCCCCAAGGTCGAATGCACGTAATGCAAATAAACGTTCCTACTAGGGATCAGGCATGAGGTTATATTATTCTATGTTTAAACCTAGGGTTGTGTTCTAGACCTGGCTTACCCGAGAGGACAAACTCGAGTCGAGGATGGGGCAACGTACCGGGAGCACGAAAGTCTGTCCGGCCTTGTTTCTTGCTCAGCCCCGTTCTATTTGGTATAACTCTAACAGAAAAGTGGGCCACGCGAACGTGAGCACCGTTTTTTCAGAAGACTCAGGAGGGAGGCGTAAGAAGACATTTAAATACAGTTCAAGAAATATCAAAGCGGTAAATAAATGGCAATTAGCACAGTAAGCCCACAAAATACAGTAATACCAATAATAAAGCCGAATAAAATCACATTTAACAAGCTTGAATTCTTGAACCCTGAACCAGAGATTCTGGGTTTGATCCCCAGCAGAGTCGCCAGAGCTGTCACACCTCCATTTTTACACCCCGAGGGTATATGGGAGTTTTTTCAATTAAAGTGACACTAGTCGAAATGGGATTAATTATTTATCTAATCAGACTCGCCACTTGAAATAGTTTATTTGGTGTTCCAAGTCACCGGTTTCTTTTAAATCCCAAATCGAGGTAGTTTCAACTCTATTCTAAAAGCTTACGAACCAGAAATTCTAGATAAGGAATTTTGTTAACCCGGGAGAAGGTGTTAGGCATTCCCGGGTTCCGTGGTTCTAGCATGGTCGCTTAGTGATTATTACTTGGCTTAAATTATTTAACTACTCATTTTTTGGACCTATATACATTTATCTTTCAAGGCTTTTAATCACTTGATTATTCGTATTTAAAGAATTGAGTTACGCGTACATATACTCTTTTCCTTTGGCGCGTCAAAAATCATGTCACGCGAACGTGTCCACGATTAATAACACTTAGTTTATTTATTAAGAAAGTTTGGTTGAAGTTGCGCGAACACATCCATCGAGTTACTTTTTAGAGTTAAATTCACAATTATGTTACGCGAACGTATACATAATCACAATAATAGTCTATGCCGAGCCTAAGCAAACTATGAGTGTTAAAAAAGGTGCTTTTCTATACTAAGTTAATATTAATGTGAGGGCCATAGGCTATGGATTTTATTTGTGTATGGCACACCTCAATTATTTCAAAGATATGTGTTCAACTAAAGCAAACTACGGATGTTAAGATTTTCCAAAGCTTGAGGCTATTGCAAGGCCATGAATTATGAAGATTATTGTAAAAAGATATACGGTTTAGCTTTTATGAATTACTAACCGGATCAATTGTATTGCTGAATTACTAGAGATACCTACAACTTATCAATTTGTTAACAATCTTGAAATCATTCAACGTTAGGGCCTATTTTCAAGAAATACGTTTAACACCTTTCTCTTTTAAACACATTAACAAACAAGGCTAAACACATTAATAACCAAAGTCCAACAAATTGCAGAAGGCTCTAATTAGGGTTTAACATGATTTGCATGACCATGAACAATTAATAAATATTTATATAATACCTTCAGTATCAATGTATGAGTATGAGAATTCATATCTGTTTGTTCTCGATCCCAGCATTCATATTTTTATCTTCCATAAGTGAGCATTTCAATAGCAAACAGTCGGCTTCAGAACTCATAGGAATTTACTAAGTGTTCGATGAGCAATACAGGTGCCAAACCTATTGACAACTAATTCCAATTAAAAGAAAACTCATACCCAAGTCATTAGCCCCGAGCAGTCATTAACATATAAACACCAGCAAACATATCTGATAGTCAAAACATGATTCCAGGAACGCAATTCCATTTAATTAGACTAATGATGAATTGTAACTGTGAATCAAATTTGACAAACTGCAAGCCGTAGAGTAAAACTAGTACAAATTATCACAATTTTAGGACCAAACAAAAAGGTTGTTCATTACATATGAGAATCAAATAATAAAAGGATTGAGCAGATTCTCAAAGCTGAACAGGGACAGAGATGAATGCTGAAACATGAACATTAACTTCTATGGCCTAGAAGTGAAGCTAAATAACTCACTAGTTCAAGACTGAACCAAGTACACAAGTTACTTGGTGTTCAAACTCAGCTAGACCAATAAGAATGATCAAACAAAAGGCTTCAGGTGCAATGAAATGGTTTTAAAATAATGGGTTCTAGTATACTTTCAAAATATGACACTAATGCAAACTACAAATAGACTCATGTTTCTTACAACAGCCAGATCTTAGTCGAAAATGTAACAGGCAAATTCGAACTCAGATACGACCCCAGAATATTCAAAAGATTAAGGTAGTTCTCATTCATGAATCAATAATTAGTCACTGGAGAAGGCTTCACGAACTTGTTTCAGTGCTTGAATCTTAACAAAATAAATTAGACGAGTTCATACAACTACGGCCATTGCATCAGTGCATACAATCAAACATCTAACATAGAATAAAAAAAACAGACCTGAATTAAGGCCAACAGAGCTCAGCACTTAAACAGAAGAAACAAACAACGACTTTCAGGATTTAAACGAAATCATGACGGAATATGAACACCCACGACACAGGATCATCTAGTAATAGAGAAATAGAGAAGAAGTGAACCTGAAATCAGAAAATTCTTTCAACAATAACAGAAGAAACAATGTTTTGCTCCAAAATTACAACTGACAGCAGTAAAAATGTCGAGCAGAAGTTGCCAACCAAATCCAAATAGCAAAAAAAAAATCGGACAGAAATCACAACAGCGCCGCAATTCCGAACCCCAGCCACAAACTCCAACTTAAACTTTAATCCAACTCCATTCTTGAAAACCAGAGATCAAAGAGAAATGCTGAGATTTGTAATTTTTGATTTCTTTTTGAAATGAAATAAAACTTGAATCGAAAATCAAACTCAGACTAAAAAAATTTATATTTTTGTTTTCTGAAAAAAAAAATGCCAACTAAAATTGAAGAACCTCAAGAAAAGGAAACTCCAAGAACCCTAGAATTTTACTCTCCTAAATTTCTGAAATTTTTTTCTGACCCCCTAAACAAGATAACCTTACCTTATATATGTCACACCTCCTTTTTACCTACACCCCCGGATGAAAGGGGTATATTAGGGAGTTTTTTCCAACTTAAAGTGACAATTGAAACGGGATTATTTCATTACAAATTCAGAGTCGCCACTTGGGATGATTTATGGTATCCCAAGTCACCGGTTTTAAATCCCGAATCGAGGAAAGATTGACTCTGTTATTCATTCCGCGAACACAGAAATCCGGGTAAGGAATTCTGTTAACCCTGGAGAAGGTGTTAGGCATTCCCGAATTCCGTGGTTCTAGCACGGTCGCTCAACTGTTATATCCGGCTTAATTATCTGATTCTAAATAATTATGAATCTATGTGCAAACTTAAATTTTTAACCGCTTTTATTTAATTAATTAAAGAAGATTGCAACGTTATTAAAACACGCGTCGAACCACGTCACATAAATGCACCCGTGACTTTCGACATATTTCAACATTGTTGAGATTTGAATTTGGGTCACATAAATGTGCACCCGAATTTAGGAAAAGTAATTTTATTAAAATATCGCACCTAAAGCAACTACGCATTTTTAACTTTGCAAGGGCCATGGAAATTTACTAAATGGCACGCCTCGAATTCTAAATATTTTTTTTAAGACATAATTAAAGAGGGTCACGCGATTTGTCGTCTTACTTGGCGCGGCGCACCTCGATTCCATTTTAAAAGAATATTCAAACTATAGCTTGAAGGGCCATAAACTATGAGTTATCTAGTTATGACTCACCTCCAATCTACTTGATAGGCTGAATTAATTAACACTAAATGTAGTTAAAGGTTCCGTTTAAATTAACTAAAAGGCTTGTGTGAGGGAAAACTAACTCATTGCAAAAAAAAAAGGCTTGAGCCCACACAAAAGGATTGGAGGCCCCAAACAAAGGAAATGGCCTGGCTACTCAAAGAAGCCTTCTGAACTGGGCTACTACATCAACAATGTCCTTGCCTGAACAAATCATATCCATATAATTCTGCATAAACTTGATCTAACAGAAAAGGGAATATATGCTTAACTGTACTTGCATTACCATTGAACTAAGAAGAAATAGATGCCAACTAAGGAATGAGTTCTTAAATCCCAAATATGAGGCCAAATAAAACTGACATGAGAATGGTCCATATTTCAACAATCAACAGCATGCTCCGTCTTCAAATTTGCATTCAGGAATCTCAGGGTCACATTCAGACAAAGCCATTCGATACACACACTGATTTAACTAATGAGTCATGACAAACATAACAGCCTCATAGATCTACTGAAGTAAGATTTGAAATATAGTCGAGACTAAACTGTTCAAACTAGGAGATCAAGTCAATGGTGAACAAAATTTCAGGAAGCTCAATCAACGCAACATGACTTGGTTCGAAAATTGAACATAATCTCAGAAATGACTAATGATTTATGCTCATCTTACTCAAACCAACCTCCCTTTGCTTATAAATGAAACTAAACATGCACAATGCTACAGCTTATCATCAGCACAAAGAATACTGCCAGCAGAACCTATCACTATTAAGCTGTTTGAGCAAATCGATTTGAAGTCAGCCTTAGCACAACTATTGACTAGTTGTGTGCTGAATTCCTAAACAGAACACCATGGCTAATAGTCCAGAATTTTAAACAAGAGCAGGAAACAGAGCTACCTAGACAGTGCAAAACAGGGCAGGCCAACAACTGCTCAAATTGACTTCTTCAACAGCTCGAAAGAGCAGAAGTCTTGTAACGGAAATAAGGCATGTAAATTTTCGAACAAAAGCAGGAAATAGAGCTGCCTAGACAGTGCAAAATAGGGCAGCTTTCAGCAGGCTAACAGTCCAAACAAATATTCCCAAAATGCTGCATATTTCAACACAATTCATTGCGTGAATTAGTTGTTTTTAGTAGCACGGCAGAACAGGGTTCTTATAGCTGTAACAATGCCTCACCTCTCTTTTTCTTCCTTTTATTGGATATATCTCCGTCTTTGTTGTTCTTCTTCTTTTTCTGCTTCTTCGTTTCTTTAAAAAAAATTGTTGCATTAATCTTCCTTTTTTTCCCTACAAGTGTACTTAGTTCAAAAGCAATTTCTTTCGATAAGCCATTTGAATTGATTTTAGTTAATATATAGCATCTCTTTTTAAGATAATGCAACATTAATCTATATATACTGGAGTATAATTGAGCAATATCTCTTCTACTGATTTTTTTTTTAAAGGCTCGAGTTGTAGACATTTTTTAGTAGATTCTCATGGATTGAAAATTTGAAGTATTTGCTTTGCATAGAATTGCTATACAAACTTTGGAATTAAAATGATAAAATGAACTCGAGAATATGTAAGGTAAATTATTCTAGTTAAATAAATTATTTGTAGAAGTTAAGCTATTTTTAAGCAAATTTTATAATTGGAGGTGCTATTTCATTAAAAAAAATGCAATTTTCTTTCATAATACTCTATAATTTACATTAAAGCTTGAAAAAAAAAGTAACTAGACAAAATAAAACTTATTTGCTTATGTACGTGAATTAAAGGCTTAATCGTCAATCTAACTAAAATGACAAAATTTTATTGCAGCGATGCGCCTTTTTATTCGGTGTTTGTGACTAGAGGTAGATATATGATTTGCCACTCATAACCTCTAAATCCTGGATCAGAAGTCTCTTATCACAGAACCTCCATTTTCTTCCATTCTCCTCTCATTTCATACCCAAAAGCCGTCCAACTCCACTCTCACCACTACTGGCCGTCTGGCAACTACACGCCGATCGGGGTTGCCGGTTGTCTGTGATGTTCTGACAGGATCTTTTCCACATTCCAATTCCTGAACCTTCCATCTCCAGCCATTCGAGCTCCTATGTATTTAGCAAAATAACAACTCAAAAGCACAAATTCAAAAACATTAAGAACCAAGAAACCCAGAGCAAAATGAAAAAAATAAAAATCCAAAAGTACTACAAAGGCATTTTTCTCGACAGATAAGGAAAAGGTGAAAACTAATTATCTAGTCAAGTTGGTATTTCAATTTCACTGATTTTAGCTTGGAAGCATTGCTGGAAGTTAATACCCATTTTAATGTTTCCAAGCGCGCCGAATTATAGTGAAAGAATTGATTTCGATGCCGAATGAGTGATTTTCAGATGCTCAATGTTCGAATTCCGACTCCGACTAAGAAAGTACTCACGTCAATTCTGAAATGTGACCTTCATTTTTGGAAAAGCTATTGCTACGACTATTCTCCGTTGAGTTCCATTGATTATTGAGGGGAAGAGGGGTCAAATTGGAGATATAATAATTAAAATAGACAAAAACAAGAAGTGACTCAAAAAAATTTAAAATTAAAAAGGCTGGACATATGGTATTTAGATAATAGTTCAGACTCATTCACTCGCTTTTTTTTTATGGGTAAAGCACGCGTGCGCCAGCTATCAAAAGTGGTGTGTCTTATCTATACTTTAGAAAGATTGAGTGTGTAAAGTAGTTTTTGTCGATAAAAAGTGCGTAACAAGGATTTGATCCATAGTTCAGGGATAACTTATGTATTTTGCCTTATTTTTAAGTGGATAATATAAATGTTATTCATATTTGATCTAATTTTAAATACATAGTTATTCAACCCATATTTTAGTGAATAATAGGGATGAATAGTCATTTCTTTTAATTTGTTTTGCCTCTAGTCATAACTCATAATTGTTTGAGGGAAGAAAAAGAATAATGAGAAAATTTGGTGGGCAAAAATTTTCTTTCCCTTGACCTTTTGATCCACCAGGGCAGAGCTATAAGATACTTTACGGTTTCGATAGAACTCATTAGATCTATCCTAAATGTTATATTTGTACTATGAATTTATCAAAATATGTACAAAATTTAAATCTAAAATTTAATTATTAACACTTGAAACCATTGTTATAGAATTTAGGCCCATAAAATTTAAATTTTAAATCTGCCTGTGTCGCAAGAAGTTCACAGATACCCACTTTTGGGGCGATCATTGAAGTTATATCCCCATTGCATATAAATTTATAAATTTATCCGCATGGTTCGGAAGTTCTTTTATCTCTTTAATGCAACTTCAGAATCTGTTTAAAATTCTTCTATCTTTCCAATGCAATTTCAGAAAAATCGAATCTTAAGTAGTTTTATCTCTTCAATGCAACTTCAAAATTGGATCAGAAGCTCTTCTTCTTTCCAATGCAACTTCAAAAAATTCGAATCTTAAGTAGTTCTATTTTTCAATGCAACTTGACAAATCAAATCTTAAGTTCAGAAACATAAACTTGTTTTTCGAAATTCAACAATCCAACACATAATTCAATGCCAAATCTACTCCAAATAAGCTCAAATTTAAAACATAAGTTTCAAATATCATAGAGAATAAACCTCAATCATCAAATTATTAAAACAACAACAAATATAACAAACCTATTTTGCAACTAAGAAGAAGAAGAAGAAATCTTAATCCCAACCTAAAATGGTGTTTTGCAACTAAAAGGTTGAGAAGAAATCAAACGGCTCCTGGATATGTGGGACATAACCACAAAGACAATAAGAGAAAAGCGTATCTAAAGTTATCCAAAAACTTTTATCTATAAACTTATTTTAAAAAGTGGGAAAAGATAAATGAGGGAGATCAAATAGAGTGTCGAGTAAATTTTTTACGCATGTGTGCACGTGATATGCATAACATGCCAAAATATGTGATATTTGGTTCATCTGTTCTCTATTCTATTTCAGCCTGAGATGATTAACCAATATGTATATGAATATGTGATATTTCTAGTGTATATTGGATACTAGTGATGGTTAGCTCGTGCTGCGCACGGGCCCAATCTCGAATGAGCAAATTTAGATATAATTAACTAATTTAATAATTTTGATGATGATCATAAGAGAACTCAAGTTAATCTCCATTTTATTATTGTTTCCAAATGTTAGCTTGTTGTATTTAAATTTTAAGTTTTAATTTGATTTCTGTGTATTCATAAGTTAACTATAGTCTATTACATGATATATCTAAATTTATTATAGGTAATAATAGTAATTTCATGATTCTTCAGTATCAAAACCTAAAAACCTAGCCGACTTTTTTTCTTTTTTTGAAATATACAAACCTTTTCAAGCACCTTAGAAAGGAAGGGGGAAAATGTATTTTTCAACGCTTTGCAAAGTCATAAAAAAAGTAGTTCAGCATTTGTAGTGCAAAAAGGTCTTCCCAAATTAAAAGTTATTGGGAACTTTGTAACGACCCGATCGGTATTTTTGTGTAATTGCGCCCGGTTAACCCTTTTAATGCTTCACACTTGTATGTTTCTGCTTTAATAACTTGTAGGGTTGATTAGTTTCGTTTCGGGAAGCTTTCGGGTTGATTTGGATCCCTGATTCTAAACTTAGAAGCTTTAATATGAAAATGTTGACCAAACTTTGACTTTTGTGAAAACGACCTCAGAACTGTATTTTTATGACTTCGATAGCTTCGTGTCGTGATTTTGGACTAGGGCGTATGCTCGGAACTGATTTTGGAAGTCCGTAGGTTGACTTATGGTGATTTACCGAAATTTGGCAATTTTAAGTTGAAAAGTTTGACCGTAGGCTGACTTTTAGCTATCAAACTCGGAATTTGATTTTGGGACTTGGACCTGTTATGTCATTTAAAACTTGACGGCAAAATTTGGTATTGTTTGGAGTTGATTTGATAGGTTTCGGGCGCTTAGTTGTAATTCTAGAAGTTCTTGAAATATTTTTTGAAAATCATGCATTTTAATGTTCGATTCGTAGTTTTCAATTTTATTTTTGTTCTTTGATCGTGCGAGCGAGTTCGAATGATGTTGTTAGAATTGTGTGTATGTTTGGTTTGGAGCCCTTAGGGCTCGGATGAGATTCGTACACGTTCCGGAAGTGTTTTGGACTGGAAATCTGCAGAAACTGATGTCTGGTACTGTGGTGTCGCAAATGCGAACACCAGGCTCGCATTGCAAAGGCGACAGGTGATGGGCAGTTGTCGCAAATGTGACCTCACCTTCGCATTTGCAAAGATAGCAAAATTTGGTCATGTTTGCAACTGTGAATAATTTGTCTAATTTTGCGATGTTTCCCCAGTTTGCAATTGCGAAGGCTTTATCACAATTTGCGATGTATGTTGAGCCTGTATGGGTTTGCAAATGCGAGCCCTGGTCTGCAAATTCTAGGGTTCGCAAATGTGAACCTTGTATCGCAATTGCGACATCTGCAACAGGTTAAAGTGCTGGGAGACGGGATTTTTGAACTCATTCTCATATTTGTGAACACTAGACTCGGTAGGAGACGATTTAGAGAGGGGAATTTAACCTACAAACTTTAGGTAAGTGATTCTAATCTATTTCTAATCATATTCCATCAACATATCTTGGATTTTAAAATTAAAATCATGTGAATCAAAGTAAAAATTTATGAAACTTTGTCAAGTTTTTGAAAAATAAGAAATTGAGTTTTGAAAGTCGATTTAGACTCGGATTTTGAAACTAATCATATATATGAACTTGTGGGTCATGGGTAGACGAAATCTATCATTGGATCTAGGTTTTGACCAGGCGGGCCTCGGTTGATTTTTGTTGACTTTTTGGGGAAAATGTGAAGATCTTAACTTTATCTATTACAATTGAATTCCCTAGCATTGTTTGATGATGTTCAATCAATTTTGGTTAGATTTGAGCTGTGTAGAGGCGGATTTTAAGGGAAAAGCTATTTTTAAGTGTTGAATTGGCCTAGTTGAGGTAAATGTCTTGCTTAACTTCGTGTGGGGGAACTACCCCTTAGGATTGGTATTGTTTGATTCAATTGTGCTAAGTGAAATATGTATACGCGAGGTGACGAGTGGGTATACGGGTTGTACGTAGTATTTGATCGATTTAGGCTACTTAGACTATTTCCATACTTTAATTAAAATACTATATTATGTTCAAAATTCTCATAGTCAAATTATCCTTAATTGTGTTAGACTATCCTTAAACGCCTTAGTTGACTTGTTTAGTATTTGTTCTACATCCTACTTGCTAAATTGTTCCCATGCTTTAGTTGAACTTGTTTTCCTCGTTATTGTTACATGCTATCTGTACATTGTTAATTAAGAGCATAGAAGATCGAACTGTGGCACAAAATCCACTGTGTCTTGCAGTAGATTGAGATCCGACGGAATTTCGAGTATTCGGGAAGGCCCCCCCGCTCTTACTACAGTTCGGGTAAAGCCTTCCTCGAACATCCTCATGTACTCAGGGTCAATGTCGGACTCGGATTCATAATCCTCAATCATGACGCCCTTCCCCCTCTCATTTTCCGAGAAGAGGTGCGGTTTTGCCGGGATGTCGAAGGGTTTCCCGAAATAGCAACAACAGCGTTGGAACTCCGTCTCTCTGCCATAATAACCCATTGAACGCTTGCAACGGGCATTGTCTCCACGGCTGGGTTGGCACCACCTCCGGTTTCGAGCACCGCGGGAGCAAGGTCGCCCCTTGAAGATGTTTCAGCTGGAGAAGCCTCCTCCAACACTACCCTTCGTCTCTTCGACGGAGCCTTTCCACTACCCACGCGGGAAGATTCACTCACTGAATGGACTGCAGGGATCGGAGTCTCCGGTTGAGGAGTAACGTCCAAACGTACGGTTTCAGCAGCGGACACAGGTCGAGAAATAGTGCTCGGTGCAAGTCGGGCAGCAGCCCTCGGCGCAGGCCGGGAAGAGGGTAGAGGGAGCCGATTGACGAAATGCTAGCGGAGGAGCCCTCGTCCTTCTCACTCCTCTCCGACCTGTCAACAAGGAGGGATTAGATCATATAGCAACAAGGTTAAAAAAAACTATGAAGCAGAGAACAAAGCAAAACTACAACAAGCCGACTTACCAGTAAGAGGCTTGCGCCCAAACTTCTCATGGAAAGGCTCCCACTCACGAATCTCCACTGTGTGGGGGAGAATTACGCTCACACACTCGTGGATATCGGCAAATAGCGGGGGAGGTAGTCTCTCGGCTGCCAAAGCAAAAAACAAGTCCTCAACAAAGTCTCTAAAAGGAAGACGATCGATGACTATCTTAAGAAAAAATCACAAGTAAACGAAGGGAAAACTTACGAGCGAAGTTCCACGTCTCTGGAAATCCTGCCGAGTTTGCCACAAGGTGTTTTGTCCGCACATAGAAGTAGCTCTCCCAAAAGAGGTAATTGGCCTTATCGTCCATCTTCACCACCAAGCTCTTGGTTCCTCGATGGCTCATATGAATCATCGTACCCCGAAGAAAATAAGGGGCGAAGATGTGGAGCATGTGCCCTAGGGAAATTCCTCGACAGGCCAGCTCTGCATACTTGATGAGCATAAGAAAGAGCTTGTACGCATACAGAGAGAGTTGAGCAAGGCACACTTCGTAGAAGCAGTAGAAATTCACCACCAGAGAAGGAAGGGGGAGTGTGTACTCAATGACGAAGGGGTACCCGTAAAACGCGCAGTAGCCCGGGCGATGCAAATATACTATGTCCTTCCCTGCCGACACCATTTCGATATGATCGGGGATTCCCCACTTGGTTTTGAGCATCGTGATCGCCGCATCATCCATAGTGGAACGAATGGTCTCCGATTCATTTCCAGAAGGGCTGTAAAAATTAGTCCTCGTCTTCCCCGAACGAGGAACTATCTCATCCACCGTCGAAAATCCCTCGTCTTCCACCACCTCCACTACTTCTTCGAATAGGGATACGTCACTTTCCGGCACCGGAGCACCAACAGCTCTATCGAATTGAGAAGGAGCACTGGCCATTTATCTTCATTGATCGAACTAAACAAGAACGGTAAAGGAAAAAAGGTAATGGTCACGACGCATTCTAGCGAAAGTAGAACTATGAAAGACTAGAGAAGGAGGAGGAAGTTTGCAAATTTCTTTCTTAGACAAATTGAAAAGTGCAACAATCAAATGAGAGGTTCCCCCTATTTATAGAGGCATAGTGTCTTGAGCGGGAAATTCAAGAGCCGCCAATCAGGAAACGGAAAGGGCACAGGAAACGATACGGTGCCTGGGAAACATGCACCATAATTAGGCATAATAAGTATTCATGGTACCCTGGATCTATGTGACGATCCAACTCTGAACTGACGTAACGGTTCAGTGAAATTCTTGAAGCGTCATGTCGCTACCTCGCCACAAGGACCTCGTTCCTCACATAAATTTCAGATTTCTCCTAATTTTTGAAACAATGGAATCCGCCCATCGAGCTCGCCAAGAGGCGACCCCAACGGGTGGAGGGATTAACTGTATGGGTCAAAATCTGACCACAAGTGGGTTATAATTAAAAGGAATGGCAAGGGGTCGACCAAGCCATAATCGTGCCCACGAGGCGTAATAGCGACGAGCATCTCGGCCACTGCCAAGATCGATCCATCAGAAGGCTTGCACGGCAGTACATATGTCGTAATACCTAGGCGAGTAAGGAAGAGTACAGTCATAAGAGGGTGCGTTGGTTAAAGACCGTTGGATAAAAGGAAAAATTGGCAATGTATATGTGAGAGAAGAAGGCAAGAAAGGGGAGGTTTTTCATCCGAGAGAAAAGAGGAATAATGTATGAAAGATGAGAATAGGAGAGGACCTCCAACAACAAAGCAGAAGCCTAAATTTTGGTTACAGCCTTGTGTAATCATCCTTGTTGAATGAATAAAGATAGATCTCATAGTTATCAACGATTTTTCGTCTTTTCCTTCTTTGGTCTTGCAAGTACGGAACAATGTATCAAAGATGTAAGCTTATCATTTATGTTTGATGTCTTTCAATCACCTTAAGAAATGTTATACAAGCTCGGCCTCCTTCGATTCTCATATTCAATATGCTTAGATCTAGAGTTAATTATGTTTGACTAAGATTTATCCTCCATTTTCTTTATTAATTGGTTTAACGAAAAGTTTAGCACTTTTTGGTCAAACAAAGTATAGTTTGTTCGTGATTACTGAAAGTTGAACGTCATATTCGGAACCTAGCTCGTTCCCAATTAGTCAAATGAAATTAGATTTTTTTTTGTTTTTTTGTTTCACCAAGAGATCTCCAACAGTAGGAAAATCTAATATATTCAGGTCATTCAGGGCAAACAAGTTAAATCGATTTAAATTGATTAATATACAAAAAAAATTAAGAAAACACGTATATGCTTAAAACATGGAATTCAGCTTTGTCAACATTGATAGAATAGTAACACATTTGTATGTGGTCTCACAGCTCCAAAGTAAGCACGAACTACTCATTTAGTCGTTCACTGTATCGTTTCAATTTTATTTGATATCACCCCATAGAGATTAGTCAAGTTATTCAATCTTCCATGCATAAAGAAAATACCAGAATTCTGTGCACGCAGATTGCAAATCAGAACTTCCATCACTAATATAGCCTTCAAAATTTGAATATTTGCGTTCCAATTTACCACTACCATTATTATCTTGCTTGAAAATGAATGTACCAGGGCCAGAGTGAGGGCCACTATACAACCAATCATGCACATCCCAGAATATCTCCACAGGTACATTGTCCACAAAAACTGTCTCATTTCCCCTAAATCTCCAATGCAAATTCGTGATTCGGATCGACACAGTCCCATCCACACTAATCCACATTGCAGGATCAGATGGCCCTGAAATGACACACTCAATAGTAATATCATGTTGCTTTTTTCCCTGTCCTAACATTGTTCTAGTGCAAAAATATTTCTTTGCATATACAGTTTCCTTCTTGTGCACTAAAACAACATCCATCAAAGCTGGTCTTGACTTTGTTCTCTTGAATGCTTCTTTATTTTGATCACCTAATAGTAATATCATTTCTCCTTCTGAGACCAATGCCACATAATAATCAGAGACAGGCTCTGGCCTGCTAGAAAATTTAGCAGACCTCAAATCCCAGTAAATATCCGCGCGTTTTTCACCTACCTTGAACGATTTAAAACCCTTCTTACCCCAAAATTGCCAAGATTTTAGGTCTATTTTGCATGTGAAATGTGTTTCTTCAGAAAGGTTTTCGACTACAATGTAAAGGGTGTGGCTGGTCAGATTCTTGGACCATGTCGTAGTTATGGCATGGAAATTTTTTGCAACTTTGGCTACGTAAATACATGTGACAAAGTCCTCGCCAAATTTATGAATAACAGTTTCCTCTGTTGGATTCTTTTCCAATTGTTTCTGATTCATGAAAGCCTCAGATTCCAATTGTAATTTGATCATTGTCAAAAACCTTTATAGAAAATCAACATCTCTTGACCTATTCAAATGTCAATATCCCAATATTCATTTGGCATAATAAAACAACGTGACGGTTTCCATTTTTCCTTATTCTAAACAAGGATTACGCTGAAGATGGAATTGGCCTTTCCATAAGACAATGGATTAAAAAGTAGGACCAGTAAAAATGATGTAAATTTTCTACCTTGGGAAGAATGTGGCGTCGTATAGAGAAGCCAATTGATTAGGATTAAAAATCAAAGAACACAATTAGGATGTCACCTTATCAATCTGCAACCAATTTTATTGTTATGATGATTAAGCACCATATTAAAATTCTTGGTGTTTGCTGTATTATTGCTGCCAAGATTATATCATGGCAATTAGGATGATTGATCATGTGAAAATTTAGGGGTTTGAGGAAAATGGTGAAGGAGGGTCCTTTTCCCCGATAATTTTTGCTTGAGGCCAATGTGTCAAACAATATGTTTTGTTGTTATTTCTATTAGATGGGCGGTTCACCCCCCCCCCCCCTACATTACTCTTACTAGTATACATACCCATATAGTGTGCGAATTATTTCATTATAAAAAAGAGCTGAGAGTTAACCAAAAAATAAATAAATAAATTTCGTCGAATTGTCTCTATAAAATTATTGCTAGAGAAAAAGAACAATTAACCATTTTTCTTTAAATTAACCTCACATTAATAAATTTCTTCTCTAGCAAATTGGTATTTCACATTTTAACATACATGAGTATAAATAGTCATAAGTTATTATCACGATCCAGAATTCAAACTCTCGGGACCGTAATGGCACCTAACAATTCACTTGCTAGGCAAGCCAACATTAGCTATAATTATTAGCCATTTTTAACAATTCAAATCAAATGACAATAATAAAGCTGAATAGTCTGAAATAAGGTGATAAGTAATAAACGTCGTAATCCAAATACAATCCCAAAACTGGTGTCACGAATACATGAGCGTCTGGAGTACTATAGATAATAGTTTGAATAAAACATAACTGTCTGGATCAAAATAAACAGGTAAGATGATATAGAAGGGGACTTTAGGATTGCAGACGTCGTGCAGCTATACCTCAAGTTTCCATTGATAGCTAGATCCGAGCAAATTTCACTCAGCGTTGTTGGGACCAACTTTGGTATGAAGTGTAGAGTGTAGTATGAGTACAACTGACCCCATGTACTCTGTAAGTGTCGAGCCTAACCTCAATGAACTGGTGACGAGACTAAGGCGGGTCACATACAAAAACCTGTACGTAATAACAATAATAACAGGAAAGATAGAAAATGAAAATAATGCAGTATAGTCATAAAAAAGAACTTGGAATCCAACTACCAGAGATCCCAGAATAACAAGTCTTATAAACTCATCTCAAAATATCGAGACAAATCCAAAAGTCACAAACAAAAACAACATATACAATTCGTTGCGGCACGCAACCCGATCCCAACATATCATTATCTATCGGTATCATAAACCATCCTTATTCCGCTATTTCAATTCATTATCTTTCAATTTTCATTGCGGTGTGCAACTCGCTCCCCAAACAAATTTCAATCAACAACAACAACTCAACAACCAAAATTTACAAAAATTTCCACATCAAGAGCGTTAGTGTACGAAGCAATAAAGAATCACATAATAATCAAAGAATCTCTAACAACTCCAATGTCTCAACCTTACCAACTGATCGGTATCTATCGATTTGACAACCCATACAAGTGAAACCACGTTATAGAGAGCAACAAATACTACAAAACTATAAGGGAAGTAAGATATATGACAATTTAGATATACAAGTGAAGCAATTAGCAAATAAGCATGGAATCAGGGAAGGAATGGACAGTTTAGTACAAGAATAGCTAAATGACAAGTAATAATTATAGCATAAAAATCAATAAAGCAAGTAGCAATTAAGGTACGAAACAAGATATATCATGAAGTAACAAAAACATGAAAGCGGGTGTCATGACGGTGTATATACACTCGTCACCTCGCATATACGCCGTGTCCCACATAATTCATATAACATATATTTCAAGGGTTTCTACTTCCCTCAAATCAAGGTTAGACCCAATACTTACCTCACTTCGCAACTCAAGCAATCAATCAACCACGACCTTGCCTTTTCAATAAGTCTTCAGACCAACCAAATCTAACAAATTATTGACCAAATGATTCAAAATAAGCGTTATTAACTACCCACAAATGAAAGAGCTTCAATTTTGATCATTTTTAAAAAAGTCAACAAAAGTCAATCCCGGGCTTGCTTGGTAAAAACCCGAGATTCGAACCAAAATCCGATTACACATTCATCCCCGAGTCTGGTTATGTGATTTGTTTTGAAATTCAACCTCAATTCGAGGTCTAAATCTCAATTTTACAAAAAATTGTAATTCTACCCAAATCCCTAATTTCTACCATGGAAATCCTAAATTTGATGTTGAAATCTCATGAAATGTAATGGGTAATTGAAATAAAATAGACTAAAGTCACTTATCAATGAATTTGGGAAGAAAAGCCTCTTGGAAAATCGCCTCTAGAGTGTTTAGGAATGAGAAATAGTGTAAAATGAGCTAAGTCCTATTTCCCCCTCTTTTACCCAGCTGCAGGTGCCGCAAATGCAAGAAAAGGGTCGCAAATGTGAACCCTGCCAGAGCCACATAAGTCGCAAATGCAAAAAAATGATCGCAAATGCGAAGTTCTCACCTTCGCAAATGCGACCAATGCCTTCGCAATTGAGAAGGAGTACAGTTTTGCCAGGTATCGCAAATACGACCAAGTGATCACAAATACGATCCTGAACTGTTCGCAATTGGGAACCATACCCTCGCAAATGCGAGGTTACCCAATCCCAGACCATGCTCGCAAATACAAACTCTTGTTCGCAAAAGCAAGGCTCACAATTGCAAGCCACACCTCGCAAATGCGAGATCTGCAGCAGAACACCAGCAACAGAAGTGCACCAGCTATCTTCACATTAGCAAAACTCATCTGAAACATGTCCGAAACTCACCCGAGCCCCTCGGGCTCCAAACCAAACATGCACACAAGTGTAATAATATCATACGAACTTGCTTGCGCAATCAAATCAAAATAACATCTAATTCTAAAAATCAATCCTCAAAAAGAATGAAATTTCAAAGTAAAACTCAAGAATGTTAGAATCACATTTATGCGCCCGAATCATGTCAAATCAATTCTGAATTAGACCAAATTTTATGGACGAGTTTCAAATAGCGATACAGACCTATTCCAAATTTCAACATCAAAATCTGAACCTGTTAGCTAAGAAGTCAACATACAGTCAAACTTAGTAAATTTTTAAACTTTCGTGGCTCATGCATTTGCATTGTTTGTTGGGGTTTCCATAGAAGCCAATAGTTGAGGTGGCCATTTGAATCCAGCTGTCACTTTGGGATTAGCTGTTGGTGGAAACATCACCATCATGACTGGATTCTTCTACTGGATTGCCCAATTGCTTGGCTCCACAGTTGCTTGCCTCCTCCTCAAATACGTTACTAATGGATTGGTATGTACTACTATCATTTTTAACTTATATTTGATGTCTTTTAAGATTTTTCACAACTTTAATTAAAAAATAGCTTTACCTAAGATCAACCTAAGCAATAGGATAACCATCAATACAACCCCTTAACTTAAAAAGAGCTGGCAAATGTATAATATATGTATAGTTCATGTATAATATTTGTATAATCATGTATAATCAGTGTATATTCTACGTATATCGGTTAAAAAATAAATAATGAATCTGACCGATTATTTGTGAGCGGGTTGTGAACTAACTGGTGCGGAAGTCGTAGTCTGACTCCTCTGCTGAATTGGACCTCCCAAAAGGTGGGTACAATACCTCTTCACATGACCAAACTCTCCACACTCGAAGTAACCCCGCTCTGACAATGGCGGCAGGTACTGAAGCGGACCTCGGGAACCAGAATAACTACTAGAGGAACCTGGCATAGATGAACCCTGAACTGATGAAGCACGAGATGAACTCTGAGTTGGGAGGGAACTAAGAGATGACTAACCTGTACGGGCACTATATGAGCCATGGTAGATGATGCGTCATGATGAACTAGACGAGCCATCTGAGCGGGCCTATACGGGCGAACCCTACTGTGGTACTGCCCTCCAGAAGAAACATCGTTGAAACCACCCAAACAACGAGGCCTCTTGGCCTCCCTCTCCTCACGCTCCTAAATGCAGACTTGCTCTAGCCTCCTAGCAATATCAATCACCTCGTCGAACCTAGCACCTGAGGTAATCTCCTGAGTCGTAACAAAGTGCAGTCCATAGTTGAGGCTATCAATGAACCTCCTAATCCTCTCCCTCTTTGTAGGAACCAACTAAATCGCGTGACGAGCCAACTATGAAAATCTCATCTCATGCTGGGTCACGAACATACCCTCCTGGCATAGCTACTCAAACTGCCTACGCAACTCCTCCCTATAGGTCAGTGGGACAAACTTCTCCAAGAAGAGAACATAAAACTCGTGCCATGTAAGTGGTGAAGCACCGACTGGCCTGCTCAACCCATAAGCCTCCTACCATCTGAAGGCCGCCCCCGACAGCTGAAAAGTAGTAAATGAGACTCCACTAGTCTCTAGAATACCCGTCGTGCAAAGAATCTGCTGGCACTTATCCATGTATATCTGAGCAACTTTCGACTCAGCCCCACTGAAGGATGGAGGCTTGAGCCTCCCAAATCGCTCTAGCCTCTTCTGCTCCTCGTCACTCATCGGTGGACCCACCTATGCCTGAGCAGCTACAACAGTCTGGGCTGGTAGTACCCATATCATCTGAAGTCCCTGAACCACCTGCTCTGGAGTATGGGCAGTGGGAGTCTGAGCTCCTCCCCCGGCCTAAGAAGTGGCTAGTGCAGTCTGAATGGAAACCACATGAGCAAGGCTAGTGCATATAGTTAATATCTAGGCCAAAGCCTCCTGAAGGCCTGGAATCACAAAAGGCACAACTGGTGCCTGAGCTGGTCCCACCGGCTCAACCATATCTAGGATCTGCTCCTAAGCTAGAGCAACTGGTGGGTCTACTGGGATTTAGTTGATGTACGAGCTGCACCTTGACCTCTACTGCAGCCCCGGCCTCTCTTGGCCCTAGCTGGTGGTACTGGTGGCCGTCTGCCTGATCTGGTAGTACGTGTCCTCATCATCTGTGATAGAATAAAATAACAGAAGTTTAGTTTCTAGAATCAACAAATTCGCACGAGAAGAATACAAGAAATTGGAATTTTCCTAAGGGTTTGGTATCCTCTTGAAGATAAGTACATACACCTCTATACCGATCTACAAGACTCTACTGAATCTGCTCATGACTCGTGAGACCTATGTAACCTAGGATTTAATACCAATTAGTCTCAACTCAAAATTGCACATGTCATAATGGCGCCTATTGCAATACTAGTCAAGTCAACAATCACAATAACCACGCATCTTTAAATTGAAGACATAACGAAATAAACTTAATAGTGAAAATCTCATAAATAACTGATAAGAAAATAATGCGAATCAATACAAAATCCCCCAAAAACTGGGTGTCACTGAGTACATGAGCATCTAAATGACAATACAGTCTAACTGCTGAAAACAAATTTCTAGAAGGATAGAATAGTGCAAATAAACTGAAAAGAATGAGACTCGAGGTTTGCGGATTCCAAAGCAGCTACCTTAATAGTCTCCAAGCAGATAAAAACTCCACAGCTAGCAACTGCCGTGTCCAGAAGTACCTGGATCTGCACACGAAGTGCAAAGTATAGTATGAGTATACCCGACCCAATGCACTCAATAAGTAACAGGACTACCCTTTAGCTGAAAGCAGTGACGAGCTCAGAAAGGTACAATCCAAATCCAGATTATAACAGTACAGATATGACAGGAAAAATGATAGTAATATCTCAGAGAAAACTCATAACCAGTTGGTACATAGTATAAGAATGTAGACATACTTTCAAGTTAACGGTTTAAGCTCAACATGGATAAAATATGCAAGTATGACTGATATGAGGAGTGCTGCATCTCTATATCTACATGTCAATGTGCATGTCACATGTAATGCATCACAATAATGGCCTCACGTACTCCCACTTTCAAAGTACTCAATCTGACTGTCTCAACATTCACTTATCACACTCAGTCACTCGGCACTATATGGTACCTACGCTTATTGCTGGTATGTCAAACTCCAGAGGGGCGGATCCTGCCCAAGCGCTAATAAACCTTTTGCGACGCACAACACGATCCTATCATGAATCAATAATACTTGTTACGGCATGCAGCTCGATCCCATTATGAATCAATAATACTTGCTGCAGCATGCAACCCGTTCCCATCATGAATCAATAATACCTATTGCGGCGTGCAGCCCGATCCCATCATGAATCAATAATACTTGCTACGACTGCAGCCAGATCCCATCAATATCACTCACAATCAGGCCCTCGACCTCACTTAGTCATCAATCTCTCCAGTCTCCCGGACTCACAACACTCATGCCAGTTAGCCCAAAGTAATGATATATGATGTAACAATAAATAATAATAGAGACTGAGATATGATATGCAAATGATGAATGCGATCGAGTGCATAACTGTAATTTAAGCAAATAACTCAACAACAAAAAAATGACCTATATGGGTCCCCAACAGTACCAGCATATAGCTTAGACATGGTCTCTAACATGAATAATCAATCAGTTTCTCTAACACATGGAGTAACCATGAATAATAGCAAGGTTAGATGACTACACAGTACCACAGAATCAATCGAATCACAATTACTACGGTGCACGCCCACACGCCCTTCACCTAGCATATGCGTCACCTCAACACCAACCTAAATCTAAGTTAAAATTCCTTACCTCCAATGTAATAGTGAAATTGCTCTTTAAAAGGCTCCTCCTCTCAAAGTCCAAGACTTAAAATATGAAAGAATTGGTAAAATTCCGAAATAAACAGTTAAAATAGCTTGTCTTGGGGGTAACCTATGAGAACGCGGCCCAAGTCTCACATTCACAAAGCACAAATCGACCTCTCCCACAACTCCTTCATCTCAATCCTGGAAGTACCTTCGCGATTGTGAAGTCCAAACAAGCCTCCGTCTTCAGCTACACTACGCAAACATGAAGGACAAACCTCTAGTTGACTCCACACTATCGCAAATGCAACCCCCTGCATGCGAAAATGATGCTCCTGCCCCTAGCTCTCCGCGAACTCCAAAATTACTCTACGAGATGAGGCACCTCCCCTGATCATGAAGCTCATTAGAGACATTTGAAATCAGTTATGTAAAACTCAACCGAAATGGTCAGAAACCACTTCGAAATAGACCCGAGCACCACGGGACCTCATCCAATTATTTCAACATGTCCTAATACCTTATCCACTTTTTTCAAGGCTCAGAACATCATAAACAACAATTAAACCAAGAATCCAAGATCAATCCTTATCTTAACTATCAAACATTCAAACTTAGTTGAACTCGTCTGAATCACACTTAGACATTATCACAACCAACCTTTGCACACAGGTTCCAATAAACAAAAAGAACCTATACAAGGTTTTAAAACTATAATAGGAACACCGAAGTCAACTTCCAGTCAGACCTATGAACTCTCTAATATTTCAAATTGTCAAATTTCGGTAAATATGCCAAAGTATAGAATCACAATATGAACCTATCAAAACCATCAAATCCTGATTCCGAGGTCGTTAACGTTAAATTCAAACCTTGGTCAACTCTTCCAACTTAAAGCTTTCAAATTGAGAGTCACTCTTTCAAATCAATCTCTAATCTCTCGAACATCGAAACCAATCATACACACAAGTCATAATGCATCATATGAAGCTAGTCAAACTCTCAAACCGTCGAATGGGGTGCTAAAACTCAAAACGACTAGTCCGATCATTACAGTACTAGTTTGTAGCCCTCTTTGGCTCGCAAAATATTTTTTTATTCGTTATTGCTGCACTTTGAGTCTTAAAAACTTATAAAATTTTACGAGGCTTTAAATGGATGACTGGACTATGAAACTCAATTAGATATGAATTTAAAAAACTAAAAGATACTAAATCTAATAAACTAAGCATTACTAATTATAATCTTTATCTAATTCCAATAGAGACTTACTGGTATTGACAAATCCAGATCCGCGCCAGAAAGATCCACTAAAGGAGATAAAGCGCTCCTTACTAACAAATTCTCTATTTTAAGGCTCAAATTCTAGACCTTTAATTAAGTTTGAAGAGATTTGGGCTAACTCACCATATCTCTTGGTTGTAATAGTGTTAAGTCTTAAGATTCAAATGACAATAGGAGATTCAAAGTATATTTTTTGAGTGGATAATATTGATCTCGTCCAACTTTGAAAAAATTTAGGTGAAAAATATAATTGACTAAAATGTTGTTATGATCTCATTAGTACAAGCGTTATTAACCTGATGAGATATGGATAAACTAATGAATTTTGCCTTATGAAATCAATACTCTAGCCGCCAAGTTAATTAGGTAAATATTTGACAAGTCACCCTATAAGATAAAGCCGCCCAACCAAAATTTCTCCTAATATACAAAGCGTGTGAAGTGCTAAGAAAGAAAAAGAGTTATCATTATATGAAGTGAAGCAAATCATTTCTTAGATTCTGTTGAATTGTATTGACTTTTTTTTCGATTTAAAGCAAACAATAACCTTATAAAACTGAACAACTATTTCTCTATTCATTTCACATATAACTTAATTTACATGTAAATCAGTATCATTCTTTTAAATTTTAACATTGAACATGGAGTACCTTTTGTGTCAAATAAAATAAGTTTCTAAAAGTGAAGGAAAAGAGAAAATGACTAGAAATAACGATTCAACATAGTCAAAAGTTTTACACAAATAACTTGGTTAACTGAACAACATTAGTTTAGTTTTCCAACAAAATAGAATAACCTTCATATATAATTGAAATAAAAAGGACAATAACATGAGAACAATAATAACTATGCTTCAATCCCAAACAAATTGAGATCGATAATAATAATATATGACTCAATCCCAAACAAATTGAGATCGGTTATATGAATGCTTACTTCTAAAATAACATGAAATGGATAGAAAATGCAACAATTAAGACAACGACTATCAAAAAAGCAACATGAAAAAACAATGATTGAACAACATAACTATTACATTATCTCAATTGAGATCCTCAGGATTTCCATCATCTCCAGCATTGTTGTCATTGCCTTCCTCTGGTGCAGGCTCTGTGCAAAACTCATCTGTACCAAACTCATTTTGGTTAGCAGCCATATTCTCAACAAACCACGGATCATTAATCAAATCATCCATTAAACTTGTTGCTGGGGCGACATCCTGCAAATCAATAGTTTGATTAGCAAAATTTTCGCTCACGAGCTTAAAATCAGAGGTAAGCAACCCTCACTTCCAACTAAGAGGTTGTGAGTTCGAGTCTTCCCAAGAGCAAGGTGGGAAGTTCTTGGAGGGAAGGACGTCGGGGGTCTATTTGGAAACAGCCTTTCTATCCCAGGGTAGGGGTAAGGTTTGCGTACACACTACCCTCCCGGACCCCACTAAGTGGGATTATACTGGATTGTTGTTGTTGTTGAGCTTGAAATCAGAGGGACGATATGGAGATTCAGATGGTTGAATGACTTGTTTCTTTCTTTCATTAAGTTTAGCCATCTTAGCAGAAGACAACTTTAATAGACCTTTAAGTTGTCTAGCATCAAGTTCATTAATATTTTTTTCCTCCACAAGTTGATTGAAGAGGATATCCATTTCCTTCCCTTCATTCATTTTCTCAACTTTGCTAATTTTTTCTTCTTGCTCATTAACTTTTTCTAAAAGATATGTTTCATGTTTATCTAACCTCTTATGCCTCTCAGCCTCAGAAAAACTTAAATACCTCATTAATATTTCCTTAGCATGACCTATAGATGGATAAGCAATGGGTTGGATTTCCCCTTCACTAAAAATAATTATAGCAACTTCTACATCACAAAAAATAGAAAACTCTTCTGCTTTCTTAAACAAACTTGTTGCTCTTTTTATTAGGATGAAGTTTCTCACACTTTCACTACAGATTCTAGTATGCCTAAGCTTCTTTCTAGCCATATTTGACACCCAAACCTAAAACAACCCTTACTTTTGGAGTAAAATATATGATTGAGTACCAACTTATGAAGGTGTGTGGCTTTTATAGATGGCTAACAAGAATTGTTAATGTAGTCAAATTAGGAAATTTCATGTTGATTGAGCTAATTTGAAAATTAAAAGTAAACTATTAAATGTGATATGATTTTAAAGAATTTGCTTTACTTTAATTTTGTAAAATTTTAAATAAACTGATTAAAAGTAATCTGATTTTAAGGAAATTGCTTTACTTTAAATTGGTAAAATCTAAAATGAGCTGATTAAAAGTAACTGATTTTAAAGAAATTGTTTACTTTCTTAAAAATTTGTAAATCACTGAAATTCACATTGAAATTTGAAAAATCATACTCCTTGTATATGTTATTGGAGTTATAGGAAGATCATATGATTAACTTGTGAAACATGTGCATTTGGTAGAAAATGTATTCCATGGAAAGTAAGTCCTATGAAAAATGTTACTTATATCCTTAGAAAATATATTTGGAACATGTTTCAGAATTTGTCTTTTTTTAAAAAGTTCTCGATATATAGTAATCGCACAAGATGTAGGAAAAGCTATGAGAATTGCATATTAATCATAGTATTTTTTAATTAAGGTTAACGACATAGCGTTTAGAGATGCCATTATCGCCTATTTGATTAAAAATATTTTCCCCATTTCACAATTTAAGTTGACCGAATACCAAAAAATAATATGGTTCGCATGAAAAATATTTTCCATTATGCCAAACGCATATACCTCTAGTATATTATGAGTAATATCTAGCTGGTGCACCAAATTTGCCGATACTTTCAAGTGATATTTCAAATATTATGGTGGCGAGAACAGAAAACAATTAAATTTATTTTGTTTTCTTTTCTCGAATCAATTTATTAATTATTTTCTTAATTAAGCATTTAAAGTAATCATCTAAGGCTAATATGATCAATTTGGTAATCACATTACCATTTTAGACTCCTAAAGCAATATCTAGGCAAATAGGGTAATATTTTCATTTTTTACCATTCATAATCATATAACTATGACTTTTCTATATCTGATAGAGGAACTTACAGATCATTTTGGTTGTCAGTCTAGAAGACTATGAGTAATCAGGTTGAGCTTAGCCCAACTCTCCTTCCTTAAAAGATGGTCAACAAGTGGACTGTTCAGATCCTTGAAGACATGTTGAGTATTTGTACCTTTGACTTTGAGGTTATTGGGATAAATAATCGTTTCTAGAAGAATTTGCATATAGTAATAACTACTTTCTCCGTTTTAATTTATGTGACATAGTTTGAATTAGCACGGAGTTAAAGAAAAAATATTTAAAATTCATAATTTTAAATATGTCATAGCATTTGTGTGACTGTAAAAATTTTGAAACTTAAAGATGATATAACATTTGTATAGTTATAATAACTTCTCACTAAAGGTAAAACTAGAAGCGTAAATATCATTATTTTTAAATTTAAAAGTGTGTCATTCTTTTTGGAACAAACTAAAATATCCGATGAGTCAATTTTCAATGTGATGCATTCATGAAATGGGACGAAGATATGCCCAAACATTAGTCTAGTCCTATTAAAGATGGGCGCGAATCAAGCAACTCTTATAGATAGATGTAATGACCCGGCCGGTTATTTTGAGAGTTGTAGCCTCGTACCCCCAATTACTGCTCATTTTGTGACATACAGTTGTTATGTGACTTGTCGGGGGTAGTTGTTTCAGATCCGGAGAGATTTCGGAATGAATTGAGACACTTAGTCTCAAGGTTGAAACCTTAAGTTCAAATGGCTGACCAGATGTTGACTTATGAGTGAACGACTCCGGAATGGAGTTTCGATAGTTTTGTTAGCTCAGTTGGATGATTTTGGACTTAGGAGTGTGTCCGGATTGTGATTTGGAGGTCCGTAGTAAAATTAGGCTTGAAATAGCGAAAGTTTGAAAATTGAAAGTTTGACCGAGAGTGGACTTTGTGGCTACCTGGCTCGGATTGGGGTTTCGGGAGTTGGAGTAGGTCCTTAGTATCATTTATGACCTGTATGCAAAATTTGGGGTCAATCAGACGTGATTTGATTGGTTTCGGTATCGAATGTAGAAATTGAAAGTTCAAAGTTCATTAGGCTTGAATCTATGCGCAATCCGTGATTTTAGCATTGTTTGATGTGATTTGAGGGCTCGACTAAGTTCGTATGATATTTTGGGGCTTGATGGTATGTTTGGTTGAGGTCACGGGGGCCTCAGGTGAGTTTCGGATGGTTAATGGATCGATTTTGGACTTAGTGTTATGGCTGAAGATTTTCTTGTGTCTGTATCTTCTTTCCTTATATGCGATCGTGTGGACAGGTCCACGATCGCATAGGCTTGTTTGGGGCAGTGGTGATTTTTCCCTATGGGTTCGCAGCGTGGGCATTTCCGCATTTGCGAAGAGGTGAGGAGGCAACTGGTTCTCATGCATTTGCTCTTCACGGTCGCGTAAATGCTTCGCGTTCGCGTGAGGATTTATGTGATCGTGATCGCGTGGATATTTCTGCGATCGCGATTAAGGATCACTAGGCAGAACTTGAATATTTCAAAAATGAGGGTTTGAGTTCATAACACAAAATTAATTTTGGGAGCTCTGTGAGAGGCGATTCTTGGAGAGATTTTCATACGGATGATTGGGGTAAGTGATTCTTACCTAGTTTTTGTTAATTTCCATGTTTATGCCTTTGATTTCATCATTAAATTAGTGATTTGGGGTGGAAAATGGGGGGGAGGGGGGATGGAGGAAAGTCCTTAGGCCAAATTTTGAGGTTTTGATCTAGAATTTTGTATCGAAATTGTGTAATTATGGTATGGTTGGACTCGTGATTGAATGGGTGTTCAAATTTTGTGACTTTTACCCGATTCTGAGACGTGGACCGTGGGCCAACCTTTGAGTCGACTTTTTTACTTTTAATTAAGAGCTTAGTATTTTCTTATAGAATTGATTCCTTTAGCTCGTGTTGATTGTATTGAACTGTTTGTGACTAGATTCAAGGCATTTGGAAGCCGTTTCACGAGGCAAGGGCGTGTTGGAGTAGAGATTTGCGTGGTTTGAGGTAAGTAACACTTCTAAACTTGGCCCTGAGGGTACGAAATCCCGGATTATATATTGTATGATTGGTGTTGAGGTGATGCACATGCTAAGTGATGGGCGTGTGGGCGTGCACCATAAGAACTAGGACTTGGTCTATTCCATGGAACTGTATAGCTGATTTATCTTGTTGTTGCCCATGTTTTCTTCATGTGATAAAGTAATTGAGCTGCCAATCAGGCTATATGCTGGTACTGTTGGGACCCATAGTGGTCGTTCTTTGTTGTTACTTATTGATTAAATTGAAATTTCAAACTCAGTCATATTTATTCATTGCATATCATATCTCCGTCTCTGTTGCAATTTATTGATACATCATATCATCAATTTGGGCTAGTTTCATGACATTGTGAGCCCGAAAGACTAGAGAGATTGATGACTGAGTGAGGCCGAGGGATTGATTGTGAGTGATATTTATGGGATGGGGTTGCACGCTGCAGCTTATTTTATTGATTTATGCCTGGATCTGGATTATTAGAGCGCTTGGACTGAAGGAGCCCCTCTAGAGTCTGTATATACGCCCAGTGAGCGTAGTTGATTTATATTTGTATGCGGCGAAATCAGAAGGTCTAACTTCTTGCTATCGAGTCACTTCAGAAGAACACCTCGAGACCCCGAGGACGTGAAGCTATGACTGAGTTCCCTCCCTCCGAGCTCGTCGAGGTCCAACTTAAAGAGAACGTAGATCGAGGCTAGAGTAAAATGAGGAGTTCCCAAGGCACACGGCTAAGTATGAGAAAACCGGCCTACCCAGAGCCTGTATCAAGGCATCGCGTCTAGCCATCCCATCTCCATGCTTTTACAATTAGTGTATTTTGTACTATGGCAGGATTCCCCTCCTATATAAAGGGGGTCCTCACCACTTTGTAGGGTGCTGCTGTTGCTCCATCTATTCTACATAAGATCAATAACAACTCTCTTTCTCTCTCTTTTCTCTCTAACTTACTCGCTCGAGACTACCTCTTTCATTTATTGCTTTCATACTTGTTCTTCATTTATTGCTTGATATTGGCCATAAAGAGCCTCCTTTAATTATATCCTAATTGTTAGCCCTTTCTTGATTATCCCCGATAGCTCGAGTCCGAGCCTAGGCATCGACCCGAGGCCTCTCATCGGTCAGTCCGAGGCCCGGACAGCAAGCCCCTCGATTTGATCATAACCCTGTTTTAGTTCGTATTTCGTCGTTAAGCTTCACATATCTAGCAGCTCTAACAACTAGCATAAAAATAGATCACATATTTTTAGAGTCCCATCAATAAATTTAATTGTCATTACCATTTTTACGATAAATAGTTTGGCGCCCACCATGTGGCTAAAAATAATACTCCCTCCGTTTCATATTAAATGAGGTACTTTCCTTTTTAGTCTGTTCCAAAACAAATAACACATTTCTAAATTTGGAAATAATTCAACTTTAAACTCTTTCATTTGACCCATTTACCCTTAATGAGAAGCTTTTATAGCCACACAAATGTCATGGCCCCACAAACTTTTTACCCCTTAAGTTTTTAAGATCACAAGTTTCAAAAGTCTTCTTCTTTTTTCTTAAACTCCGTGCCGAATCAAACTGTCTCATTTAATATGAAACGGAGGGAGTAGTGATTATTTTCTTGCTGGTTTCATCACACAACACAAGTTATCTTTCACACTTCTTCTTTTCCAAGATCTTCGATTTCAGGTCGGAATGTCTAGCTCAGTGAACAAAGTCGAGAACAACAACCTTGAAGACCACGGAGAAAACGATGTGGCTATTCCAATTATTGGCACACCACCACAGAACCCCGACAACACACCCGGACTGATTCTAACAGACGCGAGTTCGCAAGACGCACAGCAGGTCGACGAAACCTCACGCACCGACATGAGCATACAATATGGCAACCAACAGGAAGCCCAAAGAACCCCATCTCGGGAAGAAAGGGAAGCTAGCCTTCATGTTATTTTCGAAATGTTACAGGCACAACAGCTGACTATCGATCAGCTACAAAGCCACCCAAAGACTCCCAGCACGTTAGCACTGAGGACAGCTCTCCCAACCGAATACGTACTTGAGAGATCGAGTAATAACGGATCGATAGCCGACCCTGCCATCGTAAAAATGCTCGAGGGTCTCACTTAAAGGATCGAATTGGGTGAGAAAAATGATAGCAGCCAACGACAAGAAGGTCGAGACCTACAACTCCAAGTTCGACCAGATCCCGGGCGCACCCCCGATCCTCAAGGGTGTGGATTCGAAGAAGTTCATACAAAGGTCGTTCCCCGAAGAAGCGGCCCCAAAACCCATTCCAAAGAAGTTCAGAATGCCGAAACTCCCTAAGTACAACGGGACCACAGAACCCAATGAACACGTTACTGCCTACACCTATGCGGCAAAGGGCAACGATAGAAAGAATGACGAGATCGAGTCCGTATTGCTGAAGAAGTTTGGGGAAATGATCTCGAAGGGGGCCATGATGTGGCATCATAACCTAGCTCCCAACCCCATAGATTCATTTGCCATACTGGCAGATTCCTTCATAAAGGCACACGCTGGTGCCATCGAAGTAGCAACAAGAAAGTCCGACGTATTCAAGATTAAGCAAAGGGAGAATGAAATGCTGCGAGAATTCGTATCTCGTTTCCAGACGAACTACCCCCAGTCTCAGACGACTGGGCGGTGCAGGACTTCACTCAAGGCCTGAATGAACGAAGCTCGGTGGGTTCAACACAGTTGAAACAGAACTTGATCGAGTATCCAGCTATGACCTGGCTGGACACCCACAATCGGTACCAGTCGCAAATCAGGGTCGAGGATGACCAGCTGGGAGCCCCCTCTAGCTCAGTATACCCGAGCAGGCTCTTGGCAAAGAAATCGAAACCAAATAAAGAAAGCTACCAACCGTACACCGAAGATAGGAGGAATGCCCCGAGACGCAACCTACCTCGCAACGGTCAGAAAATGGATCGAGGACAATATCCTCGATGACTCATCAACAGATCTAGGTTCGACGGAGACACGAGGCCAACGGGGGCACCTCACCTACCAGAATATAACTTCAACATCACCGTATCGGACATCGTGTTTACGATCAGCAAAACTAGGGACACCAAATGGCCTAGGCCTGTCTAATCGGATCCTTCCCGGAGGAATCACAACTTGGTATGTGAACTTCATAATACGCACATCCATAGGACCAAAGATTGCCACTAACTCCGCAAGGAAATAGCCAAGCTACTCAATAAAAGTCACTGCCGAGGATTTTTGAGCAATCAAGCTCAAGTTCAGTTCCGAGAAAGAAAGGCGGCCAAGAAGAACGAATCAAATGGGGGTGACATATTACCATGATATTGGAGGAGCGCAGACACTCTCTAGGAACTTGTGAAGAGGAGGACAAAAATATCCATCACCAGAGAAAAATGGACCCGGGGATACGTACCCGAAGATGCCCTCACATTCGGCAAGGAAGGCTCTGAAACCTCGCCCCAACCTTATAACAACGCACTAGTAAGCTTCTTCCTCATCCGTTCATTTCAAATAAAACATGTGCTCGTGAATTTAGGTGGCTCGACCAACATCATCAGGTCGAGGGTGATAGGGCAGCTCAGACTACCAGGCCAAATCATGCCCGCCTCTGAAATCCTTGGCGGATTCAATATGGCAATCGAAACAACGAGATGAGAGACCATTCTCTCATTCAGCATGGCCAGCGCAGACCGAAATGCCAAGTTCCATGTCGACAAAGGAGACACGAGGTATAAATGCCTTATTTGGACGGTTGCGGATGCATCACATGAAGGGGGTACCGTCCCCTCTTCGCCAAATGATGAAATCCCCTGCAAAGGATGGAATTAAAACCGTAAATGGGGAGCAACACGCGGCAAGGGAAGTGTTCGCGTTACGTAACGAAGCGCTAGAACCAATATCTCCACTCTCGAAAGAGTCAAAGGGTAATCAAACTATGTCTTCGTCTAAGCGAAGCCCAATTAAACACAGTGAAAGACCGTACAGAGTCCTTGCTCCAAATAATAGGGACATATCAGGTCTCGGAACATCACTTGCACGCCCCGTAATAAGGTAAGACCACCTCCCTATTTCGTTATTTTACACTAACCCATATGCAGATGCCCGGTTAGGGCGGTCGAAAGTGTTAACTCAACCTAAAGATCCCAAGGCCTTAATGGCATCCGTTGCATTCTTTTCCTCCGGTCGGGCTTTTGTCCCGACGAAGGTTTCGCCGGCAAGGTTCTTAACATGGCAATGCACTACCTAAAGAGGATCCAACAAGCTTGCATGGCTTCTTTTGCAATCAACCTCAAAAACTGGAGGTCACCCCTTTGAGAGTCCATTCGCTCGGAAGAGCCAGGAAACGACGAACAAAGTTCTAATAGAAAAGAATGTACCTGGCCAAACGGTCAAATGAACCGTATCTACATAACTCGGGCTCGCTGCAACAAAACAGCATGTACCCATTCCAAACAATCAAAGAACATCTTTCGCCAAAGAATCTCGTACTCCAAAGAAAGTTTAGCATTTTCACTACGAGGATCCCTCCACCGAGGACGTTCCAAAATACTTGGAGACTAGCGCCAACAACTCGGTGCCTGCATGGCCTCAGGGTTGGGACTCCAAAATCGTAAGCCCTCAACGAGGCAGCATGGAAATTACGAAACATATCTAAAAGGGGAAATTGTCCCGAACACTTGGAGACTGGTATCACAAACTCGAAAAACACATGACCCCAGGATCGGAATCTCCAAAAAACGTAATCCCTTAATGAGGCAACTCCGAGCTCGCGAGTAACGGCCCCTGAGCCTAAACAAACTCAATGACTCGAAGACTGTCGCCAACCGCCATTCACTTAAAAACCCGAGGCCATAAGACCCCGAGCAGGTAGACTCGGTCTAGCGAGACCTATTTAATATGGTAATGACAAAACTGTAAGACCTTAATATGCATGACAAAACTGTAAGACCTCAATAGGCATGACAAAACTGTAAAACCTCAACAGGCATGAAAAAACTGTCAGACCTCAATAGGCATGAAAAAACTGTAAGACCTCAACAGGTATGAAAAAACTGTAAGACCTCATCAGGCATGAAAATTTTGTGAGACCTTACTATAGGCATAAAACTCGATCCCAAATTTTAGGCTATATGTCGCATTTGTAAGACTCTCGAAAGGGCATACCCTCGATGTAGATGCCTAAACTACCATACTCGGGATCAAAAATAGCTCCAGCAAAACACAAATCACTATGGTCAATACAGCCAAATTAGCGTGACTCGAGAACGCCTGACCGTCATTATAAAATCACAGGCCATTACTTTGTATCTACTTCAAAAAGAACCACTTAAACAAGCTACCCTCGACAGGCAAACGAGCTTCGACCATGTCAGCTCCAAATCACAAGGCTTCGACCTACTCAGCCTATGAGCTAAACCTTCCAATGTGCTCGAACATCACTGCAAATGACTTGAAATCAAGGTTCTTCCTGAACCAACGACGGGTCAGGCAAAATTATTTCTAAAAGTCCTTAACGAGAGGAAAACAAAGCCTACATATGCCTAAGGGAAAAAGCGTAAGAGCCATTGTCGCCAGCCTAATAAGCCTCAAGGCCGCACATACTAAACGGTCGCAACGACCTAAAGCGTAAGAGCCACTGTCGCCAGCTTAAAAATTTGAAAGCTTGAGGGTCAAAGTGAGCTCGAGTCATAACCCGATTCGGAGATCGGATCCAAAATAGTTAACTATACATGCCTAAGGGCATAATGTAAGAGCCATCGTCGCCAGCTTCACGAGCCTTAGGGCCACATACATAAAAGGTCGCTTCGACCCAAGGCATAAGAGTCGTTGTCGCCAGCCTACGAAAATACAAAACTTGAGGGTTAAGTGAGCTCGAGTCGCAGCCCGACTCAGAGACTGAACCCAAAATAGTTAAAATACAAATACCCAAGGGCAAGGTGTAAGAGCCATTGTCGCCCGCCCATGCAGACACAAAAGCTTGAGGGTCGAGTGGGATCGAGTCGAATCCCGACTCGAAGACTAAACCCAAAACAACCGAACAAGCATAAAAGCTCTAACGCCAGCTTACACTAAAGGTCGTATCGACCGAACGCGTAAGAGCCTTGAGCATAACTGATGAGCCCCGGAGCTATACTACGAATCTAAAGATCATCACCGACTCCGAAACCAGTCCAACTTGTCAAAAGCGAAGCAGAAAGGAATACATGAGAAATAAAGCTTCAGGTTCTCTTCTATTTACATACATAAAAAAGTGCATCCTCCGTCTACAGATGCGCTTTGGAAATACCACAAACAAGATGGTAGAGTCTACGCCCCTCCTTTGAGGTCTACGGCCTACCAGCCTCATCTTCACTCTCCTCGATGTCGGATAGGAATGACCAAGCATCGCGCTTGTCCGCCCTCGCTCACGCCAGCTCTTACGGGAGAACAAAACCCCTGGCACCAATCTCCTCGAGAACCCTTCTTGGGGATCTGCAACGAGCATATTCTTTGATCCTCTCTTCACAATAGAGGGCCCTCTTCAATTCGGCTTGGGCATTGGTAGCATCCTTCAAATGAATCGCCATCTCCTGGTCAGCCTTAGTCCGGCTCAAAGCTGCTTCAGCTCGAGCATCAACGATCTCAGCCCTGACCTTCGAAAGTTCGGACTCGAGCTTCATGATCATTTCTGCTTGAACTAAAGCGTTATCACAAACTAAGCGGAATTGGGCCTCGAATGCATGAACTCTAGTCAAGGCACCCTTCTCCTCTAAAGCCTGAACCTCCACCTAAGCTCTTAGCTCGCCATAGTAATTCCTGACTCTATCGGCTTCACTCTTAAGGCGTGCCAGAGCCTCTATCTTTTTCTGCACCTGGGATAGGCAAAAAGATTAACCCAAAAGGTTAAAAAGTGAAACACATACCACGAGAAATTACCTGCTCCATCAAATAGCTCTCGTAATTTGAGCTCCGGTACGCCTCATATCGCTAGTGTGTCAACCCAACTTCCTTCTCCTCACAAAGGAGACTAAGTAACCAACCCTCATCCAGATATTTTTGGAGCCTAACTCCATGACGGAGCAGCTCAAATATAAGCTTGTCAAAGGCCTGCAGGAGAAAAGCTCGATAAGAAAGGAGAGACGTGAGATTCGGAAAGCCTGTGCCAAAACTCACCGCAAAGTGAAGTCGGCAGACTTCCTCGAAGACCGAGCACACCTCTATTGATCTAGCCCTCTTGGCCCTGGAAGAACCAACCTCGGTCAAAGCATGATCGCTCAGGGGAACTTTCTCTATAAGGCCGGAAACTATGGGTACAACAGGCACGGGCGAAGTCCCTTCCTCAAAGACTCGGACCCGTTTTGCCCTGCTGAAAGCTCCATCGCACTACAAATGCATATCCTATTTATCATTTTTGTCCCTCTGCTTGGAAGCTGGCAACTCCTCCCCCTCTCCGGAGGAATGCAGCCTGGCCCTTGGAGACCTTCTGATACCTACGATAGAAAGATTAATGCATGAAAAGGGGAAACTGTCTTCCCAAATGTACGAAGGATAAAGCAACATATGCACATACCATGGTGTTTTTCTTCCCATCTGCTCCAGGACACAGTTCGCCACCTATGCTTGTCACAAGTCGAATGGGTCACCAGCTTCCGTACCCAACTGGGCAGATCGGGAACTTCGCCTAGCGCCTATGAAATTGCTGCAAAAAAGAAGGAAACACGATTACTAAACTATCTTTTACCATGAGCAAATCTGAGAAAGCACGAGATGCTCCAGTCATGCATGTAATTCCATTTCTCGGGGAATGGCATAAGTTCCATAGGGATAACGCCAGTCGTCCGAACCTGGACGAATTGACTAATCCACTCTCGATCTCCATCTTCCTTACCATCAGTAATAAGGGCGTGGACGAATGGCACCGCAAGGTTAGCAGACCTCGATGATAAAAGGGACGGTACAGCCTGACAAGGTGACTGCGCGTTAATTCAAGCCCTGCTTTCTCCGCAAAGAACCTCATCATCAACACTATTTGCCAAAACGACGGATGTATCTGCGCCAAAGTAACCTGGTACTTTAAACAGAAATCGAGCACGACCCTATCAAGGGGGCCTAGCACGAAAGGGTACAAGTAAATGTTCAAGAATCCATCGATGAGGTCCGTGATACCCTCATCCGTGGGGAGCGCCTGCAAAGCTGCCCCTTTCCCCATCCACAGTCTCTCCTCACTATCTCCAGATGCTCTTCTCTTATCGAAGACATAGTCTTCAAAGTAAACTCTCGTGGATCCTGAGCACTGGGAGTGGAACTCTCCCCTCTCTGCCGGACAGACCCTGAAGTAGAAGTCATGGCTATGGTAGAACTCTCCCCTCTCTACCGGACAGACCCTGAAGTAGCAGTCATGGCTATGGTGGAACTTGCAAACTGAAGCGGGAACCTACACAAACACTTTTGCGCTTAAGATAATGAAGGACTCGATGCCAAAATGGAAGGATAGATATCTAAAATAATGGGATCTTCCAAGAAGCAGGAGTAACCCCATATAGATGTGGGGAAATAGCAACGATTCGCCTACCTAGGTTAGGCCCTGGGAGGCCGACGGCTTCGATACGAGTTCTGAGGTGGTACCCGACCTTGAAGTTTCCTCTCAAGGAGAAAAACAAGCACTTAGAGCTCTGTCTATAGGGGCTCGACCTCAGGAAGTCGCCTAAATATGAGTAACCCCTCCTCAGAGACCTGCCTACAATGCCTTAAAAGGTTGTTTACATCAAGTTCAAAGTAAATCCCCAAGTACCCGAAGCTGACCTTCACTCAGAGGCCACTCTTAAAGTTCAAGGTTCGGTGCTCTATCTCTACGAGGATCGAGGGTCCCGATGACCCGGGTTTATCAGACCGCTTCAAGCTTAATCCAGGAAACAATGATGAGCTTGGAAAGGATCCATTTCTATCAACCAGAAATCGAAAAGAATGCTCGCACCTGGGTTGGATATTGACGATCGTCAACAAAGACATACATTCAAAATCCTCGCAATTGCACAAGAATATGACAATATCAAAGCAAAAGTAAAGAAGATGTCTTTTTATTTCATAAATATAGGCTAACAATGGCCCCCGAGGGATCCTTACATACAATTACAAAAGCCCGCAAGGGGTCCTTACGCAGAAACAAAAAGCAAAGGGATGCACACATATGGAAAAAGCCTAGAGCCTAGTCTACTCTCGGAGGTCCACCTCCTGCAACAACGCCTTCGGGACCGCATCCTCCGAAGCCTTATTCCGGCCCTCCACACTGATATCCCCAAAGGATACATCGAGAAGTAGAGAGGGATGAAAAAATGCCATAGCCCGCCAAAGGTCGAGGACCCTCACTGGCCAAGAGAACTTAGGAGAGAAACAAACCTGGTGAACATAGGCCTCGCTTGCACGACTACTTTGAATCCACTTCTTGGAACATTGAGCAGTGCAAGCTGCCAGCCCGGGGAAAAGTACCACGTCGAGCCGGGGTATGAGGGTGAGCAGTGGTGTATAATCCGAGCCCCCTTATGAGCAACAGTATATAGTCCGAAGAACTTTCTAAAGCAAGGAAAGTCGACCCCCATATATCATCATCTCGAGCCAATAAGGACAGAGAAAGCAGACGTAATAATAGCAACAGCAGCGACATAATGGTATAATCAGGCTCGACAAAGTGGAGCTCAGGCAAAAGGCCACGACACGACCTATCAGAATGCTACCAAACAACCTTAAGGTCCTGAACTCCAAACATGGTGATCAATAAAAGAGGCAGATGGCAAGGAGAAAGGGATGAATGAGCAAATGAAGACACTTGGATAGAAAAATAATGCCAGAATGCTCCCATTTATAGGAGATAATGACACGGTCATCGAGGCCTTTGGAAGACTGACCGGCGAACGCAATTACTGTGTTCTTGAAAATTTGAATTGATGGCGGTACTGCCACTTTGAAGAACAGGATCCACAGTGCATTGAATAGCGTTAAAAAGACAAGTCCAAGGTATGTCCTGCTTATCATGAAAATTCATGTCGTAGATTGCATTATCGGTATGACGTTGTCACAGTAAGCCCGAGGAGTCGGGTATCATAATCATTTCCCATTGCTTCATTCTGAAAAATGCGGAGACTATCTGTATGTGGCGAAATCAGAAGGTCTAAATTCTTGCTATCGAGTCACTTTAGAAGAATATCTCAAGACCCCGAGGACGCGAAGATGTGACTGATTTCACTCCCTCGGAGCTCATCGAGATTTGACTTAAAGAGGACGTAGATCGAGGCTAGAGTAAAATGGGGAGTTCCGTAGGCACACGGCTAAGTCTAACAAAGTTGTCCTACCCAGAGCCTGTATCAAGGCGTCGCGTCTAGCCGTCCCATCTCCATGTTTTACAATTAATGTATTTTGTATGGTGGATTCATCTCCTATATAAAGGGGGTCCTCACCACTTTGTAGGGAGATGCTGTTGCTCCAACTATTCTACACAAGATCAATAACAACTCTCTCTCTCTCTCTCTCTCTCTCTCTCTCTCTCTCTCTCTCTCCCCCTCTCTCTCTCTCTCTCTCTCTAACTTACTCGCTCGAGACTACCTCTTTCATTTATTGCTTTCATACTTGTTCTTCATTTATTTCTTGATATTGTCCATAAAGAGTCTCCTTTAATTATATCTTAATTGTTAGCCCTTTCCTAATTATCCCCGATAGATTGAGTCTGAGCCCATGCATCGACCTCGAGGCCTCTCATCGGTCAGTCCGAGGCCCGGACAGCAAGCCCCTCGGTTTGATCATAACCTTGTTATAGTTCATATTTCGTCGTTAAGCTTCACATATCTATCAACTGCTTAACAACTAGCATAAAAATAGATCACGTATTTTATAGTCCCATTAACAAATTTAATTGTTATTACCATTTTTACGGTAAACAATATTGAGGGATGGATCTTCCTTGCGCATGGATCTTGCCTGAATCATTTAAATTCGGGGATGGATCTTCCTCTGGGTTGCATTGGCCTTATACAGTACGAGTGACTGACTGACTTTCAGTTGATGTACATATATCTGGGATGGATCTTTCCTGGACTGGATTGTCCATATACAATACTGAATGATTGAGTATTCTGAGAGTGTGAGTACATGTGGCTTTCAATGTGGTGTATCACATATAGCATGTGCATTAGAATGTAGATGTAGAGAGGTTATATTCCTCATATCATTCAGAATTAATCTCTATTACTTGTACCGAGTTTAACAGTTGAACTTGAAAGCATGCCCATATTTTTGTACTGTTATTTCTATATTGAATTGTACCTGCTAGGTCGTAACTACTTTCAATCCAAAGGTTAGACTTGTTACTTATTGAGTTGGTTGTACTCGCGCTACACCCTGCACCTGGTGTGTAGATCCAGGTGCTTCCGGTCATGGCGATTGCTGAGTTACGGAGTCCGGACCTTCGGAGATCATCGAAGTAGTTGGTTGGCATTCACAAACCTTGACTCTCCTCCCTTATCTTTCATTTTATGTTTCAGTTTTGTTTTCTAGACGGTGTACCATACTATATCTTTATATAGATGCTCATGTGCTCGTTGACGCCCCTACTTTGGGAGGATTTTGTATTGAGTTATTATTTCCTATTCTATTTTAAAAGGTTTTCCTTAAATTGAATTGTTTCCATGTCTTTCAAAGCTTAAAGTGTTGGAAATGTCTGCGTAGTCGGTTTACCTAGTACTCTGATAGGTGTCATCACAATGAGTTAGTTTTGGGTCGTGACAATAGATGGGAAAGGAAGGAAGTATAGAACGTATCACTAAAATACCCCCTAGAGGATGGGTAAGGCTAAGCAAAGCGAGAAGTATTTCCCATGAAAATGATTTTTCCCATACAAAGTTTATGAATAATAGATTGTCTAATAATGAGCAAGGAATATTTGTCTTTCTTCTAAAGAGGATAGATTTAACACATGAATGCCAACTAAGTATTGTAAGTAAATTTCTCCCAGTTTGCTCTAGCTTTAGCGCGCACCCACCATTTCTCCTATGAGGAAAGTAACTCTTTCCGATTCATGTTTGTCCCTTCCTCAATCTGGACCACAGTATACTGATGACTTTTTCCTTGAATTCATTCTATTTTATATCCATCGATTTATATTTCATTCCATCTCATAGAAAGAGTGACTAAACGATCGGATCAGACATGCAAAAACAGCTTGACAACCTTACTCGCCATTGAAACACAAGCTGGAGATAAAGTCGAGAGAAAGAATGGAATATAACATTACCTCTAGAGTACAACCTAGAGCTTTCTTTTCATAAACCCTACTCATGTGTTGTTCAATCCCATATTTAGTACTTAGTCAAGTCCTTAACTACCTCTATATCTTAGAATCAAAGGCATTTTTTTGTAAATATACTAATAAGATAGCTTGGTATCCACACATAAAGAATTATGATCCTTTTTGTGTACATAAGAATTTGGGTGGGTATAGGGTATATAACAAAAGGGTTTACTTTGTTTGGTCTTCCTCTTTCCTTCGGCCCATGTTTCAAAGCTAGCAAAAACTTTGAGCCTTCGGGATCTCAATTGAATGGTGTCGGTCAGTCTGATTCTTCTGTTGATGCTGATATTGATGTTTTAGCTATATCCAATATCATTCGCTCTGAATCCCAACCTGTGGTGGATCCTGGAGATAGACAAAATGCAATATCCTTTGCCCCATACTTTGAGATGATCATCCCCACTGATTAAGGAGCAAGGCTGCTCAGGCCGAAATGGAATATTTTCGCATTTTTTCCAACTCAAAAGTCTGCTTTAGATGAGAAGCGTAAACCCTTTCACTAAGAACCTCCCCTATGGGCAGAACATGAACCCACGAATATGATCTCTCTTCGCAAGAATATAATCGATAGATTAGCCATGGTCCGCATACACTTTTCTATCTCTTTGGACCCTCATGATTGAGCTTATGATTGTAAAGAATGTGGAGCCATAGTCAAGCAAATCGAAAAGAATTTAGCTCATTCAAGGCTCAAACAAAATTAGTTTGATGCAACTCTTTCAATTGATATTCACTTGATGTGATGCTCTCTTCTCTGGCCCATAAACTGTAGGAAACATATGCTATAGACATCTTCAAAAAAGCTTGTTGAAGTTACATATACCCTTTTCTAATTGGTGCAAAATCAGTAGTAATAGGGCCTTCAAGTTGGATTTTCCAACTATAAACAAGTGCAGCGAAGTCACCTCCATTCTCGATTCCAATTGTGACAGATGGAGGTATCATAATAGAGTCAAAATTACGATTATAGTCATTCTGAATAATAGAAATAATCCAATCACTTTTTCCCTGATTAGGGGTTATGATGGTCGAAAGGGATTTCAGGATTAGTCAAATTCACCAAAATGAGGGAAATTTTCTCGATCCTTTGGTAAATCGAATTCAGTTCTGAAAGGTGAGAAAGCAGTTCTTCTGGTGAGCAGTTTCAAAGGATCAAAGAATAATAAAAGGTACCCTAGTTGGATAGATAAAACACTAAGAAGGCTTAGGCCGACAGGAAGAAGTGGAATTTGGAAGTGTTGTTGACTTAACATTCAGGTTTTGGCATAACAAAGCTTGCACAGTCTTTTCGCTCATTGATGGTAGGCTAGAACATGTGTTTTAGCGGCGTTTTGCACTCTAATTATTGTACTTTACATGGATTGGAGCTTAAATGATAGTGAATTGCACTTATTATGCGTTTTATGCCGTGCAGGAAGTAATTCTGAGTTAAAGAGATAATTAGGAGCTAAATCGAATAATTTGGAGCTTTGAAGTTTAAGTAAAAGCCCAAAGAATTAAACCAGGATCACGTTCGGAGGTCGAGAATAGAGTCTAAATAATGAAGAAAATAATTTGCTCTAGAAAATTTGCACAGTAGCGCTGCGTGGGGCGGCGCACCGTATGCCGTGCCTATGCAATTTTTACAAAGTATTTTTCTATTTCAACTTGGAAAGAGTTGTTTCGTCCGGGCCTGCTCCAACATGGTATAAATATATCAAAAATATATTTTTGAAGGGACTTTTTACCTACGGTAGATTGGAAGAGCATTGGAGACTCAAAATATAAGGATTCATCATCCTTTCTCAACTCAACACCTGAGTTTGGATTGAATTCATGTTTTCTTATTATTCAACTTTATTTGTGATTACTTTCTCCATGATTATGGAGTAGTTTACCCTAGGGTTTGACGTATATGGTATTTTGATTGACATTTGTGCATTTTAACTCTAGTTCTTTGCTTGAATTCGTTTATGGTGCTTTGAATTGATTGCAAATTTATTTACCAGTTTATTTAATCGAAAGAGTAATATTTTAATGATTATCTTCATATTATTTTGTTTGGTTTAATTCAGTGATTCTTTTAAGTAAATGAAAGAGCTTGTTGAATTGTTGATTAAATCAAAGAATATTCTAGAGACATTTTCCTAAAGACTAATCCATTAACGCATGCTTGCATATTTTCACAGTGCTTTATATTAGTTCACCTCGTAGACTTAAGATTAAATCGGGAGAGGAGTATTGGCAACACATTTGAACTAATCTTCGAGTGAATTCGTGAAAACCATTAGAGCTTTAGAGTGAATTAAACTAGACTTAGATCCCAAATAGCTATTTTGCACCTATCCTATCACGACCCTTATTTCTCCCAGTGATATTTCGGTGTTGTTCTTTCTGTGATCAATTGTTAATTTCTTTAATTTCATAGTTAATTTTAGTTATTAATCATCCCAGCCAAAGTATTAATCATCCATAATAGCGTTAAGCTAGAAAGTACTTGAACATTGTTTAACTCCAATCCCTGTGGAGATGATAATTTAACTATACTATCTTTAACTAACAAGCAATAATTTAGTGTTGTGTTTTGCGCTCATCAAATTTTGACTGATAACATCATTCACTAATAGGATCATTCATGAAATAAACAAATCATTAATGGGCACTTCGCAGTAAGTTGATCCTACAAAACTAACCTCATAGCTTACGAGTAAGCCCCCTTTATTTTATTTTTTTCAATCGCCTTTGTTTGTTGTTAATCCGTTCGACATCTATGTCTTCACTTGGGCCTCAGATACTCATGCCCCAGTATTTTTATTGTATTCTCCTGCGGGTTGAAAAGTCATCCCTTTACTCAGTAGTGTCATTATTTTACTCTTTCTATATGCATGACTGCTTCCCAACAACACCAATAAAAAGTAAAATACAAATAAGAGTTATGGCCCTAGGGACCCTAATCATAAATGGGTTATTTGTCCTGATAAAAGAGACATTGGACTAAAAGAAGAAAAGCGTCATGCATCTGATTTTGTAGACCATCAAGTACACATTAAAGAAAGTGGCTTCCTCAATCAAACTAGCCTCCTAATCTTCGCAAAAATGAAATGGTCGATCATGAATTGTATGATGTTTTTAAGACCTCGCTAATCATCCAACCACTTTTTAGTTCATAATGAATGAACCCTCGGGTGAAGAAAAATATCCCCCCTCTTTTTTTGCATATTAAAATAAGAATGTTCCAATCAAGTCATCGAGTGAGATAAAACAACATATCTGGAATTGGGATCTCTCTCGCTATGGAGGGTTGTTGTTCTCTTGAAGCTAGCCTTTATTTATTTGTGAAGTCATGATAGACGGATGCTTATAGGAGGTCTACCTCCCTTCTGTGATGCCCTTCCCTTTTCGCACTGACATTCATTTCCTTTATGCTCGCACTAAAGAAATATTCTCCACCCATTATTATTTGTATTATAGAGATAAGATACCGAAAGATAGAGACATAATCGAGACAAATCTTCTTTATTCTATCTCTCTTGTGGCATTCATCATCTTGAGTGCACAATATATTGTCTCTCATGTAAATGAGGAAAGCAAGATTACAGGGTAGCTTCCGCCCACAATTTCCTCTCCCTTCATAAGATCGGACTAATCCTCGGAGGTGAAGCCAACTTATTACTGATTGAGCATACAATAAGATAGAAGCATGAATCGCTCTATGGCTTTATACACCCAAAAAAAATGAATGGATAGGCACCCACAGATGGAAAAATTACGATGAAAATAAATCTTGGAAATGAAGAATGTGCTTGCGGAAACAATAGGATCATCAACATATGTATTTTGCCCAGTTGTTGTCAGATCAATTCTCATTCATTCTTTAATGGAATAGGGAACAGATAGAGCTACGGCTACTAGGAATGGGCGATAGCCTATAACTAGAAGAGCCCTTGCACCCCCTATGCTATTATACTTGCACTAAGGGCCCCCTTTCATTGTACTTTTATACACATGTAAGTACCTTTTTTTCTTATTAATTCACCTTTGTAATAAAATAGTCAATTTTGGTAAGAAGTGTGTCACATAAACTAAAGTAGAGGGAGTACTATATTAGAATTCATATGGTCCTTTATGAATCTTTATTTGGGTGATGACTTAGTTCTCTAATCGGGTGGTTTAAATCGGGTGACACAAAAATTTTGGAAGTAATTTTGGTTTAACTAGCCTTAGAAAAGGTTAAACCGATACAAGAAAGGCTTCAGATAGCACAACGTAGGCATAAGTCTTACGTGTATATTAGAAGTCATGACTACAAAGTCATGGAAATTGATCGATTACTTTTGGAATATTTCACTGAGATGGGTGTGTTACAGTTTGAAATGAAGCGCAAGTTGATTATGGGTATGCTAGTCCCTATGAGATGACAAGAAGTTTAGTATAGTGGTCTATAGACTTGCCTTGTCATCGAAGTTATAGGTTGTGCAATCTAGTGTTTTATGTATCTATGCTCCGAAAGTATATTCATGCCTCATTTCAAATCATTGAAACTAATTTGGTGCAGTCAGATGGAAGTTTGGCTTATGAGCGGGTTTTGCGGCTATTATGGGTAGACAATGTTGAAAATTGATTCTTGGGCATTTGATCAACGAGACTAGTTAGGAGTCCAAGGTGAGAATTCATGAAATATGTCCACACTTACACTTTTGGTAAGATTATAGACATGTTGGAGGACGAATCTTGATTTAAGAGGAGAGAATATGGAAATTCAACCCCTCGTTTTGTAATTTTGAATCTAAATTGTGTTTTATACAAGCTTATGGATTATTGTTGTGATTATGATTTGTTGCTATGGTTTGGATTGAGACCCGCAAAGCTTTCCCATGTCTTTTATTAATTTTGAATTGAAAAACTGAGTTGGTACATAGTTAATGTGCAACCGCGATCCCGAGGGCTGCAGTTTCCATTGACTTTCATGATAACAGATACCAATTCATGATCACAAGGATAGTTGACCTAGCCAACCTCTGCCAACATGGGAGCTGGTCTAGGGTAGCAAAGATTTGGTCCAAGGCAGGTTCTTGATTATGATGTCTCTCTCATGATAGTGATAGAATACCATGCCTATGTTCGCGATAGCAAGCATAAGGCCTCGATCGCGAGGGTCCTTGGTAGAAAATTATAGCCCAAGTTTCAAAATAAGTTTCTCATTTTTTAACCTTAGAGCTCTGCGATTGAGCAATTTAGTACGGAGAATCAACCATCTGAACTTATGTTACGACCCAAAATTCCTCGTCTAACACTGCTTGCTAGGCAAGCCAACAATATATATGCAAAAATAAACTTTAACAGTGATAAGAAATAGTTTCAAGTGCTGAATAACATAAATAACAAAAGTCAAAATGACAAAACAACTTAAACCACCCAATATCTGGTGCTACCGAGTGCATGAGCTCAATGAAGTACAAAATACAAAATTTGAACAGAATACAATACTGCCTGAATGATTAAACAATAGTAACAATAGATAAAGGAAGGTAATTTAAGGCTTGCAAATGGAACGGCAGTGCAACCTCGAAATCACCAAGCAAATCCGGATAAACAACTTAATAGCCACCAGTGCAATCAACAACACCTGGATCTGCATACGAATTGCAAAGTATAGTTGAGTGCAACAGACCTCATGTACTAAATAAGTAGCAAGCTTAACCTCGAAGAAAGCTGTAGCGAGGTTGGAAAAGTTTGATACTCACTTTTAACAACCAACAACAACAATAACAGCAAAATAATGGCATATAAAGAAAATAAGCTCAAATAATATAGGTTCAACTCTAACACAATAAGAGGAAAAATCGGCATGCTTTTCAGGTATATCAGTCAAGGAATCAACTTTTCCACAAAAATTGCTTGGACTGGAATTTGAAAAAAAATTATGATTTCAAGCTCTAGACACTAAATAGAGACATCAAGTATCACTTAACATGAAGAGAAATATATCTTTATGCATGCACTTTCAATATACATGCCAAAACCAACAACATCATAGTTAAATCATCACATCTACACAATCTCAGCACATTCATAGTGCCTGGTACAAGTACCCCTCAATCAAACTCACAATACCTTGCACAATGTCCTGAATCATCACACACATACGCATGCAATCAGCACTGTATGGATGCCTGACATAAGCCCCTCATTAGGATCATATCAAGTGCATACACTCGCAGGTTATTACCTGACTCTAGAGGGGCGGATCCTAGCTCAGTGCTAATCGGATCAAAGTTAACTATTAGTATCACTCTATAGGGCCTGACGAATGCGTCACCTCACTATCAATATCACTCAACCTACTATGGGGCCTGACACAAGCATAACCTCACTATCAATATCAATATAGCTCTATGACCCAAGATCAGTCATCAATCCACTCAATATGGATCTATGGCCCAAAATCAATCATCAATCTCCTTAAGTCTCAATATGTCAAGATCTCACAATATCATGATTAATATACCGCACAAAATATACCAATGTGCCACAACTCAGCTCAAACTCATGTCACATATAAAGACACTAACAACATATGAGATAACATATAAAAAGTGCACAAAGACAGAGATATAACACATGGAGATAAGTTCGCGACAAAAAAATATGATTACGATAAAGAAAAATAGCTCTACTTACAAAAAATAGCCCGATCATGTCTCAACAGATAAGAAAATAACCTAGGCAAGATTTCTATAATGAATAATAGTTCACAAAGTTATACAAATGAAGAAAGCATGATATCAAAGAGACATAATAGCAAAACAAGGCATATAATAGCCTAAGTTTTATCCGGATCACGAATAACCACAGTGGACATGTATAGGCTCAGCACCTTATATATGCATCACCACAACATATAACAAGCATCATAACCAATGGAGAAATACCCTTAATCCAAGCCTAGGCAAGATACTTACCCTATCCGAGTCAGTTTTCAACCTTGAATCGCATCAAAATCTCTCTTTGGCCTTCCAATCACATAAATCAAATCCAAACATCATCCAAGAGAGTCAACAATGCCATAGGAAGCGATCCCAATCCATAAAGCTTCAATTTTTGAAGAAATTTTCAAAAGAAATGACACAGGCTTGCATGCCCAAAATCCAAAACCAAGACCAAAATCCGATGACTCATAACCTGCCGAGTCCAAATATATAATTAGCTTCCAAAATTGAGTCCAAATCGGTACTCAAATTCCCAAAATATACTCTCTTAAATTGTAGACAAAAATCCAAAGTTTCTTTCAAAATTCCAAGTCATAGGTGTAGAAATCCATGGGCAATCAATACATAAAATCAAATCCAAGTAAAAGTCGCTTACCTCCAAGGTAGTAGTGAAATTTATCTTTAAAATCTCCTCTTCTCGAAATCTAGAGCTCAAAATATAAAACAATAGATAAAATCCCGAAAATAGCAACTTATGCCTAGCAGTACTCATCGTGATCGCGGCACCTTCGCCATCGCGATGAGAAACCACATTTCCTTTGACCCTCCATCGCGATGAGCGACCACATTTCCTTTGATCCTCCATCGCGAATGCTGCATAGAGCACGCGAATGGGATGACTAACTTGCCTCACCACTCCACGAGTGCGATGGACCAGATGAGAATGTGAGCCTCTGCCGCCCGACCTCCTCCAACACTTCGTGAATGCAAAGCTAGGTGCGCGAATGTGATGAACATCTCCCACAATACTCTAGGAATGCGAGTACTCTACCGCAAACGCGATGCAAAAATCACAAGTGACCAAAAACACCTTACACGATCACGAAGCTCCTTTCGTGATCGTAAAGCTCATCAGATGCACTAGAAAATCAATAATGCAAACTCAACCAAAATGGTATGAAACCACCCCAAATCACACATGAGCCCCATGGGACCGCTCCAATCATACCAACAAGTCCAAATATATTATCTAAAGTTATTAAAAGGTTTAAAGCACCACAAAAAACATCAAAACCAAGAATCAAAGATCAAAATCCTTCTCTTAACTTTCAAACTTTCAAACATTGCCGAACTCGTCTGAATCACACTACGACATTCTGAGTCACAACCAAAATTTTTACACAAGTTTCAATAAACTAAATGAACTTAACCAAGTTCTAAAAATCACAATAGGAGTCTAATAACATCGAATTCAACTTTTTGGTCAAACCTATAAACTCTCCAATTCTTCAAATTGCCAATTTTCGACAAATAAAGCTAAAACCTTCTAGGAACATTCAAATTCAAATACGAACATATGCCCAAGTCCAAGATCACCATACAAACCCATTGAAACCATCAAATCATAATTCTGAATTTGTTTACTCAAAAGTCAAACCTTGATTAGCTCTTCCAACTTTAAGCTTCCAAATTAAGAATTACTGTTCCAAATAAACTCTGAACCTCTCAAAAATCAAAATCAACCATATAATCAATAATGCATCATATAAAGCTACTCAAAGTCTCAAACCGCCGAATGAAATGATAAATCTCAAAATAACATGTTGGGTCGGTATATTCTCTCACACTTAAACGAGCGTTCATCCTCGGACGTGCCAAGAGTCATTCCAAGGCTGCCAAATGATTGTATAACTCATTATAAAAATACCCATGGGTGATCTCACATCATCTCAATCCACATAGTCCCTTTAACACAATCCTGACTGAATATTCTTCCTTCAACCTTATCTTACAATCCTTAGAACCAAATTCCAACTTCCAAAACTTCCTCTAAGATTCAATTGTTATATACATACATCATATCAATCTCGAAAAGTTGTATCAAACCATAAGTATACTCCTAATATGTAACCACACGACATACCCTCGTAGCTCATATGCTCATAGAAATGTATTCCAACCGTAATAGTTGTCATTACTAAAGCTCGTTTTGATAATATACCTCATGATATATAAAACCACATTCCAAAACTTCACAATGCCGCAATGAAGAAAGAAATGTGTAGGAACTCATAATCTCTCATAAACACAACTAGTCATGGGGTCCTCTCACCCGGCATGAACCATTGCCAAATGCTAAGCTGACTAATGACATTCTTCCTCCAAACATACATTAAAAAGATCTAATTGCACTAATCCCAGGTCCAATGACCTCGTCTCACCTAGTACAAGCTGCTCGACCGACAAGACACGTCAAATACCATCAAGAACCTCATACGATGTGATATGTGCGCCAAATAATAAACCACCTGAATATGATCAATAATGGAAGGAAAACCATAAAGGAACTATCCAAAACATTCAATAGATACAATAGTAAATATAATGCTATGAATCTATCCCACAAGGGAGAAACAAAACACACGAATAAGGATAAGAAATCATATCCAACATAACCCCATTGCGGCATGCAACCCGATCCACACATTATACTATTACGGCATGCAACCGGATCAAAACATAACAATACGCATGGGGATACCTATTGAGCCAAAATGCTCATACTAACTAAACACATTTGTACCAATAACAAGAATGTAAAGTGAATAAACATAACTATAGGAAGACGAATAGCATAATGCGCTACGGAAAAAAAGCCAAGCACAACTAAGGTGCAATATACAAATCAACATCTCAAGATCCATCTCGCTCATATATCGCCACAAGGCCTAAACATGACCGCACCATGTATATGAATAATCAAGTAACCTTACAACCCATCATGGCATAGAAGAGTAACACATGAAATACTCAGGGCATGAATAACATTCATTATGCCCCATGACACATCCATAGAAAATGTTGCGTTGAACAAAGGAATCCAATCCAATGTAGAATACACATTCTCATTAGTCCTACCAATGGGCCTCGAAACCGACTTGGATCATTCCAAAATAGGTCAAAAGCCTTCCAAAATCCACAGTGACCCTATCATGCCACAAACAATCAGTTTCCAAATCCTGAATACACTTCTATAGTCTGTAACCAGAAGAATAGCCCGCCTCTCAGAAATAAAATCTCCAAGCAACGAGAGTACCAAAATCTCCATACTTGATCTCCAACTCTCTCACTTAAATGACTGATACGTCACGCATACACAATCACCCGATCGGAGATACTCCCATAACCTTCCGCACCAAGTAGCAAACCTCAAACTTCTGTAGTACTAGTCAAGCATCCGTAATCCATACACAATGCATCTTTTATAAAACACACCATTCTCAAACGATACACAAAAGTGCTAGCATACTCTTAATCATCTAAAATATCTCACACTGTCAAGAACTTATGAAATTCCTTTAAAAATTAAACTGTAACCTAGCCCATTCAATCCCAATTTCATACAACTTACTGCATCTATCATGTTAATATGTGAAGATACGAGAATCCCATCATCAACATTGAATCATGAATAGGATTCACACTCCATCGACTAAATAACTTCCACTTAGCTCATTTTTTAACAAAATCACAACATGCAAAAACTAATATCGATAAAAGACACCAACAAGAAGTCGGGGTCAAAGTCATTGCAAACTCTCCGGAACCCATATGCATATAACCCAACCATCAAAACTGAACCCCTTTAATCAACCAAACCAGGCAGTCTACCAAATCAAAAGTATTACTACAAAAACACCTGTAAAGCCCTATAATACCAAAGGAATTGATCGTCCCTATTTCTATGTTGATCCCACCCATTATTAAACGGGCCCAACTTCTTCAGGGAACTCACGACCTACCACTACAGTAACATTACTCCTTCCCGGTATACTGTGAAACTCAATGAAAACTCATCCCAAGAGATCCTAAGATGAAATCTCGTTGTCCTAAGACTCGTAAGCCATTTATTCTCTCTTATACACCCAATAGTACACCAAACCAAAATTATTGCTTCGAAGAGGACTTCAATGAATTTGAATAAGTCTCAACATAACCCTATTAAAGGTGGTTGATAAGGCTTACTGAGTATCGTACTCCTCTCTCCCTCCTATTGCAATATTTTAGGTGCAAATCAGGGTGTCTACAGATGATTGTCATTTGTTTGATCGTGGTTTAAAGTTACAATGTTCCAATGTTGAGTCAACCACTTTGTGTTGTGGTGGATGACTTTTTTTATTTTTATTACTTATTTCTTCATTTCGATTTCTCAAAATGTATTCTAGTCGACTCTTAGATGTTTTTAACTCAGTATGTGGGCCTAATTCATCGATATTTTCTAAATATTACTTTGGCTAATTTCTTTTATCCTGTTTAGTAAGAACTTAAGCTTATTTTTCTATTGATTTAAATAAATAATATTTTTTAAGGCTGATTTACTTAACAAAGGATTGCAGAATATCAGTCGTGGGTCCCAAGGATTTTAGATCGTAATAGTCTTGACATGTGCTAATGCCCCATAGCATTAGGATTAAGGCGTTCAAATCATGGCGAGGCATTAACCCCTTCAATGAGTAGTTGTTTTGCTATTTATGGATTTGTTGACAATATTTGAATGTTCTTTTAGAAAAGTTTGTTCTCTCATCATATATTGGGATACTCTTATGAGTCACATTTATTTATCTTGCTCCACATTTGTGTAATTACATCAGTAGATGGGGTCATTAATTTTGGCTACATTATGAAAATGAGTGTGCTATTCAATTGGAAACTTAAAATGTGTTAACATTAAAATCATCATAATTCTCTGATCTAGCTGGGAAGTTTCAAAATGTAAGTAAATTTTAAATTGAAAAAGAAGCAAAACTGAGATGTAATGGCCCAGCCGGTTATTTTTTGTATTGTAGCCATGTTTCCCTATTTATTGCTTCTTTTATATTAATTTATGATTATGTGACTTACCTAGGTGGTTGGTTTATTTTCGAGGATGTTTCAGAATGAATTGGGACACTTAGTCTCAAAGTTAGAAGCTTAAGTTAGAAGAGTTGATCGAGATTTTACTTTTCTGTAAACGACTCCAGAATGGAATTTTAATGATTCTGGTAGTTTTTTATAGTGATTTTGGACTTATGCGTATGTCCAAATATTAATTTGGAGGTCCGTAGGTTGGTGTTAGGAATTTTGGGTAAAGTTGGAAAATTGAAAGTTTGGGAAGTTGAGAGGTTAGATCGAGAGTTGACTTTATTGATATCGAGTTTATGCTTTGGTTCTGAGAGTTATAATAGGTCTATTGTGTCATTTGGGACTTTCATGCAAAATTTGATGTCATTTAGAGTTGATTTGATATGATTCGGCATTAGTTTTAAAAGTTGGAAGTTCATTAGTTCTTTAGGCTTGAATCGATGTGCAATTTGTGGTTTTGGTGTTGTTTGATATTATTTGAGGCTTCAAGTGAGTTCGTATTGTGTTTTAGGAGTAGTTGTTACATTTGGTTGAGGTCACGAGGGCCTCAGGTGTGTTTCAGATGAGTTTTGGATGAGTTTCGGACCATTTCTCCAAGTTTTGGGTTGCTGATACCTGGTCTCTAGTTTTCTCCTTCGCGATCACAAGGAGAAGGTTGCGGTCGGGATCGCGATCGCGTAGAGTGTTCTGGGTGGCCGGTGAAATGTGCTTTATGTCTGCGAAATGGTAACATGTTTGTGAAGCTTTTGATTGTTGTAGTCTTCACGATCGCGAATATACGTTTGTGTTCGCGTAGAAGAGTGAGTCCAGATGAGGTGTCACGCGTAAGCCTACGCGATCGCGATGTTGTGTCCGCGTTCACGTAGTTTTGGAGCGTGTGTTCATCGCGTCCGCGACTTGAAGCTTGCATTTGTGTAAGGCATTTTGGTGGAGTTAGAAGTTGTTCTTCTCGATCGCGTGGGTGTAT